>NC_134412.1:66488363-66833363 GCF_038048845.1 Mixophyes fleayi | reverse complement strand
GTCCTAGATCATCTGAGGTGGCGATTGTGGGGTGAACATGGTTTTCTATGGCCATTGCATAGATTATTAATATATTCATTTTGATATTTGAGAAGATCTGTAATAGAGTTTTGTTACCTCTCTCAACAGAAATAATTAGAATTTGAATTTCACATATACTTGTACTAGGACCTCCATCAATTTGACTCTTATTAGCGCAGGGCTCCTCCATTGTCACTTCCACCTTCCAAAACAAGATAGACACAAATAACCACCTCCATTTTACCAGTGCACACTATAAACCCTAGAAAAGAATAATATCAAAAGGGCAATCAAACTAAAAAAGAGAGACATTTTTTTAGACCAAGGATACCTGAAAGATTTATTGATTAAAGTATTGAAAGTGGTTGATAAATTAGAAAGAACCACACTTTCAGGCATGCCCCAAACTCAATAAAGAAGTTCAGAAACACAGTGATTTGGCCTTCAATACTAAATATAATAAATTCTCCTTCAAATGTAACCAAATTCTTAGAAATAATTATCTCATTCTTAAAAAGGACATAATATCAAAATGCCTTCTTCTTGCCAACACTTATTTTAAAAAAAAAAATCTAACTAAAAAATTTTAGCCCCGAATTTTTTAATCCTAAAAATAATCATAATTCTGATATGAACACAAAGAATTGGCTATCTTATGTGCCATATGGGTTATCTGGCAAACACATATGTACCATGGGTACTCTAATTGAAAATGGGGCAAAATTAATTAGATCAGCCAGTAACAATAAGACATTTAAGATAAAAGCTTTCAGCAAAAGTGACATAGGATATGTTAGCTACCTACTACAATGCAGTTGTGGCAAGTTTTACTAAACACAGAAGGAACATTCTTAATAAAATGATCAATCACAGTGTCTCCAGACACTTTTTACAATGCCATAGTAGCAATCCCAGCTGTGGAAAGTAACAATGAACCGTGCCAGATTTTTATTTTTCTTCCTTTCTGTTTTGTATATTATGATTATATTTTCATATTCTTGAATATAAACATACTTCATTTGTGAAATTGCATATACATCTCATGGTTTCTATGGTTCTTCAGACAAACTGTATGAATGCAGAATTTACTTAATGGTTTGCCAATTTTAGTATAATTTATTATTATTTATTTTGTCATTTTGTATGTGCATATTACCACATATTGATACTATCATTTACATAGTGTTAATGCCCGTATAGTGCCCTCACTGGCATGAAGCAGAAGCTGCCAGCTGCTTCTCCTCCATATCCGTTTAACACTGGCAATGTGGCACTGGAGCTATGAAGCAGGGTTGAGGTAGCAACTCCCAAGGATGGGTGAAAACCACTTCCAACAACATTGGAATGCCACCTAGGGTACCTTGTGCTGCCATGTTTGTACTGATAAATATTTCCCAAAGAAACATGGATGAAAATGTTTTCCAACATTACACATGTTTCAAGGAAACTAACCAAAGTGTAACTTCTAAAAGACATTACACTCAATGGTAAGATATGCAAAAGTACTTCTCCAGAGACAAATGTGTAGAAGCTACTTACTATTGCAATAATTCAGAATTCTGCTAGCTCTTTCATTTGAAGGTCACTAAACATACGTCAGCAACAAAATATTTCTCCTTTGACAATATAGCTGAAGAGAAAAGAGCTAATCAAAGAAACATTCACTGCAATTTTTTAAAGCATTTAAGAACAGAGCAAAAGTAATTATATATTGATCTTCAAGAAACAAAAGCAAGTCAATTGTAAAATCAACATAATAAAAATCCTTACCTTCTGAGTAACAATATTTTGATACAAGTAATGTATTCATAAGAATTCTTAAAAGTCCACAAATATGTTAAAATGCTTTCTTAACCAGTTACCTGAATTGGAAAGTACACATTTATCATGACTCTCATCTTTAACAAACTCATTCTGTCAATAGCGATATTTTAGAGTTCTATGAATGGCTTGCTATTTCTGTGAGCTGTGTCTTTGGCATGAGTACATTGAAAGCTACTAGTACATTATGTTAATTTTGAACACATTCAGAATTATAATCTAAATGCACTGTAATTAATAATAAATATATAGTTCCCTTGTCATTTTTTTTTTTTTATAACAGTCCCTCCCTAATGTCAGTGACATGATTGGAGACAAATGAGAAGAGAAACAGCTTCAACTGGTAATCTTATAGTTTAACAAACACAAAGAAAAGTACTTAGTTCACCTAAATGAATTGGAAAAAGGCGATGTCTATATCACAGAGCATTGTTTAACTAAACTGCCATTACATAACAATTTTGTTTGACAATAGCTGAAAGTAAATCACCTTTATCCTGCTTAGTAGATCGGACACTGCTTGCAATTGTGTTATAGTAGAAATGCTCACAATGTTGCCTAAGAACACAGCCAGGAATAAAGAATGGTACCATAACAACCTTCAAGAGCAACTTCTCCCAACTATCCAAGAACATTTTGGTGACGAACAATGTTTTTTTCAGCATGATGGAGCACCTTGCCATAAGGCAAAAGTGATATCTAAGTGGCTCGGGGATCAAAACATCGAGAATTTGTGGTCAATCCTCAAGATGCGGGTGGACAAATGAAAACCCACACATTCTGACAAATTACAAGCATTGATTAGGCAAGAATGGGTGGCCATCAGTCAGTATGTGGTTCAGAATCTGATTGACAGCATGCCAGGGCGAATTGCAGATATCTTCAAAAAGAAGGGTCAACACTGCAAATATTGACTCTTTGCATAAACTTTATGTAATTGTCAATTAAAGCCTTTGACACTTATGAAATGCTTGTAATTTTACTTCAGCATAACATAGCAACATCTGACAAAAATGTCCAAAAAACTGAAGCAACAAACTTTGTGAAAACTAATGTTTGTGTCATTCTCAAAACATTTGGCCATGATTGTATAATATTTCCATCTTCCCAATTGTTGAATACTCTAAACGGAAGTTCCAACTATGGCCGCCGATGTAGCCAACCCAGTCCTAAAAGAATGCATGTCAAAACAATGATTATCCACTCCCAGCTGCTTCAATGTTAGTTTGAGAATAAAAGAGAACTAGTACTTAGAAAAGGCAAAGAACAACAATCCCTAAAGGATTGTAAATAGGCACTTATTCAATCAAAGTGAGAATATCAATCTTTTCTACAGAATGTATTGATTATTAAAAATTCATATCTTGAATGGACATATATAACAATTACTGTAACTATACAATATAAGGTCTGCAAGAAGACAACCCCAGACTCCAATTGTGGATTAGTTGTGCAATAATTTCATAACATATATGTCACGAACACGCACCCAGCTGCCGTGACTTTGGGGGTGTTTGCTATATGAGGTCACACGATTCCAGCCCGCAGTCTCTCTTTACCTATCACACAGGTTATAGACCTACTGAATCGCCCCCAAACAGCGCTCACACCTCACACACCTCAGGTTTGCCACCACTTATGGAATACGTGCAATAGGACCCCAATATACTGTTCCACACTGGCACACAAGGCTAATAGCTATCCACAGACTAGCAAGACCCACACCAGCAAGCAAAGGGTTAACTCTTCACACCACCAGACTGTTATACAAATGTATGCAGTGTCCCTCCTGCGCTCCTTTGGGATGGGGGAAAGGATGGGGAATGCAGCCTAGTATTTCCCTTGGGGATACCTACTAAATTACCCCAAATACAATAGAATAAAAACAAAAAATCGGGATAAGGCGCCGATGGGTAGGTAGTTGGATCAGTAGGTAAACAGGTGTCACACACTACCTGGACATCTATAACACACAACACATAAAATCAAAATATAATGTTCATATTCACAGTAATTTACTGTAGGTCCCAATGTCCAATGACACAACAACATCTCAATGGAGTTCGCAGAAATCATTTGGCTGCGTGTAAAGAAACCTTGATATGCATCATACTTCTTACAAATTGTAAGTGAATTTTATTCTTTGTGCATTAAACGCTTTTTTTAACTATTACACTATTGGGGCATCGATGTCTGTCTTCTTGTCTCCCAACTGCATATGATACCATTCGGTGGAACCTGGGAACGTTTAAGAAAAGATGCCTGATGATTATTGCGAATTCCATTGAGATGTTGTTGTGTCATTGGACATTGGGACCTGTAGTAAACATTACTGTGAATATGAACATTATATTTTGATTTTATGTGTTGTGTGTTATAGATGTCCAGGTAGTGTGTGACACCTGTTTACCTACTGATCCAACTACCTTCCCATCTGGGCCTTATCCTGATTTTTTGTTTTCATGTTATACAAATGTAAATGCAAGCACACACAGCTTGTTAATCAAATGTATCAACAAATCACACACTGGCATTCAAAGGGTTAACTTGGTTGAGCTTTTTCTTCTTAACAGGCTAATGGATTCGTTAGAGTATCAAGTATGCAACATATTAATTGATTGAGATAAAATACACAAGCAAAACAACTTAAAATAAAAAGGATTAGATTCAGAGTGTTACTTACATGAATAACCTACTCTGTGCCATGGGTAATTGGCAGGGAAGATGGACAGCTTATCAATGTGAATTGATTTCCCAAAAAGTCTGACTCCTTGCTATACTTGGTTTCAGCCTTTTAAAGACACTTCCACACCTCTTTCTAACCCCAGGGGGTTGTGGCCTGTGATTCTTTTTACAATCACCATTTGCATGTTGCCTGATTTACTAACCAATTCTACTATGTGATCTAACTTTTCTTGTAAAGTGTCACATCGACCCAATTTTATCATTAATAAATCCCCTATGACTCTGTCCATTTTTTGATACCTAACATGATGAAATTTTGACAATGGGACATACCGTTTCCAAACATATGCAATTTTAGATGTACCCGGAAACCCAGAAACCTGTCATTCACAACCCTGGTGTGATTTCTGCTCCTCAGTATGGAGTACCACCCGGATTCCCCAAAATATGAACTATGAAGACATTTTCCTTTGAAGCTCATATCTCTATATACCTGTATAGGCCTTCAAAATTCTGCCTTGGGCTGCAAGGATGTCCAGCTGTGACCAGCCCCACAAAGTCTATTTAGGAGTCCAAAAATTACCTTGTGTCAGGATAGAAGGAAATGGAAAGCAGAGGGTCAAGGGTGAGATAGCAGTAGACATGGACAGGTATGAAATGAAGTAGAGGTGAAAGGAGAAAATAAAACCAAAGTATAAAGACAAGGATAATGAGAAACAGGCATAGAGAAACAGCTGAGAAGGGAGAAGCCTGAAGTTATCAGGAAAGAAAAAAACATCAAGGTGAAAGGAACAGACAAAGCAGACAGCGAAGAGAAGGTGAGTGCTACTTATCCTATCCAACTTGAACCAAGGCAAAAGAGGGATATCAGCAGCCCAGCAAGGAGATTTAGAACAATGCATGCTAGGCAACTCCCACAGTGTCACATCATGTGAGTAACCCAGGATGCCTGCCATGTCACCTTAACCCCATCAAGGATAGAAGCCTATTTCTGATTTGAACACAAACATAAGCCTTTTAATTTACTTTGGACAGATGACCATATTAAACAGAGAGATAAACCATCCACCATAGCTCATCCACTTCATATCCAGGAGACTGCTATTGCTTCATGCCAATGTTCTTGTTTTGGTGATCTGTCAGTTTCATACTGTGAATAACCATATTTCCAAATAGGATTTTAGGACACCATGATGGAATACATATTTTGTAAATGTTTGCACATTACATAGGGAAAACTGGGCAAAAGTAGGATCAGGTTGTAAAAGGATGGACAACCACGTTAAATATTTTAAGTCGGTCTGACTCAATATCACATTGAACATAACCAGTATACTATTCTAATTTTGGTTTAACACATTTAGATTTATTCTTCTTCTCTATCTATCCTTTCTATCAGTCCCTCCCATATGTTATTGACATACTAGGAAATAAATAAGAATAGTTATACTTTAAACAGAAATTTCAATCCCTTCTTGGTAATTTCCTTGTTTGGGTAATCTGTAGGTTTCATACCAGCAAAAACTATTTTTCCAAATATATTTCCAAGCAGGACAGAGGAAAGAAAATTTTATTATAGAATATTTTATTAATTTTTTTTTCCTAGAAGGAGATGTGTTATTTATTTATGAATCTTAATCCAAAAAGTCTTAATTTATTATAAATGAAACCTTGATGTTCTGCTTGCCTGGTATTATTTATAAGTGCTAGGATTACAAAATGCTGCTGGCAAAATGGAAGTCAATAAACAAATATATGAACTAAAACTACACTCCCAGCTCACTCATAAGAAACAATAACTAACTTCATAAAAACATTTATTTTACTTCACTTCATGGTGAAAAAAAACAAAATTAATAAGAATTGAAAAATTATATTGTCATTTTATAACAGAAAAAAAATGTGTGTGTTATGTTGACTATCATAACAAACAATATACACCAACTGCTTGCAAATCATGGCTAAATGGGTGTTAAGATAAGTAAAAAATCTCACAGCAAACATAAGATGTTCCTTCAGTAATATTATCATTAATAGTGTTTAAATCCTCAATCTCCATTATTATCCAGAATACCACAAGCCAATTAGTCAGAACTATGAAGCTTTAGGCTTCCAGGTATGGTCTCACTTCACCATCACCATTCCTCAGATTATTTTCCAACCAATAGGGAATCAACAAGCTAGTTATTTCAAGATTTTTGCCAGATTATATATTAGTCAGATTCAGTTAAGTATAAATAGGTCATTGATTACAAGTATATGATTTAACACTTAAAGAAGTTCAATAGTTAAAGAAATATAATGTTAATGTTGGTCCAGATACACATAATATGTAGGTCTCTTTTGGTTTTACTACAAGGGAGGGATATCTACTGTCAATTTGTATGAATATTAATACATTGTATTTAGTGATTGACTGGTTGATATGCTAGTCATCAAATCTATTAAATATAAATCAATCTATGATTCACCAGTCTTCCAAACTGTCAATAACAAAAAATCAACAGGCATTGCAAAATCACATGAGTCACCAATTTATCACCGTAAAGTTGAAAATAGGGGGATATCTGAAAGATTGAGTTAGTGAATTGCTGGAAATCAACAACAATGTTTTCACTGTTTTCAGAAACCAGTAAAATAAAATAATCTTTATAATTAAAAATATAAGTGTGAGGTTGATTGATGAACTAACAAACAAGTGTCAAATAAAATCAATACAAATTAAAATATTTATATACCAATAACAATATGAATTACTTTGTGTAGGCACATTAATTAATCCAGAGTAGAGTGTATGTGCCTCAGATTGAAATCATTGACAGTGAATAAATATGTATCTACATAGCCTTTATCTGATCGTTGGACTTAGTTGGGTTGTTTTTTACCATCCTTCCTGATTTATTAATTTAGAACCTTCTTCAAAGAAAGTGGTAAAAATAAGTTAAAATTATACTTACTTGTCCACCACAGTTATTACCTGTTAGTGGTTGACACGAGGATGAGGTGGGGCTTAATTACATCATTGCCGTGATGTCATTAAGCCCTACCTCCTCACACACTGCCTACAGAAAAATGGCAAAGAGCCAGAAAATGGGATGAGGTCATTACAAGTGCTCTATCCCCTCTATTCTGGCAACAAGAAACTCAGGATTACCCTTGTTTGAAAGAAGAGAGGTGTCTTTCTAATTGTTTTTATCTGTGATCTCAAGACAATAATACCTTACACTACAGAAAAAAATAAGTAGTCCATGGATAGGAATGGAGGGCACAGATCCCTCCATTCTGGTTAAAAAAAAACAGAGGCAGCCTTATTTGAAAGAAGGGAGCACACTCTTTCAAATGAGATGAACCCTTAGTTAGGATCAAATATGATGACCAGGCACTAACACCCTACACTACAGAAAACATTAAGGAGCCCAGGGGAGTGTTGGGTAATATACAGTTAAACAACACAATAGCTAATCATCTCTTTCATCCCCAATAATGTACATCAAATGCTACTACTCCCAACCTCTGCTATTCTGTATTTCATCTCATTAATTTGTACTACTCATCTGTGCAACTGTGTTTTTTTTCAAAATGTGTACATCAACTGCTACTCACATCATTTGCTGCTATTCTGAACCGTATCTCATTAATTTGTGCTGCTCATCAGATGTAGCTATTTTGTAATCATCCCAACTTTATCCTAGAATTTAGTCTAAGGAGAAACTTGTTTGGGCTGTGACGTGTTTGGTGTTTCCTACACTACCGTATATACTCAAGTATAAGCCGAGTTTTTCAGCACATTTTTTGTGCTGAAAAAGCTCCCCTCGGCTTATACTCGAGTCCTACTTACCTGGTCTCCGGTCTCCGGTCTCTCCCGCTTTGTCCCGCTTGGTCAGCCACCATTTTATTGTAGCCCTGTGTATGTGTATTCATTGCACAGGGAATAATAAAGTTAAATGAAAAGGAGCCTGTCATTTCCTCTATCCCCGCTGGTCAGAGACACATGTGAGCTGCTCGTTACACACCAGAATCTAGCAGACGCCCGGACCTTAAAGCCTGTCTTAGAGGAGAAAGCCGCGGACTTCTATCTGTCATCCAGCTAAGGGATTTTATCGAGCCATTTCATCATTGTACCTTTGTGTCCTAGGACTGTGATTATCCGAGCTGGTATTTGAATGAAACGGTGTCCGTTACTCCATCTGCATTTCCATTGTGGATTTTTCAGGAGCAAATGTTAATTACTTATACCGGGAGTTAACTCCATTGGCATACCCATGTGGCGCTGACCTATACTTATATGCTCAAGATCTCATACATATATATTATTTTCAGCGGATGCTCTGATTTATATCTGTGCACGTTATGTGCTGATGTGATTTTTAATAGAGTATAAGTCAAGCTTCTAAATCATCATGTGCACATATGGTTATTATAAATCCGGATTGCTCTAGATGTGGATTATAGATTATAGTAGATATGGGTATATATTATGTACTTTATGTACCCAAGAAGAGTGAGTTTAAGCTGTGTGGCTATATGGTACTAGCTGTATATGTATTTATCTAATGCATAGAAGCCACCCCCCAATATTTTTATTTTTGAAACTTACCAGTAGCTGCTGCATTTCCCACCCTAGGCTTATACTCGAGTCAATAAGTTTTCCCAGTTTTTGAGGTAAAATTAGGTGCCTCGGCTTATATTCGGGTCGACTTTTACTCGAGTATATACGGTAAGTGGATTTTCTCACAAAATTTTGGGAAATGCACAGCTAAACAATGCAGTTGTAAATATATTGAACAACATCTGAAAACATACAGAAATATGCTATATCTACTACACTTCTAATCTAACTGCACTGGACATCGCAGTTTGGTCTTTTATTTTGTTTTTATTTAGTTTTATTTTTATCCCTTTATTCTTAAATTCCTGTTCCAGTCTCCTGCTGCCAGAACATGGACCCCAGTGCATACGTGCTGCAAAATATCTCACCTCCTGATCCAGCCTCCCGTAGGCACTACGTGGACCCTTGTGTATACCTGCTGAAGTTTATCTCACCTTCTCATACAATCTCCAACTCCCAAGCTACTTGAACCCTAGGATGTACCTGACATAGATTATCTACACGCCTGATCCAGTATCCTGCTTACGCTACCTGGACCCTGGTGTATACCTAACGCAGATTTTGTCTCCTGCTGATCTTGCTTCCTCCTTCCAAGGCGGATGGATTCTCTGTACTTCTGCTTACAGACCAATGTCTCCAACATATTCTCTTCCATCCTGCACTCTCCATTGGGTCTCACTGGATGCCTACTTGGATGGCCGCAACCTGCAGGGCAGAAGCCACTAACCCCAAACTCCCTTGCGAGGGTCACTGATGAAAACATTCTGCTCTGTTAGACTCCTTGCCTCCCTGTAGGTGGCGCTGGACATAGCAGGCTCTAAAGATCGTACAGATACCCGTTGACTGTGACACTTGCTTTTCTTATTAATCTTTCATGGCATTATCCTTAGAACTTTATCATCCTTCACCCACCCTGCAACACACACCTTTGTCCACAATGCCCCCTCACTACTCCACACACCTCTATTTAACATTCATGACAATCTTCTCACCTATTTTCTATCTCTCTCTCTGCTATTATTAGCTGATGATTTATCACATAATCCATCCTTCCCCCACATCCTCCACACATGTGTATCAAAACAGTATTGAAATGCAGCAAACCTCATACACATAACCTGCCTCCATTCTCCAAAATTATTTACATGTGCCCTTGGAATGCATGCTCTGTATGTAACAAGCGTTACTCCATACAGACCTCTTTCACTCAAATCATTTGAGCTTCTGGTAATAACAAAACATGTCTTACACAGTCAGACACTACCTCATCTGTAGCCATTTCACATGGTGCTTCCATTTTACCCATACCTTCAGATCTGGAAGCAGACAGGGATTGTGGTTAGACCTCTTCTTTCACCACATTGCACATTCACAGTTCTACCAAATGTTCCATCAACCACTTTTTCGCCTCTTTTGAAGCACATGCTATTCAGGACACTGTCCTATACTGGTCCGTATCCTACCTATATATTTGCTCTTTCGGTATTAGTTTCTCTGGATCCACCTCCACTCCGCTTCCTTTATCAGTTAGAGTACTACAAGGCTCAGTCCATGTCATCTGCTCTTTATATACCACTTCTATTAAAAAGTAATAAAGCTTATTCAAATTTCAGTATCATCTCTATGCAGATGATACCCAAATTTATATATACTGCCCTGATATCTCACCATATGTGTTGACTTGCATTACTGCCTGTCTTTCTGCCATTTCATCTTGGATGTCCTCTTGCCAACTGAAACTCAATCTATCAAAAACAGAGATTATTAATATTATTCCCACCCACCAGAAGTTACCAACCTGACATTTTTATTTCTGTTGACAGCATGACAATAAATCCCACCCCACCAGATTGATCCTTAGGTCTTATCCGTGACTCAGAATCATCCTTTGTTCCCCACATCGACTCTAAATCATGTTACAGACATCTAAAAATCATTTCCAGAATACGTACATATCTCACGCAAACATTTTCATTCATGCACTCATCTCCCACATTAGTTATTGCAATTCTCTCCTTACTGGTCTTCGCCATATTAGACTCTCACTCCTATAATCTATTTTGCAGGCAGCGGCTAGATTAATTTTCCAGGCAAATCATACTTCCTCTGCTGATCCACTCTGTTAGTTTAGACATTGGCTGCCTGTTTTTCACTGCATGCAATATAAAATACTTCTAATAACATACAAGGCAATCAACAAAAAAGCACCAACATACAGCTCCTCACTTGTCTTATAATATAACTCAACACCTCCGTACTGCACAAGATCTGCATTTCTCATCTGAACTCATTACCAGCTCCCATTCTTGGTTACGGGACTTTTATCAGGTTGCATTCACTTTGTGGAAATCCCTTCCTCGCACATTAAGATTGTCTTCCAGTCTTCAAACCTTCAAGCATTCTATGAAAGCCCACCTCTTCGGACAAGCTTATAATATTCCTCAACCACACTCTTAACCTCTTTAGGTTACCCTACTACCTCCCTTTACACAGTTCACACAAGACATCAACTCTTTGACCAACATTGATGTATGACTGGATCATATAGCCCACTAAGTACCACTCTCTGTCTGTCTGTATTAGCCAGGATTGTTTTATTACTGTGTTTGTTCCCAACTGTAAAGCACTACAGATTTTGCTGGTGCTATAAAAATAAATGTTGATTATGATAAGCTGTCTACTTAGTAGTTATTGTCTGGTCACCACCAGAAAGCGTTATGAAGTTCAGAAAGAGGGGGGTTCATAATGCCCACATCTTCCACATCCTGGCTTCAATAAACTCACAGATACCCTCATTTGATGTGGTATGTTGGTAAGTTATCAAAATGGTATGCCTTGTTGGGCTGCTAGTTTTGTTCCTACACATTTATGTATTTCATTCAAGATTGTGCAAACCAATAAAAAAATAAAAATGCATTATCATTTTCAAGTGCAGATCTTATTATGTAAAACTAAATATAAAATCCTGCCTTTTGCTTTTTTGAAAGTTGAATTAATGCCAAACCAAGAACGACAAATTAATAGCTTTTAGTTCACTTTCTTGTATTTTCAATGAAAAAAACCCCTTTTTTGGCCTTTTTTTGCAGTGCTAGGATATATAAGCAAACTAATAGTATTTCCTGATCATTAAAAGTCTTAAAAAAAAAAAAAGGATAATTTGTGTGGCTACCACTTAAACAAATTATTGAGATATATGTTGGAATATAACCAACCCAAAAAGTGCAAAAACCACCCCTCAGTGAAAGGGTTACAATTTTTGCTTAATCTGTAATGTAGCTAAAAATATTCAGCAATACAAGTAGGATATTTTGTGGCACAAAATTATTGCATTAGTATCAATTTTCTAACACGCAACATTGATTTTATGGTACAAAATGCATTTTTGTTCCAAAGAAATAATGTTTAACTCCTGAAACTGATTTCTCGGCTTGGGGCTTGTTTGGTAGCATGCATAATCAATTTATTCTTATCAAAAAAGTAATTATGTACCATCCAAAGCAATTTTATAATAGAAAAGTCTGGAGTAAAAAAAATGTCAAAATTAATATGAAACAGAGATGTATTGTATGGCACAATAACAAACTGCATGCAGATGTATGCGTAAGTATGTAGAAAAGGTGACTGACAAATGGCACACCAAAAACAGAAATAACTTTTCCCCTTCCTCATAGGTGAAATTTTCTCTGCAACATCATTAATATCACCTTATAATACAAGAATGTGGAATATGTCCAGGTGTTCTACCCTATTACTTGAAAAAATTAATTGCATCTCAGGTAGGGCTTGTACAATCCCTATGATGAGCACCAGGCACATTTCTAGGCTACTATTTTGTTATATCTATATTCAGTTCTGTCTTGCCCCAACAATTGATGTGTATAGGGATATCACAAGCCTTATCTGAGAGGCATCTGAAATACATTTAAGTTTTGTTCTTCACTAGGCCAACTTAAAGTAGCACAAAATAAGGGGCATCACCTGGTGTGCGTGGTGTGCATTCATCCTAAGGATACTGCTACATCAAAGTGATAGAAATATAATCAGAAGGGGCAGAAACTACAAAACTGTCTCCTAAGAAACAAAATAACCCATTTTCCAATTTCTTTTACATTTATTTTCAACATAAGCCCAGTGAATCATTGAGCTTATTTTAGTAATACCCTGAAACAGACAATAAATGCAGTAATCTTTATTTGCTTTGCTTTCAACTCCAGCTTGTTTCTCTATAAACTTTTAATGTGTGTTGTAAGATATTGTAGATCAATATTAGGTGCTGCTGTGCAGTGCTTAGCAAGATTAGCCAAGAGAGGGTAATTATAAAGATGTGTCATTTCAAAGTCTGCATGTGTTCCACAACAGATCCAACAGATAAAAAAAATACTAAGCCTGGGTGAGTTGTCACCGTTATTCATATGAGAGATGTTCCATCCAGACCACATTCTGACAAAATGAGTAATGCACAAATGAAGATCAATAGTAGAGTCTTTAGAGACATCATCTTCTATGTCTTCCTCATTACGAATAGACTAAAAACATAACATGTATATAGAACAGAACATGCTTTAAATCATAAAACAAGATTTATATCTTTGAATAAAGTTCTTACACCCTCAAGATATGCTCTAAAGAATTGGTCATTCTTAGCTCATTCCTCAACTAATATATTTACCGATTGATGTAACACAATACAACATAATGATTTAAATACTGAGATAGCTATCTGTATGCAACCTAGAGACCCTAATAAATATGCTGAATATATATTGTATGGTACAGACATAATTGCAGCTCAAAGTGTTTTTTTTCCACCCTAAAAGTGTGATTCTATGGGTTAATTGAAATTTGATTTGTACTATGTATGGGATAAAATTACTAAATTGGTGTTATCATTGAATTAGAGGTGTGAACACTATAATGCTAACCCTACAATCTCCAAATTATTAGGTATAAGCAAACAATAAGTCTATATGATTATTATTATTATTATTGATTTGTAAGGTACCATACAGTAGGGTGGGCTCTGCTCATGAGAGAGCTTACATACTAATTGGAAGATGGCACAGCTGAAAAATGAGTGTGGCTCAGAGTGGAGATTCAGACTGTTGTAGGGGGGCATTAGTGTGAATGAATAGTATCAGTGGGAAAAGACTAAGGGCTATATTGGGTATATTTACTAAACTGCGGGCTTGAAAAAGTGGAGATGTTGCCTATAGCAACCAATCAGATGCTAGCTGTCATTTTGTGGAATGAACTAAATTAATGATAACTAGAATCTGCTTGGTTGCTATAGGCAACATCTCCACTTTTTCAAACTCGCAGTTTAGTAAATATACCCCTAAGCTTTAATAAAGATATGGGTTGGATTTCAGAGAGCGTATAAAGATTTGAATGATGTTTGAAAGTCTGATTGGGCGTGATAAGGAATTCCATTACTGGTTAGCAGCACAGGAATACTGGGTAGCATTTTCCAAAAACAGTAGAAATAGTACAGCATTCATGTGGGACAGCTTGTACTGGAAACATATGCACCTTATTTGCATGTGTTTTGGTGGCATACTTTTAAGTTTAAGTTATTTGGGGGTTTATATTAAATTTAAAATCAATTGATTAAACCAAACCAAAGAGAGTGCAAGGAATATGCACAAGCCTGTGATAGTGAAGGAAACATTTAAATATTTCAATAGGAATAATTCATTGATAAGTCATTGACTTGTTTTACTGATGGATGTATATAAAATTCATCAGCTATTAAGTTTGATAATAGCAAATTATGTTGTTTTCTCTGAAATTTCGATTATGGATATACTCTACTACTCAACCTAGTTTAATTAAGATGGTTCTTCAACCCAAATTTGTATACCTAATACAACATGCTCCCTTATATCTCCTTGGGTGGATTTTCTCAAAGATAAATGAATATCTCTCCTCTCTGGTCTAGGGGGAAAAGAGGACTTGTATTAAATTGTCTACGCTGTACAGGTCTAGAGCCTCAGGTAGCCTGACTCATCCTAATTTTACAGCATACTATATAGCTACACAATTGGCACATTTGAGAGAGTGAGTCAGTGATTTCCCATATGGTAATTTGTGTGGGTTCATCCATGAGCAGACAGAGTTGTCACAATCTCTATTGGCAGCGAGAGTTTCCATAGATACATCACCACTTCCCCGGCAGGCAGCACAGATATGGAATATGATAGATGTAGTGATGGATGGTATGAGTACTGACCCCTATTTACCTGTCTGAGGTCATTTCAACCTTAGGGAATTGTAAAAGTTAGGGAAGAATAACACCTGGAATAATCTTGGAGTCAGCTGAATTACTTAGATGTATATGGAAAATTACTTTTCTATCCTGAATAACCTGTTTCACAGCTTTCTACAACTGAGGCATAATCCTGACAACCCACTTCAATGGTCTTTCCATTACAATTAGTCCTGCCCCATTTAAAGTACTTCTTCAACAGGTGAGCTCCAATAAAAACAATAAAATCAATATCCACTTTATATGCTACTATCATTTCACACTTTGCTTTGGACAATTTGAATATCCTCAAAGTTAAAAGGGAACCTGACCTTGGATTTCTTACTGACGAGGAGTTGTTGTATATCATGTATTTTAGACTTTTCTATTTGGGTTTTTCTCAGGTTAAGTACACAGTGTTTGTTTTGTTGTGTGGTTAATGTACAATGTTGATAAAAACAACTTGATCTATAAAACATAGCAAAATAACAACAACATTGAGATGTTTGAAAGCTATCTCTCCCCTTCTTCATGGTAATGCAAGCTTTTGCCCAAAGGTTCTATGTGTTCTGATGGATGTTGTCAATTACAAAATACTGTATAAATGTGGCAGAGGGAGTCAAGATGTATTAAGATGGCTTTTTCAATGAGCTAAATGTACAATTGTGAAGTAATAAAACACCACTGAATAAATGAAGCATTAGTGATTTAAAGTATTTCAATGGTTTATGTCACACAGACAAAGGTTTAAATACGGTAATGTTTGCACATTGCTCATTTAAGTTGTCAAGTGCTCAATTTATATATACACTGCAGAATTACAGCATGATTTAATGCAATAAAAGAGGAGTCAACAATATAGAAATACATTTGAAGGTTGTTTATTTAATACATTGTAAAACTAAAACTAAAATGTGTGTTATATTGTACCCACAGCTGATCTTAGCCTAATGACTGCTATATGTTTTTAGTGTTCACTATCAGCAACTGGAATCTCTCTGCATTACCATCTCAAACAGAACAAAAGCATCCTCTATTATGAACCAAAGGTTAATGGTTTGGGTATATGCCTAGTTCATCCTCAATAACCAATGAGTTGTTATTTTAACTGTATTACCATACAATGTTTGAGTTTCATTTATGCATTTCGATGAATATTGAGAGCGTCAATTCATTCTGCTCGGTGGTGTGGTTGGGCTAGGAGTAGGGAATTTCATGCAGGACGCTCAAGCTCCAATTATGCAGGAGAAGTTAATGAAATTCAGCACCCAATGCAGAATGCGGTGGATAAAATATTAATGAAATTCATATTTTGTAACAGATATTTTCGTATAGAATTTTTGTTTCATGCCTTTCAGCAGCTTTGTGGACTGTAGCTTCAATTTGGCTGGGACTATCTCTTAACATCAGGGAGGTTGAACATCAATTGCACACTATTATCATTAGTAAAAGAATAGATGACTTCCTACCAACATTGTTTTATAGAATGGAAACTCTGGATTAATCGGAATAAAAGGGGCTACAGATCTTAAATAAATATTGACACTGTAGTGGTGTCACGGGCACTAGGAGTCTTTACCCAGGTATCACCAGATGATAGACTTACCAGAGCAGTATAGTTGGTAATATGGTACTCTGGTAGCGGGGTGATCACGAAACAGGAGACAGCAGGTGATAAGAGAATGCTCGAGGAAAGTCTATGACTAGCAGCACTGGTAATAGGTAGATAACTGTACACGAGGAACTGGATGGACAAGGAAACGTGAGGGTAGTCAGTGGTCTGCGTATAGCAAGTTGTACCACTGCTATAGTGAGGAGGAATGTCCAGGAGTAACGAGGAGGTGATGAGAGTCAGCGGTCTGCGTATAGCAAGTTGTACCGCTGTCTGGGTGAAGGAATGGAATCCAGGTGAAGGTATCCGGGGAGTCAGTGGTCTGCGTTAGCAAGTTGTACCACTGCTATGTGAAAGGATACTGGAAACTGGTGACTCAGAAAACAGGGAACAGTGGTCTGCCTCTAGCAAGTTGTACCACTGAAATATATAAGTGAGGAGGAGCACGGGGAGATAAATGCAATGCAGAGTCTACACGGGCACACTGAACTTGATCCCACGATGATATGCACACAATAATAATAACTGAGCAGAACTGCACAAATATACAAAGTCACTAGAACTATCCAGACTAAAAGGTAACACAGTCAAATGATAGCAATAGTCCCAGTGGATAGGAAACTCCGGAGGAGAACAACTCAGTCCAGCTAGATATGCAATACACCAGCACAGTCAATGAGAAGTATGCATACCGTGGTTCAGGAGAGCAGGCTGTCAGAGAGAGGTGCAGGGATACCTGAACGGCTGGAGGCCTGGCAGGATGCGAAGTCCCAGGAGGGTGGAAGCGGTAACCAAGTAGGTGCAGCGCACGGTAGGTAGACCAGCAAGGATGTAAACAATACTCAGGAAGCAGTAGTATATAGAACTGGACACCTGGAGAACACGGGAGAGTTGAGGCGGTCTAGCTGAGATGAAAGCAGCGGAGCGTTGATCCGATGCAGACAGGCGAGTTGACACAAGCAGGAACGCTGTAGAAGCACGGAGACAGCGGATCGGCTGGCTGCAGACACGATGAGTACTGGAGGGTTGCGATGAGCAGGACACTGCAGATACACGGAGGCAGCGGATAGGAATCAGCTGGTGCAGTCACGATGAAACACGGGAGAGTTGAGGTGAGCAGGATACTGTAGAAGCACGGAGGCAGCGGATAGGAATCAGCTGGTGCAGTCACGATGAAACACGGGAGAGTTGAAGTGGTTTGGAAACTGTAGAAGCACGGAGGCAGCGGATAGGAATCAGCTGGTGCAGTCACGATGAAACACAGGAGAGTTGAAGTGGTTTGGAGACTGTAGAAGCACGGAGGCAGCGGATAGGAATCAGCTGGTGCAGTCACGATGAAACACAGGAGAGTTGAAGTGGTTTGGGAACTGTAAAAGCACGGAGGCAGTGGATAGGAATCAGCTGGTGCAGTCACGATGAAACACGGGAGAGTTGAAGTGGTTTGGAAACTGTAGAAGCACGGAGGCAGCGGATAGGAATCAGCTGGTGCAGTCACGATGAAACACAGGAGAGTTGAAGTAGTTTGGAAACTGTAGAAGCACGGAGGCAGCGGATAGGAATCAGCTGGTGCAGTCACGATGAAACACAGGAGAGTTGAAGTGGTCTGGAAACCACAAACGAACAAAAGAATCAGCAGAAGCTGAATACACGAGGAAACACAGGAACACCTTCAGAGGCTCATGGGGAATGAGACTCCAAGATCAGGCCACGAGGTATTGACCACAGGTGCTTTAAATAGGGAGTGTTGCCTGATCAGCCAATTAACTAAAAGGAACATGTACTGAAGGTTTGAAAAGGGCTGCACATGCGCAGACCCTCAGGATGGTGGACGGCCACGGTTCCTAAACACACGAGAAGTAGCACTCACAGTCCGGTGAGTGACAAGTGGAGATACATTTGCTATATTTCTACACTTTAGTGACTGATGTATTGGATGCTGTCAAATGTTTTGGCTTACTTTTGCGCCTTCATGCATTTATTCCCTTTCAATTGCCCTTCCCCTTCTCTCCCGACATGCTACCTTTCCTCCAATTTACTTGCAAACATTCTACAGAGCGTGTAATTAGCATTGGAACTACTGGAGAATGGTATAGCTTAATCTTTCTGGCTATAACTGTATGGTGACAACTAGTGTGCAGGATTTAAAAAAATAAAGCACAACATAATTAGCTCTGACAATAAAATGTTCTAGAACAACCAAACAATTCACATTTATTACCAAGAGAAAAACAAATCTTAAGTGTTTTGCATTCATTTAGATTTGGTAAATGTCACCATGGCAATGTCAATGTGGATCACAATGTTAGACATAGTCAAATAAAGTCATGTGAAAATTTCCAAGGCAATTGCTCTTTATAACATGCTCAATAACAGTAAGCTCTCTAAAAAAATAAACCAAAAAGTAAGAAAAAATAGAAGCCAGACAAAGAAAGCCGTGTCTTACTGTACTGCAATGATTGTCTTATTGCTGCTGTCACAGACAACCTATAAGATATTTTGTTTTATTGAGTATAGAAAATAATCCAATTTTTATTTGGTATTTGCTGAGAGCAGTTGCTAATGCTTCTATGATGTTAAAAATACTTAGAAATGATCCCTCTCTCAGTATGGAAAGCGCACACATATTGATTTGAAAGTTCACATTCTTAGGTCCTGCTAGAAGCTGACATATTAACAGTGGGAGTCAGCTAAAAGCCGAATTTTCATCCTTATAAATCAGTAGTTTTAAAGCATGCTCACAAAAAGAACTAGGTTACTGAGTTCTTGTAATGTATACATGCAGGTTAAATCTATATATAACAAAATTTACATTTAAAGTTCCCCTTTGAGCTTTAATGGGCTTTTCCAAATTTAAAAAAAAGTAAAAATAACTTTAACTTTCACTAAACACAATGCTTTATCTTTTTTGCTTTATTCGCTGTTGTTGTTTTTTTTTTTACTAAGACCTTCTATGTATACCAGGCAGTTGAGCTGTGTTTATATGAAGATAATGAAAAAAGAACAACAATCATATCTGACTTATATCAAAGCCTTGTTGAAAAACAGAAGAAACAGGAGAACAGAAAAAGAAAACAGAATAATAAATTTATTTTGATATGCAACGACTGCACTTGCATCAAAATCGAAATCAGGCCAATCAAGTGGAGGGAGCAAGCAAGGTCCTCCAAGAGCACTGGTTAGAAATGTGAGGTACTTGTGAATTTGATGCAGGAATTTTATTGTGTTAAGCTCACATCTCTATAAAGCAAAAATAAACTTGTTTAACTAAGCTATTTTCATTAAATAATAAGGTCATGTTAGAGCTAATGTACAATTTTACAGAAAATGTTATCCATAACGCATATTTTAGCATATATCACAAGAAATAAAACATTGCATATTTGTGATACCATGTCCTTCAAATATGCAATAGTTCTAGTAGTGAATTTTTATTTAGCAAATTATGTATTTTTTGTAACATTTTTTACTAGATTGAGTTTAGACCATCAGCAGAAAATCTGTATTACATTTTGTATGTTTACCTTTTGAAGTCCTTTAGAATACCCGGGAAATAATTTTTTGCTATATAAGGATGTTAGAATGAAAAAATTATAAGATGTAAGATGTTACATAGGAATGTTGATAATGTAATAGTATTTGGTGTTAATATGCTAGACATGTCAGATGTTTAATTTAAAAATTGATTTGTTTGCATAGTTGTATAATTTGAAACATTACTGTGTAAATTGCCACAGTAACATCAGAGAGTGGCAGTTGAAGATGGAGTAAGAGCTGACAGGAATCAGATGCAGAGAAATAAAGAGAACTGACAGGATTGTTTTTTTTAATACAGGAAAGCTCACAAGATTAGATAGAAAAAAAATAAAGAGAGGTGACAGGAGTCTAAAGAGTTAGTTAAAGAGAACATCTACAGAGAGAACAAGGATTGACTTGAGACTGTTCCAGTAACTGCAGAAGACGGATCATACTTCCAAAGTTATAAGTGACAACAATCAAAGATTTGTACATTACACTTACCAAAGATCAAAAATTGTACATGCAAGCCCGGGCCAGGTGAAAATATTACACGAGTTCACATAGTAGCCAAGGAGAGACTTCCCAGATGAGCAAAACTACACCTTATATAGAGATTGGACTCAAAAGTGAGGAACATTCATTCAAACAGTTTATTTAGCAATATAACAGAACTGTGATGCTCAGGACTTAATTATTAACCAGTAGTCAACCTATGTTTCTAAAGGTAGATCTGTTAAGAGCAAATAAGAATTCTGCATCCGTAATACTGAAGATGTATGCTGTTAAGGCAGTCATAATACCATTAGAAAAGAACCTAATGTCATAGTTTAAATTGTTTAGATTATCTAAGAAATCATCTTTTTTTATTGTGTTTATGGAGTAAAGTTCACTTTGGATTGATTGCTGTTAGATTAATTTATTGGGTAATTTAAAAATACTGCATATCTTTTTATAGTAACTTAAGAAAGGTTTTAGCACATTGTCATTACTACTGTATAGTGTTTAATTGTTGTGAGATCTTAACCCCAATCTTTTCCCAATAAAAACCTGACATGTCAGCAGTACAGCAGGGTCTTTATCTGGCTATGACTTCACCTATCTCTGCCTTGAGGTTTTCCACACACTCTTCAGTGATGCCGCCTCTCAGACAAGCATACTACCTCACTCCACCCAGGTCAACAACATCATACTTTTGACATAGCATTCCATACAAATTTTTTCATTAAGTTAGACTCCATATGAAATGACTTTCATAGCTCTTTCGTGCACCACTACCCTAATATCTAAAATGTCATCCTCAAAACTGGCATTAGTCTATAGTTATAGATCACATATTATATTAAGTCCAATGCTTGGATGGCCTTTAAGTTAATTGTTTTTATGAGATATTCACAATGCATGGTATCTCAAGAAGCACACCTAAAACCAGGGCACAAAAATACAATATTGCTACAAAGTCTAGCTGTAGTTTGGTGTGTTAAATAAATGATGCTTGAAAGCAATGCTATGAGAAGATTATCAAAGTAGTACAGAAGAAAGCACCAATCGTAAAACAGTTATAAAAATACTTGTTACATGGCTGAATATAGAACCATTAATGGCATGGTAATAATGTTTACATTGAATGTATGTGTATCATAATATTTTTTCCAATGTTCCCTAATTTGTGTTTGTGTTAAACAAGTTGCATGTATGAATGGTGTATCAAGTACAAGCTCATTGCATCAGTATAAAAGAATGCTCATTCATGCACACATTGTGCATCTGTCAGGCCCACTGACATGGCTGCCTTTAAAGTGCCAAGACAGTGATAGCTCCAGGATATCTTCAGAGAGCTGCAAGTTAACAATGTCCCTTACTACCTAACTTCAAACATGTGTCAACAGCCTGGATTATTCCTATTGAAATTCAAAGTCTTTGGCTACTACACTGTAGGGAATGCCATTTTAACCCTGTCCCATGTCCTGGCTGGCTCCAATGATGTCTTTGCAGCCCTTGCATTTCTCAGGTACAGCAATAGGCAATTTATGGAACTATAAGCACCAGTATGCTGTGAGATAAAAAGACTGCACAACAGATAGAGGCCTCCTTTATCATCATCGTAATATGCACAAATGATTCTTACTGACATATTATATTTAAATAAATAGTGTCTGCCAATACCATATATAGCATAAAAATGTCAGTATAAACTTAGACACGTGGATTTGGGTAAACAAATAAGAATGGCACATAATTATTGTATAATGTAAGGCTAATGAAGTGGCACGATGTATCAACAAAATAGCAAAGGGGAATTATTAGAGTGTTGGACTGCAATAAAAATCATCTGGAATACAAGCAGAAGTGTCACAGTATGTTCTGTAGGTTAAATAATAAAACAAATGAGTATATCTATATGTCTGTACTGATGGAGAAATTAATACTGCATGACATGTATACATCATAAGAGGCATTATGCTATAGGTTAGTTGCTGCATCAGTCCTTATATCTTATAATTTGTTATTAAGATTGCTATATGCTATTTTATTGCTTGCTTAACTGAAGTTAGAATGGAGTTATCTACTTTATAAAAATGTATGTCATCTGTCTTATTTTCATTAGTTTTCTATATGCTTTTCTTTTTATACAGTATAAATGCAGTCCACTCAAATGCCAATAGTGTTTATTGTTCTCAAGAGCTTACACTACAATTAGAATGTTAAACTAACCACACCTCTCCGGCACCTGACCACACCCCCAACTGGTAGCTGGACACAGGCGGAACTAGCGAGCTGTGGACCCCGATGCAGGGAGAAGGGGAGGAGGGAACTGGGGCCCCCGACCCTCTGCATCTGTCATGCTGCAGGCCCCATTATCTCCACAGGCCCTGGTTCACTGAACCTGCCACACCAATGGTAGTTCCGCCACTGAATTCTACCATTGTATACCCCCAGAGGGACCTTCAAGCCCAGTCCGACAATGATCTATTGCATATAGGAAATTATTTATTTCACAGGATAGAGTGCATTATGCTAATTTTCATTAATCTCAAACAACAATTTTAATTTTACAATTTGCTCAGATGATATGTTAAGAAACTCACATACCTCAGGTACATGAAATAACAGATAAGCAACATTAAAACATTTAGTGCTGATGATTGAATCACTGGTCAAAATACCAGCAAAAATAATAATGTTTATCAGAAGGCAGACACAATATCCTGGTACTTATCTAAAATGACGACTTGCTGGATAAAATCTAAAATAAGGAAGCAGCTTATCTGTAGATAGCCGCTATCATATATATATATTGACAGCATGATGTAAAATATGTTTTCTTTAGGCATGATTGCACAAATTGCTAGAAAAAGAAAAAATATAGATAAAAATAAAATGTGTAAGTTCAGCTTTTCTCCTTTTTCTGCCAGTTTGTGGGATTTAAAATCAAAATGACTTTTGGTATAATATTTGGATTAAACACAACAATAATAAAAGCTGAATATGACATTGTCATTTACAAAAAAATGTATTTGTTTTAGGGATGAGCGCACTCGGATTTATGAAATCCGAGCCCACCCGAACGTTGCGGATCCGAGTCGGATCCGAGACAGATCCGGGTATTGGCGCCAAATTCAAAAGTGAAACTGAGGCTCTGACTCATAATCCCGTTGTCGGATCTCGCGATACTCGGATCCTATAAATTCCCCGCTAGTCGCCGCAATCTTCACTCGGGCATTGATCAGGGTAGAGGGAGGGTGTGTTAGGTGGTCCTCTGTGCTGTTTAGTTCTGTGCTGTTTAGTTCTGTGCTGTTTAGTTCTGTGCTGTTTAGTGCTGTGCTGTGCTGTGCTGTTTAGTGCTGTGCTGTTTAGTGCTGTGCTGTGCTGTGCTGTGCTGTGTTCTGCAGTATCAGTCCAGTGGTGCTGTGTGCTGTGCTCTGTCCTTCTGAGGTCAGTGGTGCTGCTGGGTCCTGTGCTGTGTCCTGTTCAGTCCAGTGGTGCTGTGTCCTGTGCTCCGTGCTTCTAAGGGCATAGTTATTTCCCCAATATTCCCCTGTGTTTAAAAAAATAAAAAAAAGTTTTTTTAAAAAATACCAAAAACTACTTTAATATTTTTTAATTACCACAAAATTTTCACAACCAATCCTGCAGTATAAGCCCATTGGTACTGCAATATTACCAAGTTCACACATTCAGCAGTAAAAGTCCAGTGGTACTGCAATATTACAAAGTTTACACATTCTGCAGTATCAGTCCAGTGGTGCTGTGTCCTGTGCTCTGTCCTGCTGAGTTCCGTAGTGCTGCTGGGTCCTGTGCCGTGTCCTGTTCAGTCCAGTGGTGCTGTGTCCTGTGCTCTGTGCTTCTAAGGGCATAGTTATTTCCCCACTATTCCCAAGTTTTTTAAAAATAAGAAAAAAGTAAAAAAAAATAAAAAATTTAAAAAAAAAATAAAAAATAATAATTATAACCAAATTTGCAAAACGAATCCAGCAGTATAAGTCCATTGGTACTGCAATATTACCAAGTTCACACATTCTGCAGTATCTTGTGCTACATATAATGGAGACCAAAAATTTGGAGGATAAAGTAGGGAAAGATCAAGACCCACTTCCTCCTAATGCTGAAGCTGCTGCCACTAGTCATGACATAGACGATGAAATGCCATCAACGTCGTCTTCCAAGCCCGATGCCCAATCTCGTAGTACCGGGCATGTAAAATCCAAAAAGCCCAAGTTAAGAAAAAGTAGCAAAAAGAGAAACTTTAAATCATCTGAGGAGAAACGTAAAGTTGCCAATATGCCATTTACGACACGGAGTGGCAAGGAACGGCTTAGGCCCTGGCCCGTGTTCATGACTAGTGGTTCAGCTTCACCCACGGATCTTAGCCCTCCTCCTCCTCCCCCCCCCTACAAAAAATTGAAGAGAGTTATGCTGTCAGCAACAAAACAGCAAACAACTCTGCCTTCTAAAGAGAAATTATCACAAATCCCCAAGGCGAGTCCAAGGGTGTTGGTGGTTGTCAAGCCTGACCTTCCCATCACTGTACGGGAAGAGGTGGCTCGGGAGGAGGCTATTGATGATGTAGCTGGCGCTGTGGAGGAACTTGATGATGAGGATGGTGATGTGGTTATTGTAAATGAGGCACCAGGGGGGGAAACAGCTGATGTCCATGGGATGAAAAAGCCCATCGTCATGCCTGGTCAGAAGACCAAAAAATGCACCTCTTCGGTCTGGAGTTATTTTTATCCAAATCCAGACAACCAATGTATGGCAATATGTAGCTTATGTAAAGCTCAAATAAGCAGGGGTAAGGATCTTGCCCACCTAGGAACATCCTCCCTTATACGTCACCTGAATAACCTTCATAGTTCAGTGGTTAGTTCAGGAACTGGGGCTAGGACCCTCATCGGTACAGGGACACCTAAATCCCGTGGTCCAGTTGGATACACACCAGCAACACCCTCCTCGTCAACTTCCTCCACAATCTCCATCAGATTCAGTCCTGCAGCCCAAGTCAGCAGCCAGACTGAGTCCTCCTCAATACGGGATTCATCCGAGGAATCCTGCAGCGGTACGCCTACTACTGCCACTGCTGCTGTTGCTGCTGTTA
Source organism: Mixophyes fleayi (assembly GCF_038048845.1). Lineage (NCBI taxonomy): Eukaryota > Metazoa > Chordata > Amphibia > Anura > Limnodynastidae > Mixophyes > Mixophyes fleayi. The sequence goes on along the minus strand of NC_134412.1, from coordinate 66,807,262 downwards.
GTCGGTCATCTTCCCAGAGGGGAAGTCGTAAGACCGCTAAGTCTTTCACCAAACAATTGACCGTCCAACAGTCGTTTGCCATGACCACCAAATACGATAGTAGTCACCCTATTGCAAAGCGTATAACTGCGGCTGTAACTGCAATGTTGGTGTTAGACGTGCGCCCGGTGTCCGCCATCAGTGGAGTGGGATTTAGAGGGTTGATGGAGGTATTGTGTCCCCGGTACCAAATTGTGTACCGGGGCCACCCCACTACGCAGTCCAGATACTTGTTTGGTGGAATTCAGACCAGTTGAGGGTTTTATTATTATATTGTGTGGACCACTCTATCTATACCACACTACAACTCTATACCACTCTATTTCCTACTTTAATTCTATTTAATTCTATTTCCTACTTTAATTCTATTACTAATTAATTACCATAAAGAGGAACAAAATAAACCAATTTTACCAAAAGTATAATATGACTTAGACTTACAAACACTACACTTTAAAGATCGTGCCTTTAAATGAAAAAGTCAGTCTTCATTGCACGACTATGTGCAACAGGGACATTTTTTTGGGTTTACAAAGTCAAACAATAACACTTCGACCCTGTCTGTCTGGGGTCTCTCAATGACGAATTGTCTGTAGCATGTTTGGAGGAGGTATTGTGGCCCCGGTACCAAATTGTGTACCGGGGCCACCACACTACGCAGTCAAGATACTTGTTTGGTGGAATTCAGACCAGTTGAGGGTTTTATTATTATATTGTGTGGACCACTCTATCTATACCACACTACAACTCTATACCACTCTATTTCCTACTTTAATTCTATTTAATTCTATTTCCTACTTTAATTCTATTACTAATTAATTACCATAAAGAGGAACAAAATAAACCAATTTTACCAAAAGTATAATATGACTTAGACTTACAAACACTACACTTTAAAGATCGTGCCTTTAAATGAAAAAGTCAGTCTTCATTGCACGACTATGTGCAACAGGGACATTTTTTTGGGTTTACAAAGTCAAACAATAACACTTCGACCCTGTCTGTCTGGGGTCTCTCAATGACGAATTGTCTGTAGCATGTTTGGAGGAGGTATTGTGGCCCCGGTATCAAATTGGGTACCGGGGCCACCCCACTATGCAGTCCAGATACTTGTTTGGTGGAATTCCGACACGTGGAGGGTTTTTTAATTATATTGTGGCCTCGGTACCAAATTGTGTACCGGGGCCACCACACTACGCAGTCAAGATAGATAGATGCGTATTGCGTATCATAGATAAAGTACATTCAGTGGTGTGGGGCAAATTGAAAAATATTCCAAATGCACTGACATTATCAAAAACAAGAGGTTGTCACACGCTAAAACTCCAACATGTATATGATGGAGAGGATGGAGGAGCAGCCGTATGTGTAGTGTAATGCAGATCTGTTGAAGGTTTTTTATATATTTTATTGTGGTGCCCAGTGCCCACTCCTCTACGCAGTCCAGATACATTTATTGGTGCGAATCATAAAAGTTCAGGGTTTTTAATATATATTGTGGTGACCCACTCCTCTACGCAGTCCAGGTACATTTATTGGTGCGATTCATAAAAGTTCAGGGTTTTTAAGATATCTTGTGGTGACCCACTCCTATACGCAGTCCAGGTACATTTATTGGTGCGATTCATAAAAGTTCAGGGTTTTTAATAGATATTGTGGTGACCCACTCCTCTACGCAGTCCAGGTACATTTATTGGTGCGAATCATAAAAGTTCAGGGTTTTTAATATATCTTGTGGTGACCCACTCCTCTACGCAGTCCAGGTACATTTATTGGTGCGAATCATAAAAGTTCAGGGTTTTTAATATATTGTGGTGACCCACTCCTCTACGCAGTCCAGGTACAATTATTGGTGCGAATCATAAAAGTTCAGGGTTTTTAATATATTGTGGTGACCCACTCCTCTACGCAGTCCAGGTACATTTATTGGTGCGAATCATAAAAGTTCAGGGTTTTTAATATATTGTGGTGACCCACTCCTCTACGCAGTCCAGGTACAATTATTGGTGCGAATCATAAAAGTTCAGGGTTTTTAATATATTGTGGTGACCCACTCCTCTACGCAGTCCAGGTACAATTATTGGTGCGAATCATAAAAGTTCAGGGTTTTTAAGATATTGTGGTGACCCACTCCTCTACGCAGTCCAGGTACAATTATTGGTGCGAATCATAAAAGTTCAGGGTTTTTAAGATATTGTGGTGACCCACTCCTCTACGCAGTCCAGGTACAATTATTGGTGCGAATCATAAAAGTTCAGGGTTTTTAATATATTGTGGTGACCCACTCCTCTACGCAGTCCAGGTACAATTATTGGTGCGAATCATAAAAGTTCAGGGTTTTTAAGATATTGTGGTGACCCACTCCTCTACGCAGTCCAGGTACAATTATTGGTGCGAATCATAAAAGTTCAGGGTTTTTAAGATATTGTGGTGACCCACTCCTCTACGCAGTCCAGGTACAATTATTGGTGCGAATCATAAAAGTTCAGGGTTTTTAAGATATTGTGGTGACCCACTCCTCTACGCAGTCCAGGTACAATTATTGGTGCGAATCAGAAAAGTTCAGGGTTTTTAAGATATTGTGGTGACCCACTCCTCTACGCAGTCCAGGTACATTTATTGGTGCGAATCATAAAAGTTCAGGGTTTTTAAGATATTGTGGTGACCCACTCCTCTACGCAGTCCAGGTACATTTATTGGTGCGATTCATAAAAGTTCAGGGTTTTTAATATATATTGTGGTGACCCACTCCTCTACGCAGTCCAGAAAGATACCTTGTTGCAACGTTTTGGACTAATAACTATATTGTGAGGTGTTCAGAATACACTGTAAATTAGTGGAAATGCTTGTTATTGAATGTTATTGAGGTTAATAATAGCCTAGGAGTGAAAATAAGCCCAAAAACTTGATTTTTAAACTTTTTATGTTTTTTTCAAAAAAAATCCGAATCCAATACCTTAAATCCGAACCGAGACCTTTCGTCAAGTGTTTTGCGAGACAAATCCGAACCTCAAAAATAACGAAAATCCGGATCCAAAACACAAAACACGAGACCTCAAAAGTCGCCGGTGCACATCCCTAATTTGTTTTAACACAATAAATGTATTGTATTTTGGGACAATGTGAATTGTACATATTACAAATAAGGAGGAAAGAGGGTAATGGTTAAAGGTAATGGTTTTGGCTTAGGAGAAGTGAGGAATGGTTGGTATTATCTTGCAAGCATCCTAATAACTTTAATTGAAATGTGGCATATATTTTTGAAAATCGATATTCAATTTTTACAGCTATAAATGTATCTCCCTCCAGACTGCCATCTGTAGATTATTGTTTACTGTGGCTGGGCTGTACTCCAAGCCAAAATTAATTAATAGCCCTGGTTTCCAGTGTAGTGGGAATTGCTTAAATTTCCTGACCATCTACTAAATCTGGATTAGCATGTACTTTTTATAGCCCTTGCTTTTGTAACCCAGCTCAACAGAGTACAACTGCAGAGTCTAATTACATGTGGATAAGGGGACATTGTAGCTTAATGTAAATATGTATATTGTTTATTGTATATTGTTCATATTGCATTGAAGCTGTTATTCATTGTTCTTTAAGTGAAGCCAGGTGGGTTATGGGTAAGGATGAGATTCCATGATACAGGTGAGGGGGCTGTAGCTATATTCATTCTCCCCCTCCTTTATCTACAGGAAGCAAGGAACAGCTGAGGACTGACCCTCTGACATCACAAATTAGTGTAAGGGGTTAATTTTAGGAGGGGCTGACTGCTACCCTATCTTTGGAGGTGGAGGAGGCCAACTAGTATCCATTGTTATCCATAGGACTAGTCCAAACATTTTGTCTGCAACCCAGCAGGGGTCTTGTGTGGAAGCACAGCTCATCTCCACTCCACCCTCTTACCCCCTGATCCAGCACCCAGCAATGTTTAAAGAGGTAGTGAGCAAGGGGTTTGCAGAGGGAGGGGAAAACATTGTGGAAATTTGACCCTAGATATAAAGAACCACTCCAGGTAGGGAGATGATGGTTATTCTGTGGATTGATTCCTGGAAGGTGCGAGGTCTGGTGTTGAGTTGCCGTTCTATACTAGAGACTACATATGTAGCTGAGAGAGATCCATGGGTCTGCAAATCAGGACAGCCAGGTGACTGTAACTCCTTAAGCTAGTGGTGTAAGGGACAGATAATGTGGTGAACCTGCCTAGCATTTATTTACTGTGTGTATATAATATTCTAGTGATTGTTTTGATTACAATCAATGTGTTGTTTTACTTTCTAATTGCATTTGCCTGAGTGACTATATGAACCTTAGAAGGTACTGAGGTCGGCTTCCCTGGCATAGTAAGGCACCCCTGGGTGGTCAGCCAGTGTGAAGTGGGTAGAATTGGGCCAGAAAACCAGGTATTTTCACAGCTACCAATCATGTACTGCTGTACAGCAGTGTGTCCAACATAATTAAATAGATGTAACGCAATTCTGTAAAAAAATATTGGACAAATGGTACAATGAGAGTGCCTGTCATATGGTGTGTTGTCATATGTTGTGTAGATTGTGGAGTTCACTTTCAACTACACCGCACTGCATACTGTACTGCATTCTCTGCTGCTCAGAGGGGTGCAAGATTGCATTGTTTTGGAAAAAGAAATATTCTCCAGCTATACTTGCATAATACATTTCAACAGCGTTTTATCATTCATTCATTGAGTATTTATTAATTTTATAATTATACAACTTGATGCAGGAAATGCAGAAGGGGAAATGAAATCAGTAGTTCAATATTTTTACAAATATCCAATACTGATTTTCATGACAAAAAAATATATATTTTCGGTCTCTCATCAGCAAAATCAATGATGTCATCCACTGTTACCATGCTACATATGTCAATGTGTTATGTATAGAGGTGGTTCGAGCCAAATAATAGTGTAAGGAAAAAGAAGAATATAGAAAAGTATATCCATGTATTACAGTATTTCTTTTTCATAATCCAAGTTCATGCTGCACAGAATATTAGTTTTCAAAGTAAAGCTCCAGGATATGATTTGCGGTCATATTGAAGATGATAGCTGGTGACTCATAACTTTACCAACAACAACAACTAATCTATAGGGCATTGGTTTATTAAGTGAATGAAGCCAGAGATTTATGTGCCTCAGTTAATAGCAGAGAAGGTATGTAATGTAAATTTGGACATTGTAGCAGCATAGACACATTATTTATGAAATATACAAGACAGGTCTAGTGTAAGGTTACAAATTACCAATTGTCAATCAACACTTGCCTGATTCATTAATATGTAAGTGTTGATACGTGCCGTATTTTACGTAAAGTTGCTCTGTGCATGTTCAGAAATGGACTATACGCCAGTGAACTCAAGTGAATCCAATTAATCTACGAAAGTAAAGGACCGCTCCGACTGCCTACAATTGTAAGGAAGGTACGGGGGAGGAAAGGGACCTTTGCACATAGTGAATATACAGTAAAACCGTGCCATGGTTGAGCTATGGGCATCTCTCAGGTACATGATTTTTAGCCATATAACTTGCACTAGCTACAATGCTGGTGTAAGTGCTGACTGATAATGATGACTGTCACGTCTGCATGCTAGAACATGTGTTTGCAATCAAGAGCAACTGTAAAATTGCATGTTATGCACAGGAGGAATTAATAACATCCTGATAAATGTATTTTATGGAAAAAAAAACCTTGAAAAAAATGTTTTTCATTAATGATTATATTATTAACAGGTATGTATTTAATAATTTAATCTTTTTCAATGCGTTTTGATGAGACTTTATATATACATATGCATTGTGTGTATACTGCAGTGTGTTGTGTATGTCTGCGTACAGCAGAGCATACTTAGACCCATATTCAACTAGAAACATAACTTGAGATCCTCTCCTTGTTCCTGCTTGGATTTGCCATCCGTTTAAAATGAACGTACATTGCGGTTTCTTTGCATTCCTTATTGGATCAGACCCTGTGATACAGCATTCATCTTTCAAATGATGGATTCTACACACGCACACACACACACACATATATCTATTTTTTTTAATTATCGCTATGGAAACCTCTTTTTCCTACTTACATTAAAATGCATTTTAGAGGACAGTTTGGAACACTGCATACTGTACAACATTACTAGTTACATAGACTTAGGATGCATGTTAAAATGTCAACAGAGAGGAACAATAATTGATCCCTGTGGCAATCTTTGATCTGGTATTTAAGTAGTTTTCCATGTGGTACACTTTATAGACTATTGTATTTATGTGTATATATATCGAGTGTGGGAATTAAAACCCATGTCAAGAAGGAGCATTGCAGCAGCTTGCTGTCAACTAAAGCAACGTTTATGCATTTCTCACTCTGTGCTGTAACTAGACATTTCAGTTCCCTGTGCGAGACAGGGCACCGGCACCCCCCATCTAAGTGGGAGTGACATTTGGCGAGTGGGTGTGGCCGACCTAATGCGGGGGTGTGGTTAGCACTTTACTGAAAAAATTCTGTTACACATATTTGAAAATGCATGAAAAGCCAAATGCATGTATTAATATTTATATCTATATAGATATATCTATATAGATATATGGCACTGGATTAAATACCAGTGGCACCACATGTCAAACACAGTGGTTAACTAGTCTTTGCACTTGCGGTCTGTGGGTTCCTTAGAGGACCATGCATTTACCCCAGTCCATGCATTTACCCCAGAATGCACATGTGTTCCACTCCTTCTAATGCCGGGAATGAATTGTTGCTTGTAGGGGAGCTGGATTAGAGCCGTGGTTCGTCTGGGCACAGAGGCAGGTATCGGGCAGCTGCGCCCCCCTGGGCTTGTGCCCTGGGCAGTCGCACCGCCCTCGTTACGGCTCTGCTATGTACATCTATCTAGTATGTAACATACAGTAGTGTTCAACAATTACAGGTCATGTGATCAATGGTCCAATCCACCTAATCGGACAACTCATACAAAGAAACTAAACACAATCTGAACAACAAAAATTACAATGCAATATAATAATGAAGCACTAATATTGTTTAAAAAATAGCAAAATAAATCACCCAATGATATAGAACTTATATAGTACTTAATTATAAGTATAGGGACTAGGTTTAATCCCTGTCACCCCACTAAGAAACTCAAAAGGCCCCCTGTGAAAGAACCATCAACACCCCTTTATCACATTTAAATAACCCTGTCCCACAAAATAAATTCTTATTTCCGTACTTAACCTGAGCCCCTAACCTGCACTTAGCAATGATTGCGCTAGATCTGCTCAACTCCTCCTATCGGTTGCTGCAAACATTTGCACCCTAGCAAATGCTGCCACCTTGGATTGCAGAGTGGCGGTATGAAAGTTGAGAAGTCGCGGTATGGAAGTTTAGATGTGGCGCCAACGATATGAAAGATTGGAAGTTGCGGTATGGAAGTGAAGAAGAAGCGGTATGGCAATTAAGAAGCACTGACCTGACTCATGGAATACCGCTGACCGGACTTTCCAAGCGCAAGTGAATGCAAGTATGAGATCTGCTCAGCTGAAAACAAAGATGCGTGCACGCGCAGGGCGACAAATTTTATGAAAGCAGCATCTTTACGAAGTGCAAATGGGCTTAATGCCCAATTCTATATCAAGAACTGTGCATCATCCTAAGTGTAACCAAACTGTGACAACACAAATGCCACGTCTGTGCAATTGCTGCTGATATAACTAGTCAACATTTCAATATAGGTACTATAACTGAACTATGAGCGACCCCTGGATAGGAAGAAGTTAATATAAACAAAATGATCGATTACTCATTAGGTGACTATCCATTACATCTACACTATTTACTTACATTCAGTCAAGTCTGTGATTAAAGTATTAACATCCAAATACATTGTGCTAACATTTGAGATGTAGGTTCATATTTCTCTTTTATTATTAAGTGAGCAATAGATGGTAACGCCAACAAAACTGTACATACTGAATCTATCTGCAGCTTTCACTGGTTTCCACCGAAAGCAGGAAGTTCGGCATTTGGAACGTTCCTGCTTGTTCCAAATGCTGAACTTCCTGCTTTCGGTGGACTGCTTTTGATGCCGGGAATGAATTGTTGGTTCGTCTGGGCACAGAGGCAGGTATCAGGTGGCTGCGCCCCTTGGGCTTGTGCCCTGGGCGGTCGCACCGCCCGCACCACCCTCATTACGGCTCTGTTCTCACTTTCATATATATTGTACACATTTTGAAAGGAATTTTCCCCAGTATATAACATGCATTTAAAAATGTTATGATGACTTTTAGCAAAGAAAATATAGATTCCAGGATCATGACTTGCTACTGACAAATGTTTATCTTGGTCCCAACTGTCCTCGAGTTTATTTACTTCAAGGAAAGGTTAAATGGTATGTACTCTATGAGCCACATGTACATTTGGTTCAAAGAGTTGGTGGTTAAAGTCAAAGGTTCTAAGCTCCCTTGTATCTGTCTATCATACTCTCTATAGATGAACTGTGAGCCTTCCCAATCACTTTAAAGTTACTGTGGGCAGAGAGAGAATTTTTTGTAGCAAACCACTGTGCCTGTTTTTCTAACTGGGTATTCCCAATTACTACAAGTCAGAAGATCAGCTGTAGACTGTAGATGGTATTTTAACTTTTACTGTACTTTAAAAAACAAATTTGTAGAAACTATATTAAGTAGCAGAAGTGTATACATCAGTGGTGGAGTGGTACAGAAATGTTCTCCCTTTAGATATTACAATGCTTACAAGGAATACCAAAGTATGGTCTTAGTATACAAGTGGAAGGCACTCCAGTTCAAAAATAAAATTTTGTTCATATATGATGTTACCAACTAAGTGACAATTAAAAATTCTATTATTGGGCAGAGTAAGTCTTTATTATACAAATCACATAGAGGCGAAATATTAAAAACATAAAGTGATGAAAGGTATAGAGAAGAGACATTAAAATGTAGTTAGACCTTGGAATGTATAGGCCGATAAGTATATATTAAGTCAGAAAATGAGACATAGAATACATTAAATCTAAATTGGGTATAATGACTGAGTACTCCTCAGTATGTTCAGACACATAGCAGAATATATATGTCATCAGAATTCTACTCCTATTGGGCCCCCATATTTAGTAAAGCCAGATAATATCTTACAAGGTGTATGTTACAATGTTATTGGATATATGGACAGATGATTTTTTAGTGTATACCATACTTCATCTTCAACTTAGGAACACTCGTGTTATAGCACTGATATTGGGCTGTCTCTGGAAATTTTATCATAGTGGTACTAAACTTGCCATGAATATTTCTTATATCAGATTTCATATAATTATATTTTATATAGGATTATTATGTTAATGAGGTTAATTGTCTAGTTCATTCATACTGACTCTATATAAAAAAAAGTTTAAATTGTGATATCATATTAAATGTATATAGCTTTGTGTTCAATAATACGCCTAATATCACAACTCGAAATATAAAGTTTTTAAAATATCTGATAGTGTCATAATAATGCTACCACATTGATATTATCGATGCCACAGATTCAAATATAAAGTTAAAATACCCTATTGATCATCTAATAGTATCCTATTAGTACTGCCACATTATTATTGTTCTGTGATACCGTGTTTAATATCACAAAGTATTTCAATATCACATTTGCACTGCTAGAGTTCATAGCTGATTGAGCGCTATATGTATTGGTGCTGTTGATTATGATACCACATTTACATTGCCAAATAGTGCCACATCATATAGCAGAATGACTAATTTTCACAGTGGGTTAATGCATCCACATGTCCCCTATAAAGTAATACACAATTCGCCCCCATAATCTTGCTAAATGGCTTAAACTAATGAGATCAATTACCAGGAATCGCGACTAGTCAGCCGTTATCGGCCAGTACTTCCGGGTCTATGACGTCACAACGCCCGACGTACGTTTTTTTACGTGTTTTTTTTTAACTGGAGTGCCTTCCACTTGTATACTATGACCATATTTTGGTTTTCCTTGTAAGCGTTTGACTTTATATTGGAAGGGCATTTTTCTAAGGTGCCAAATTGAGGATAGTTCTAGTCCTAGTGCGATAACTATCCCCCCTTTTCTGTATATTACAATGCTGCAAGGCACAATAGCAGATGCATGGCCTGCACATCACATGACCTGCAGCATAACAATGTTGCTGGGATACATGGGGCTTTGAGCCTACTTGAGCAGCATGTTAGAATTCTTCCACCCCCCAAAAAAATTACAGTTGCGGTAATAGCCATGGACCCTGTCATGGGCCCCGCCAACATGTGTCCCCTCCCTATGGGCAGACCTGCCTAAAGTTATTCTAATTGTTTCTAAATTTAAGGGGGCATTTACAAAACACTTAATAATGTGCCTGGAAAACCAAAGAATATTTATAAAATAATGAAAAACTCTTCAAAAATAATGTCTTTGTGTAAATTGTTTTTCATCAGTGAAAATATTATTTTATTCCCAGGCGTGAAATATAAATGTTCACAGGCTGTAATGTAAACGCTTAATTGACAGAGATGTCTTCCCCTGTTCTAACCAGGAGTTTATTATAGTTGATCATAATTATGCGTGTCTATATCAGTATATATTGCATTGACTAGATGTGCAAAGAGAGAGTAGGGTTAAACAAAACCTGCCATGAAAAAAAGGTACTACTTTTTAACTTTAGAAATATAGTTAAACAGTGGAAAACGGAAACGGAAATCTCTTCCGTCATTAATATATACCCTAATGTTTTTTTGTTTTCCCAGATATAACTAGTACTTTTTGGCTAAGATAAAATAAACAATACAAAGGTTAGATATATAATAAGACCTACAAAATACTGTCAAAAAAAGAAAACCACGATGTTTTGGCAAAATCAAACAAATACGCCTTGGATTATTAGCTATTTTGATTGGTTGCTCACCAGTTACAATCACGTCAAAATAATCTGTAGCCTTAGTGTTTTTTATGTGCCTAAAGTAATTATTGTTTATGTTCTAAATTAATCTAAACACTGTTTTGTACTTGCAGACAACAAAACTTAGAAGTATAGTTTCTATGGCAATGTTCCAAGATCACTTAATATTGACCTCCCTTTAATGTTTCTCATTACTACATTATTAGCATTAGTGTGTAAAAATAAGATCCTGCATGAATAGAAGGTCACTAAAAGGGAGGGAAGGATAATTCACTTTAATTCATAAGAGGAGTTCTCATACTACTGTGTATACATTAACAGTAGGAAAATATGTTCTGTTGTGTTGTTTCTGAAAAACAGTCTAAGTTGTTATTATAAGCAATGTGTCTCTTTGTCAATGCATACATTATCAGAAAATGATTATATGCACTTTGGTTATACCATTATTCTGCTATGTTTCTCAGTGAGAAATGTGACTATTTACTATCTGATATAGCCACTAGAAATACCCATTATAAGATGGAAAAATTCACCATTCAGATAGACTTAATGGATCAGGATTTGCCCTAGCTGTATACCGATATCCATTGTATCAATACTGTCAATACTTTTTTTCTTCCAGTTTTAGTTTGTGTTGTGACCAGTTCGAGTGAGTAGTAAGATTAAGGGATCAGTGGAATGTTAATGTACAAAGGAAGAATGTAGATCAAGTATAAGAACATAAAGAGATATGTGAGGGAGACTGCAGATCTTAGCTGGTTTGAGGATTAGATGAATGTGTGTGGAAAAAACAGAAGAGTGACTATTTGGTATAGATCAATTAAAGATTTATAAAATAAAGATATACAGTAAAACAAAGATGAATAAGGGTAAAATCAGAATAAAAACGATAAATACAAGCATAATAAATATAAAATATATGTAAATAGCAATTCCATACGCATTTCGCCACCGGTGCGTGGCTTCTTCAGTGGTTTCCTTTGCAACATCATCCAAGACTTTGAGCTACAAGACAAAAAGGATCACCTACAGTGCCCCATGGCTATACATAAATAAGTATGATATTTCTAGTTTTACTAGGTTAAGGGCACCATGTTTTTGTAGTGCACACACATATTAACCACACACACTGCTAAGCACATTAGTATACCTACTTTTGTCAAGTAATAATATTGGTAAAATTAACAAGTAAATCACACGTCTAGGGTAATTAATCTTTTATAGCAATCTTTATGGGATCAGTTAGTTTTATTTTATTGTGTGATGTAATATATCTGCTGCCTCTTTGTGGAATTGTTTTGCTTTTGTCAGGATGAACACAGTTACAAAACAGAATGTTTTAAATGATAAAATAGATATGTTTTGCCTGAATCAATAGATAACTAACATATAGCAGTTCGTTCCCATGGGTGTTTACGAACTAAAAGTGAAGTAAACGTGTCCTATATGTTGTGACAGAGGGAGATTGAAGGGAAAATGGAAGCATTTCCCTGTTTTTTCATGTAGCACACAAATATCAACTTTAAATTTCAGTGTACAAATAAGCTGTCAAGTATTTGTGTTACATGAAAAAACAGCCAGTATTTAACTTATGTGCAAAATAATAAACTAATTTACACCCCTTGCATTGCAACATGGTTTTATCCAGAAAACTTAAGAAAGCTTTCTCAATTTCTGGCTTAAGTTCCTTAATGAATCAGGCCCTCTGTATCTAAATTTTGCTATGCTGTTTCCACTCCAATTTCTGTGTATCATTGTTCATGCCTATGTTTTACGCACTAATGTGATAACTCATATGATAACTGGTTGTCATTTCCTTGTGCCACAAAACGTTTGGAACTTTCCTGAATACATCAAAGTAATTTAAAATGCTGTAAAATCAATGACTAAGGGCTAGATTTACTAAGCTGCGTGTTTGAAAAAGTGGGGATGTTGCCTATAGCAACCAATCAGATTCTAGCTTTCATTTATTTAGTACCTTCTACAAAATGATAGCTAGAATCTGATTGGTTGCTATAGGCAACATCCCCACTTTTTCAAACCCACAGCTTAGTAAATCTAGCCCTAAGTTTGCTACATTTTGATGAATCACCCGTAAAGGACCATTAATAAGAAAACACAGCCAAACTGAATATGAAAAGGTGCCTGGAAATATTTATAAGGCATGGTGGCCCTGATTCATTACCAAATGCAAACTGAACGCAATGTGTGTTTTATTAAAGAGTGCACAAACATCGGTCATAGACACGTCCGTATTCAACAAGGAGCTGATCTGAAGATACATCGGTTGATGAATAAGGGTGTAGGTCTGCTCTAGCAGACAAGACACTGCAGGATATGTCCAATACATATGTGGAATATCAAGTCACAAAAGAATGTACACAAGAAAAAACTATTCAATAATGTCACCTGTTAATAATTTAGTCATCAATGACAAAACTTTCAAACTTAAAAAAGTTTTTTTTCCCCCTTTATATACATTTACTGGGATGTTATGGATGTCTATTGTACATAAAATACATTTTTACAGTTGTTCCTGATTGCAAACACATGTTCTGGCATGTACACACAGTCATCATACCAGTAATCAGCACTTACACCAGACCTGTAGCTGGTCCAAGTTTTGCGACTGAAAATCATGTACCTTTGAGATGCCCAAAACTATAATCGGATGCTACTGCGTGTGCTCAAACTTGGCACACCCTTACAGTACATTGATTATTGCATACATCTATTCCCTTCCCTGTTCTGCCCCTGAAATCATAAGCTGCATAAAGGGTCCTTTAGTTGGAAACTCCTGCGCTGTCTGGCGTACGGTTGGGATCTGGGCATACACAGAGTAATTGTACGCAAAGTACGCAATGTATTGCCATTTACGCTTCTTAATTAATCAGGCCCTAAATGTATTATCTGAAATGCTTGGGATTTAGGATTTTGTAGAAAACAAAATTCCTCTATAGCTTTGAGTACCATTCCTTAATTATGATAAATTATATTTAAAACCAACCTTGTTGAATCCACACTGTCCTTGGCATTCCACTCATTAAATTATTTATCAGTATTCCTATCAGTGTCTGTAGGAAGACGAACTAGCAGATCAACGTCTGTCTCTGTGTATAACATTATTGTCATGGATTTGAAACATTCTGATTTCCCGAAAAAAAATAATCCAAATTTATATTAATTCCTATTGTATGAAATTAATTAATAAGGATTCTTTACCAACACTGATTATATATGCAGCTTTGCCAGTAAATAATCCTTGATATGTTTGTCATATATAGAGCAAAAGGGAGTTTGATGTGCACATGAAAAGAAATATCTCTCTTATTAACAAAATTAATAGATTTTAGTATCATTTCAATAATTATTATCTAAATGAGTTAGTTTCATAGAGAGACATGTTTCACATATGTACAGTACGGTATTATGCACCTCTATATGAAGCTCACAGGAAATAAGTCCCATTCAACACATGAAAAGCGTGTAAAAGAGGCATATATATGTATTTTAAAGTAGTTCCAAAGAAGCGGAAAGTAGATACCAATCTATTTTAATAGTTGCTGACAATCTATTATTAAGTGCCTAAAAATAGCAGTATTAATATGCTGTTCAAAATTAAGTTCAATTGAATCTTGCCATTTAATCTTCTAAGCAAAAAGAATTTCCTTCATTATATACTTTTTACTGTTAGATCCCCACCTAGTTTATATATTGGGTAATAATGCCTGTATGTGTCAATGTTACTGAAACTGACCGCAAAAAAAAAAAATGTACTCAAAAGACAGCCACGTTCTAAAGAAGTTTGAAAAAATGCAATAGATTGCAAAATGTGTGAAACAGAGAAAATAGTATACAGTAATAATAAAACTCTCCCACAAAGTAGAATGATAATGGAGAAAGTCTTGTACTTCTCATGGCTACCTCAAATATACTGATATTTATCACTGGACACTGCCATGCAAAAATACTTCCAATATCCCATCTCCTTTTAGGCTTCTATTCCGAATGCCCTTGTAATACATTTAAGTCTTTTTACACCCCTTCCATATCAACGTCTCTGACTACCATCATTGCCCAAGCGGGTGTGGTATGAATTTACAGTATTTATAATGCCGACACAGTTTAGAACGTCCCAGAAATCAGGAGTGATTTACTTTATACAGGCGAGGGTTCCAAACATTGCCGATTTAAAAGCGCCGTTTTCAGTCTGACCATTAGTGGTGAGGTGATTTGTCACTGTACATATTCAGGAAAGTCTCTCTTTACATCTGGAGGTGATTTCAACTGCCAGTTATACTGCCTGTCTATGATATAGTGAGTGGGTATTTTCAGCTTGACGCAGTGATAGTTTTCGTGATTTCTGAGTCATTCTAAACTGTGTCGGCATTATAGGTGCCGCTAAAGTGACTAAAACCAGCCCAAGCTCCATACATAAACAACAAGATTGACAAAATATGACATGTAATGATATACTCTAACCGAGGAAGGATGTTTCTGTGCCCTTTAGTATCTTCTCTTCATTTGATCCCAAGAATAAATAAGCATTTATTCTCTTCTTCAACTCCTACTCCACAGTTTCCCTTTATTCTTTCCCCTTACAAATAAGTTGCTGGCTGTCTCCTGCACTCATCCCAGCCTTAAATAACATCTGCAATCTCTCTCTTCCATCTTTTCAATATTAATCGAGCATGCAGTCATTATTCCAACTCTGAAAAAAAAATATTATGACTAGGTTATAATGGTCCCATCTCTAAATTCCCATGACCCTCCAAGTTTCTTTAGAGGCTTATCTATTTCACCTAACACACTTCCTTATCTCAAACAACTCTTTGGACCCTCTTCAAATAGGCTTTTGTTTCCAATACTCCACAGAGACTATATTGATTAAGGTGGTTAATGGTTTCATGTTGGATAAATATAAACATCGCTACTCATTTCTAATTCTTCTGAACCATTCTGCTGCATTTGACACTTTTGACCACTCACTTCTCACCCAAAAGTTGTATTCTGTAGGTCTCACCCAAAAGTTGCATTTTGTAGAATACAACCTACAGGTTGTATTCTGTAGGTCTTCAGGACAAGGTTCTCACCCTGCTTATCATCATCACCATTTATTTATATATCGCCACAGATTCCGCAGCGCTGTACAGAGAACTCATTCACATCAGTCCCTGCCCCATTGGAGCTTACAGTCTAAATTCCCTAACGTACACACACACAGACAGACATACAGAGAGACACTAGGGTCAATTTTGAAAGCAGCCAATTAACCTACTAGCATACAAACGCCACACAGATAAGGCCATAGTCAGGAATTGAACTCATGACCCCAGCGCTGTGAGACAGAAGTGCTAACCACTTAGTCACCATGCTTATAAAACCATTCATTCAGTGTTTGTTTATCTGGGACACATAGTGTCAGCTTCATATATCATTTGTAATACTGGAAGCTTTGGGCATAAGCTCTCTGCTTTTCTCTATATATACCACTTCTCTTGAAAAACTAAAAATCTTATTTGGATTTCAATATAATCTCTATGATGATAAATTATCTATCCTCTCTCCTGATCTCTCACCATCTGTGTTGGCCCATGTTACTGAATGACTTTGTGTTAACTTATCTTGGATGTCCACAGATGCAGTCTTTCAAAACTTGGCAAAATGTAAATAAATGTTAATAATAAAATAATATATTGTATTTATCAGTTCATAGTTATCCATTCACATTGGCACCAGATGGAGATTTTTCATTGACTGAATAATGTAATCCTACTGAAAGTTTAAATAGCATGAAACACCTGTGACTCTGGAGATTAAAGCTATAATTGAAAACAAATTTAACAATGAACAATTTTTTCCCGCAATGTTATGTAGTATGCAATAATAAAATCAGGCATATAAGTTTTACAGATAGAGCGTGGCAGCACATCAATTAAAATAACATAGTCGAGCAAGTTCAATAGCTGTAATTTGCCATAGGCTAAATGTGCGTATCACATCACAAAATAATTAAATGAAAATATACTTCATAATTTTAGCTAGACCGTGCAAAGACCCTAGATGCAGCAATACTCTAAAAAAAAATGTTTGTCCAGCTCAATTAAAATGAGTCAGTCCTCCCCAACTGATACATGGAACAGTAAAAGTATTTGCACTAACAAAGTGAACCCATTTTGAGGAGAATTTATAAATGTGCTAACACAATTTCAGATGATTTAATATTACACCCATAAATAAATAAATAAAAAAATAAGTTCCCCATGTACTTGTTCACTCTGCAGCAGCCTGCAATTTTATAATGGAGTTGCTTTTCTAACGGAGCAGACATAGGGCTAGATTTACTAAGCTGCGGGTTTGAAAAAGTGGGGATGTTGCCTATAGCAACCGATCAGATTCTAGCTTTCATTCATTTAGTGCTTTCTTCAAAATGACAGCTAGAATCTGATTGGTTGCTATAGGCAACATCCCCACTTTTTCAAACCCGCAACTTAGTAAATCTAGCCCATAGAGTGGTTGACGCTTATTAGATTTATTTTGCAGAACTATAATGTATGGAATGTTGGATTTATACAAGGTGCAGGCCAGTGATGTCACAGCAGCTCAAATGACTGCATACTAAGCTTTTTAACCTTCTGTATTTTCAATAAGAATACTGTCCTATAGGTGTGAGAGGATTTTCAGCTGTCAGTAAAGCATCATGTGGTAATAACTTTGCAGTTGAATGGCAGGGTGAGACTGAATAATATATTTTATCTTCATGGTTCATATTGGAACATTTTATTTCTGTGGTTTAAATGATTCTTTAAAGATTTTGGATGGAAAAGGGGGACTGTCCTGGAAAAACTGGAACAGCCAAAAATACAATTTTCAAAAAAACCTTGTGATTCCCCAGTATTCTGTCTATTCAAAACTTGTATTGTTGTACTGTATGTTTCAGGCCATGTGACATGATAATTCTGGTGTGCAATATGGAACTACTTGGATCAGATAGCTCATTTTCACAGGTGGAGTGCCAATTTGTCTATCTCTTTCACAACATTACAATGAATTTTCAGAACTGCATGTGGTTGCATTATAGAAATAGCTCTGTTTTTTTTACAGAAGCTAACAATGAGACTGCTATGGATACCAATTATTGGACTGTAGCTGGGATTCATCTCGTGTGCATTGATACCGTCTCATTTTTGCATCCACTAATATATTGGATTACATGGTGGGCTGACTTGTGCTTTAAAATATTTATGATCTGCAGGTAAATAGAATTGCAAGGATGGAGAAAGGGAAAAATGAAAGTGAAATTTATAAAGAGGGATGCAAATTGGTGACTGGGGTATGAAATGGAGAGATATGAGTCCGTTTTAACTTAAAGGATTACAAGATAACATTTTAAGAAAAGTCCTTTTAAACTTAGAAGCGTAAAAGACAGCTTTGAACTCAAAAAGAAGGAGCACTAAGAAAGGAAGAGTATATTGTATGGAATATATGACGGCTATTGTTAATAACTTGCAAAACAATTCTGTAAAACTTGGAAACCTTGGGCAATATATAATAACATGCTCCTTCCGCTTCACAATTAACTCTGTTTCCCGACCCTCTTATCTTTTTCTACTGCTCTTAGTCGGAATCACTCTTTTCTCCTTTTCCCTCGGGCCTCCTTCTTCTTCTTCTTCTTCTTTATCTCCTACCTCCTTATCCTTTCTTCTTCTCCTCCCCTCTTTTTCTTTTCACCCTGCCCTCTTCTTCTTACTCTCTCCCATCCCCTGTCTCTTCTTTCTCTCCATTTATAGCTCTTCAAAATCTCTTGGTTATTTACTTATACATGACTACTTTTACACAGTTGCCGGCTTCCTGCCGGTGTTATCCTCATTTCTGTGTCAAATTCTTTTAATTGTGGTGTTCCATGCTCCTAGATCAGACTGTTTTATCTCAACTTTGTTCGGTTTCTGTATGTGTTTTCTCCAACCATGCAAAATAAACCATTACAAAAAAAAAAAGAAAAAAAAAAAAAAGAGAGGGAGAGTAAATTCATAGTGGAGAAGAGAATGTTTTGGTTTTCAGGTAAGAGATGGACTTTGACTCCACAGACTAGGGTGGAGATTTAAATAATTATACTTAGTTAGGTACTGGATTCGTAGGTTCCGAGGTGAGTCATGTCTGCAAGTTTAATGTGAGAATGCAAAATTGCATGGGAGGCT
Source organism: Mixophyes fleayi (assembly GCF_038048845.1). Lineage (NCBI taxonomy): Eukaryota > Metazoa > Chordata > Amphibia > Anura > Limnodynastidae > Mixophyes > Mixophyes fleayi. The sequence goes on along the minus strand of NC_134412.1, from coordinate 66,788,081 downwards.
AATTTCAGTGAGAAAGGAGAATGGGATGGGAAGTTGCTTACAGGGAAGTAAGTTGAATATGCTTGAGAAATTTGACTTTGTATTACTTGGAAATTTTGGGCTGAGAATTTAAAGTATTATAAAGGAATATGGAATATTTTCAGATAAGGAAAAAGTTGCTATCAAAGGAGCAGGACAGAGGACTCTGAGCATGTGTTATTCCAGATGGGGCATTACTGTATATGCACTAGACCTGCATATACTCAGAACAGAACAGCTGGCCTCTCCTGTGAACAGTGCAGGAGTAGACTGGTGTAGCATATCTGGGCCCACTCCAAATATTGTGATGTTGCCAGGCAATGCATTGTTTTGCACCTGAAGGGACCATAGAAATTAAGCATCAATTTAGTGTAGACAAGAACTGCAAAAATGCATAACAGTCTCTGTAACTGGAAAGTTACTATTGTGTGTTCATAAATGTGTCCAGGCTAATCTCCTCCAAGCTATGTCTCTGGAACTGTATGTGTGTGTGTGTGGTGGTGGGGTGGAGGGGGTGCTATGGGGGCGATCTAATATACTGAAGCCCGATTGGGTCTGATGGGGTTTTATTTTTCTAGGCTTGCTGAAATTGTAATCATTCATGCCTGTATCCAGCTCAGTTCCAAGCCACGTCCTTTATGTGTAATCTTTTAATGGCAGATATGTTGATGTTATACTATATAGCTGGAGACATACTTCAATTTGCTAAATATCATATTTAAAAACAAAAATCGATTTTTTTTTTTTTATCTGTGTTATACTCAAATAAATCATATTACTATATACAGCACAATCAACATGAATCACAGAAATACAAAGAGTTAATACCATATTGAATTAAGAGGCCAAATAAATATACTACATGGGGACATCCATAAAGAATCACATTATATACCCAAGGGAGGGATTGATTGACTTAGATCTAAATAACAGGCAGTTGGAAACCTGCAGTAATTAAAATGTTAAAAGCAGATAATTATTATATATAAACAGAACAAAAAAACTAAGGAATGTTTACTGCTTACCACAAGAAATTAAAGGCTAAGTGCAATGTATAACTGTGAACACAGACCTTGGCAACGACTGTCTTTTCTAAGGGCTTCAGGAATGCACATTTCCTAAAGGGCAATTTATATTTATATATAAATTTATTTTCAATGACCACTTAGTTTGATGTGATAAATGCATGCTTCAAAGAGCTAACATTATTTTAATTACTTTTTCATAAAAATATATTGTATAGGTAAGCCAACAGGAGTAATGAAAAGAAAACATAGAAAAGCAATGTAATATAATTACACATGTTCTTATTTACTAGACATGAATAATCTATTTTCCTGCAAGTTAAACCAATACGAAAAAGCAGATAATTAGTAATTGGTGTCTATAATCGTTAATCATTTTGCATCAGCCAAGAATAATAATGTAACATTTAAGATGTGATAATAAACAGTAAATATAAGTGTTACAGTTAAAATAACTACCGTATGTACTCGAGTATAAACCGACCCGAATATAAGCCGAAGAGCACAGAAAACTGGGGAAACTTATTGACTCGAGTATAAGCCGAGGGGGGGGGGGGGGGTACTGAAAAACTCGGCTTATACACGAGTATATACGGTAGTACAATTGTTAACTGTATCTAGGACTGGGAGAAGATTGGTTTACCACTCAGTAAAAGCTATTAGCAAACTCAGGAGTTTAAATTAGCTACATCTTTACCTGCTCTATTTTCAGTCCTATCCAGATCTAGCTATGCCCCAATAAACACCGAAACGCCAATTATATCACACATATCCATTGTTACTAGGCAGCACCCATAAACTATTGTATTATGAGACTATTATCACACCTCAATAAGGGCAAGGGAAGTCAAATAATAGCAAGATCAGAGCTGTAAACAGATGTACTAATAATATTATAGAAATTAGGTAATAACCAAAATATATTTATACATTCTATCCATGTAATTTACATTAGGTGTAACAGTAACTCCTAAAAGTTAATGTGAATTTTAAAGGAATTACAGGAAATTGAAATAGGTGCAGGTAGAGTAGTTAAAACTAAAGCACAAAATTTCTCAATTTATTAGAATTTTAGCCACTCACTCATCTTTTCATTTATGATAACTTGAAGTACAAACTCAAATGTTAAAATTAATTGCAGCTCTCTGTTATGTGAAATAAAACTGGCTTCAATATAATGAATCAACAGACTATCAGTGGGCACTGATTACACTTATACTGTAGTTTGACTGTTTTATATTTTTTTATATTTTAGTAGACCTGAGACCATGAGAAAATCAAATTATATCACATGCTGGTTTTCCTGTTGCTAAAAAATTAAATGTTCAAGGTAAAGGTTTGCAATACACAGAATAAACATTTAATACTAAAGCAAATTTTTAAATACAGAACTATTCATCATATATTATCGAATGCTGAACTTTACAGCAAAACAATCTCTCAATGGAATACATTTTTCAAACTTTATATATTAATAAATAAAAGGTCCATGGTGTATATTCAGAGCTGCATTCTCTATTCTGCTAGGCATGCTTGTTAGATATATTGTTCAAATATTATCAACCACTAGCATGATAATTACTGATTTCCCTTGTCTTTTTTCAGAACTAAAATTGGGCATAGGGCACCAGCTACAGGGGTACATAGTTGTATTAATATTTAAATTAAATTTAAATTGAATGCTCAATTCTGCCATTCCCACGCCTCAGCATGCTTCCCCAATAACTTGGGGTTGCATATTAGGCTCGATACCAGGTATAGGTTTGCCTTAGAAAATAGCAGAATAACGGTTAAATTGTGCACATATGACAGACGAGGGGATTATTTAGAGTAGGATGCATTTGCATCCAAAATCTCAGAAGTAAAATGTGTGCTGCAACAATGGTTCATTTACAGGTTTATTTTGAGTAACACATATGTTACGATACGTACCATTCAAGACCAACACTTAAATGCATCTGCATGAATATACTGTGACAAAGGCAAACTTCTGGTATGCATATACAAACTACTTGTTGAATAAATGCTGCGTTTATTGTTTATATCCCAGATAAACAACACACTTTCCATCAGGATAACACCAAGCGACGTAACGCTTACTAGACACAGTACTTCTGTCTAGACAATGGCCACTGTCTGACATCGGTCACCCTGTACAAATGCACAAATCAGGTTTATATACACAAAACCCCTGCCTTTGGTCTAAATGATTCAATAGAATCTGTCCACCACTTGTAGTAGTTCAGCAAAGGAGTTCCACTGGGCTAGGAATTAATCTTATATGCAGCCTTCTTCTACAGACTGTCAGCTGAAACACTTAGAGCAGTGGTTCCCAAACTTTTGCAGTTCGCGGCACCCTTAGAGTCTCCAAATTTTTTCAAGGCACCCCTCCAAAATAATTATTGAGCAGTCCTATTTTAGAAGTAGTTGGGTCAAAAAATTGTAATAAGTATTTAGGTCAGGACAGAAATACTTATTTAGTTGTATGCAAAAATGCCCCCTCTGCATCCAGACACTCTGCCCTCAGGCACTCCGGCCCCTCTGCATCTAGACACACTGCCCCCTCTGCATCCAGACACACTGCCCCCTCTGCATCCAGACACACTGCCCTCTCTCACACTGCCCCCTGTGCCCTCTGTCATGCTGTCCCCCCTCCTCTGCTCTGTCATACTGTCCCCCCTCCTCTGCCCTCTCTCACAATGTCCCCCTCCTCTGCCCTCTCACATGCTGTCCCCTACTCTGCCCTCTCATGCTGTGTCCCCCTCCTCTGCCCCGCTGTGCCCCTCCTCTGCTCTCTGTCCCCCTTCTCTGCCCCGCTGTCCCCATCCTCTGCTCTCTGTCCCCATCCTCTGCCCCTCTGTCCCCATCCTCTGCCCCGCTGTCCCCATCCTCTGCTCTCCTCCTCTGTCCCACTGTCCCCCTCCTCTGTCACCATCCTGTCCCCCTCCTCTGTCCCACTGTCACCATCCTCTGCTCTCCTCCTCTGCCCCGCTCTCACCAACCTCTGTCACCATCCTCTGTCCCACTGTCACCATCCTCTGCTCTCCTCCTCTGTCCCGCTGTCACCATCCTCTGTCCCCCTCCTCTGCCCCGCTGTCACCATCCTCTGTCACCATCAGGGCCGGATTAAGGGAATGGAGGCCCCTGGGCTAAGGGGGCCTCCATTCCCCCGTGAGGGCCCCCCCCGTGATCCGAACCGGCCCTCCCCCCCCGATGATCCGAGCCGCCCCCGGCACTTACCACCTTCTCCTCCTTCCCCGGCGCGCTGTACACTCTTTACTGAGGAGATCTCGTGAGAGTGAGACTCACGAGATCTCCTCAGTAAGGAGAATACAGCTCGCCGGGGAAGTACTGCAGTGAAAGTGCTCAGCAGCACTGATCGCACCGGGGGCGCCCCCGACCGATCAATACTGCTGCTGAGCACTTTCAAGGGCCCCCTGGATGCCATAGGCCCCTGGGCTGTAGCCCAGTTAGCCCTATGGTTAATCCGGCCCTGGTCACCATCCTCTGTCACCAACCTCGGTCACCAACCTCTGTCCCACTGTCACCATCCTCTGCTCTCCTCCTCTGTCCCGCTGTCACCATCCTCTGTCACCAACCTCTGTCCCACTGTCACCATCCTCTGCTCTCCTCCTCTGTCCCGCTGTCACCATCCTCTGTCACCAACCTCTGTCCCACTGTCACCATCCTCTGCTCTCCTCCTATGTCCCGCTGTCACCATCCTCTGCTCTCCTCCTCTGTCCCGCTGTCACCAACCTCTGTCACCATCCTCTGTCCCGCTGTCACCATCCTCTGCTCTCCTATTCTGTCCCGCTGTCACCATCCTCTGTCCCCCTCCTCTGTCCCGCTGTCACCATCCTCTGTCCCCCTCCTCTGCCCCGCGCCAGCCATAAAAAACAAAAAAACACAGAAACTTACCAATCCGTCGGGCGCCGGGACCCAGCAGCCTCCTCTCTCCTGCAGCTTGTTACTGACGTCGATATTCAGTGACAGCTGCAGGAGAGAGGAGGCTGCTGGGTCCCGGCGCCCGACGGATTGGTAAGTTTCTGTGTTTTTTTTTTTATGTCTGGCCCGCGGCACCCCTGGGAGCCGCGGCGCACAGTTTGGGAACCGCCGACTTAGAGGCTCGTATTAGTATGTATTATTTAATTAACATTATTGTATTTTATTTCATTATTATTTTTACTTTATTTCTATTCTTATTATTCTTAGATTTATATTTTTACTTACTTGGTAATTATCCTAATTTTACCTACTCTATTAATTTATCCCTTCTTATCTAATTAAGTATATACATGTCTATATAATATATATATATATATATATATATATATATATATATATATATATATATATAGATATAAATATATATATATATTATATTTAACATTGCTCATGTCTACGCACCAGCCTTTGTACACCTTTTCCCTATCTTATCATTATCCACTCTCCTACTCTTCCTACCTAAACATACCAAGCAACTCTCCACGGCCCACTCCTAGCTCTCTCCTTCTTAAATGACTTTATACTTTCCTCTTATTCTCTCCCCACACATCATACCCTACCTCTAACAATTTGGCTATACCATTATATCAATATACCCTACTATTACATCTAATGCTATCTACTTATCATATCTATCAAACCTGTCAATATATTTCCCACTATATTCTTGCTCCCTACACTACCATTCACTTACCCCTTCTTGAATACCTAATGACACTATACCCTACAATGTACCTTACATGTCTGAATGTATTCTATACTCACATTTTCACCCAACTTACCAAAAGCTTGCAAACAAGGAACAATCAGGTTCTGCCAATAACACCCTATGGACAGCATCCGATTCACTATAATTCTTTGTTTTGCTGGTTTAACAAAGAAACATACTGGTGTCAATCTGTTGGAAAAACTCAGGAATGTCATAGCAAAATGGCTCATCCCGCTAAGACTCTCCTTGGGATTCCTCATTGCCGATAATAGAGCCAATATTTTGTGTACATTACGACTTGATGAATGTCAACACTTATTATGTTTTGCACACACAATAAGCTTGGTGTTGCAGAATTTCCTAAAAAATGATAGATCAGTGCAGGAAATGTTGTTTGGGGCCCGTAAAAATTCTAGTAATTTTAGACATTCAGCGACCCCATGTTGAACAATGCAGCGGCTTGTATGTAATGTAAAATGTAATCTGCCATGCCACTAACTGAAGCAAGAGGTAGTAGCAGGATAAAATTCCACACTTTATATGCTTTAGTGACTAGAGGAGCAGCAACAAGTCATCAAGACCTACACTGCAAACCATAAAATTGAGAGAAATGGGACATGCCAGCACACTGAAGAATCCTTACTGTTTTATGCAAGCTACTGAACCCCTTTGAAATTGTAACAAATCAAGTAAGTTCAGACACTACCAGCCTAATTAAAAAGTCATACCCCTAATAAAACTACTGGAAAAGCAGCTGGATAAGCTAATGGAGAAGATGAAACTTAGCAATTCAGCAAAGTAAGTTGGCATTGCCAATCAATTTCTTTATTCACTTCGCCAGGACCCAAGGGTTTGCAGTATCTTGATGATGATTCAACAACACAGCAGCACATCAATGTGAAAGTTTATGGTCAGGCTTAAAATAATTTCCCAAATGTATTGACACATTTAGCATGTCTCAATCAGATACACCTTGTCTTAGTAGAATTGTGAAGGATTACTTTGATAATAAAATAGAATTTATCATCTCAAACAGTCAGTTTGAATTCTGAGAGGGGAAAAAGGAAATTTTGAGCCCCTTGTACAAACTAGCTATGGTGTACTTAAGCCGCCCACCCTCCGGGGTGTACTCGGAAAGAGTGTTTAGCGCAGTCGGGAACGTTGTGAGCGATCATCGGAGGACAGTTCCATCTTGCACTATTTTACACTTTGACCTTTGGTCTATCAGCTTGTGTAACAGTAAAAATGCTATGCGTTCGACAGCTAAACATTCATTTATTTGACATTCATAAAGTCAACAATAATACAACAATAATATTCTATGCTGCTGCCCTCTTCATTAATCGCATTTCCTCGGAATCAGTATAGTAAACAGTCGTTGTGAACAATAGGTCACGCTCTTCAATATTCGTACTGAAGATGTCGTCGTCACTGTTGTCAGGGTTGCCAGCATCGGGTATTAACTTCAGATATTATGTGGCTTTTCTTTTCCAATACATGATGCGTGAGAGAAAATACCTTCAATAAATACAAAACATTCCTAACATAGTGAAATACTGCTGATATGGAACATAAGGATAGAGTCTCATGAAGTTCCCGTGCAATTTTCAGAATGTGCTCCACCGTAACACACGTGCGTCCACTACCCCAACACACCCCTCAGGATGTATGCTTACAGGAACACTGGATAAAACATGCCCCAAACATATGGATGGTCGTGGTGATGTCTTTACATTCACTTGTAGCTTCTTGTGTTAATTCTCCCAAAAATAAACAGAAAGTACAGAGAATCTAGTGCATTAACATTTAATGGCACAATGTACAATTAAAAACATGTAAAGGACAGACCGTGGATGAGCACCTGACGGAGGAGTGGTGAGCTGTATTACTTCTGTTGAATACACTTCGTGTCAGAAAGTGCATATCATTCTTTCCCCGGTACGGGTCCTATGTTTTTAATTGGACTTAGCCTCCCTGCCGGTTATAAAGTTCAGTTTCCTGCTGACCTGCTCTTGTATTCTGTACCTGAACTTTTGGATTGATTTATTGCTTGTGACCCTGACCTCTACCTATGATATCCTGGTTTTTTTTGCCATCCCTGACCCTTTAACTGAACCTCACCTTGCTGCATGCTTATGCCCTGAGGCCTCGGCCTGTTCCTGATTGCGTTTATCTCCTGCCATCACCCTCTTGTCTGCACTATGGTATTATTCATAAGCTTCCACTACACTGAGTTTAAGACCTGGGGACATCTGGGTACCTGTGAGCGCAACAAGCTCTACGGGATAGGTGGCTGCTATTGTTGAAGACCTCTACTACCTGTTCTACAAGTTTACGACAATAGCATTAGCCATGACAGTGCGCAGACTTTTAGTTTTTAATTATGGGTGCAGGCCAACTTCATCTATTTAGATTTATAAATGTCTAACTGTATAAATTCTTCCACTGTCCAGCCAATGAACTCTGCCTGTTTTTGTAGCGTAAGTGTCTATGATGGATGCCCTATTACATTCTAAATTTCAAAATGTCTTGCTGCTGACCCTCTCCAATGTGTTGGTGATGACTCTCTCCAATGTGTCAAACATACTGCTTAATGGTTACTTACTTGGTGTATCTTCTCTTTTCAAATGAAAATGTAATTGATGTAGACATCTTTGATGAAGGTGATGATAACATTGACATTTATCACCATTGAAGATGATGACCACTGTTATCAAAAGCTGTGTCTAGTTTTGTGCACCAAAATGAGATTTCAATTTGAATAGCAAAATTTTTGAAATAAGACAAATGGTTTCTCTGCACCAGCTCAGACTTGTCAGAGATTGACTCTTATTTCATATGTTTATAGGACTAATTGTGCTCCCTCCAACTGCAGTACAACAGAGATATTTGGTGGAAAGTGATATCTGTGCCATGTATTTGTGCCAATGCTCTGTCACTAATTTTAGCCAGTCAAATCGCTCCAGACGTTGTGGAGGGATCATTATAAAAGACTGAAATTGACTGGAAATTAATGTTGATGTTATAAATAATAATATTGGAGCAAAAACAGCTCAAAATGACACAGTGCACAACTTTAATATATAATATAATATATATATATATATATATATATATATATATATATATATATATATATATATACATATATATATATATATATATATATATATATATATATATATATATACACATACACACATCACATACACACAGACAGAATTTTTAATATATTGCAAGTATGCATAAAGAGCAGTGGTGCAAGCAGTATGGTTTTACCTGGACTGCAAAAGTCTTCAGAATTGAAATCTAGTCCAGCAAAATTCTTTCATTCACACACTACCACGCCAGATCACCGATACACACACTTTGCACTTGTTTTCAACTATAATAAATGTGTGTATATTTCCTTTTACATCTTCTGTGACTTTAATGCCAAATGTCATAGTATGAAGTCTAATATGTCATCATAGCTCAGCCCCATATGACATGCCTGGGATTCCTACCCTGCCCATGTAGTGGGAGGAGCCACCAACTGGCAAGGCCACTCCTCCTTTGGCGGCTATGTTAAGCCGTTGCTGTACCAGGGACCTAAATTCCTTTTGGCAACCCTGAATGTTTGTTTTCTATGTGTGTTTGTATATATCTATCTCAATGTATGTACTCGCACTATAAATGTTAGAGTGGCACAATGTTTATAAAAGGAACACTGTAGGACTTTTATGAAACTGTTTTACTGGTAAAATGTGAAAATGGACATTTTGCCTGTTGCAACCAATCAGACATTTTCTAAGCTATGCTAGGAAAAATACCATTATAATCTTTGTGCAAAAACTCCTTTTCTACAAGTTAATTATACACTAGTTTTCGTAAATGTCCCCCCAGGGTGTGTTTACAGTTGTGTGCCCTGTGCTCTGATGGCAGTCCTGAAAGCAGTCTCAAAGTTCTCTCCACTACCAGTGGTTTCTTGTCTACATGAATTATCAATCAAGTTTACTACCACTATATTATGATATAGGAAGAATAAGCAAGTCAATTAAAATTGCTAATAGATTATATAGTCATATATTTTCATATAAAATACAAGTTGTACAAAAACAACTAAAAGAGCTGGACATCTGCAGACATCTGACATTTCAAGCTCAGGCTTAAGATTTTAAAATATTGCTCTTTACAGGGCTCAGATGCCACCTACTGGCACTTAATGATTTTTGGCACTTTTTTTATTCTAGAATGCTCTGATTCTATTCCTACCATGACCTTAATCTTTCTAATTCATCTTTAATTAAAGAGGAAGGAATACATTTAAATAAAATAATGTAAACACTTTTCAGATGCATGTTTTATAATGTGTATATTTATTAAACATTTATACTTATTTATTAAATCATATTTTTATCCAAGTGTGAAAGAGATCTATGAAGTGCAAGCCAAACACACAGGATACCTTCACACAGGATATCTTCTAGTTTCACATAGTCTAGCATAGTGTAGTGATTATAATTTCTTAATGTAATCACGTTTTAGAAAAATGTCAAGTTAATGTAATCTGTTCTGAGGAACCAAAATTGTTATACGAGCAGAGACACTGGGGATAATTTATAGCGCATGTGACTGGTTTTGCACCAATTGTTCCAGGTTTTACACCATTGTGTACACTTATCCCTGGTAAAAGAGCATGTTTGTTTTTTTTAAGAACAGGCAAATATTTTCTCTGAATGATGGATGAATCAGGTGGGGTCAGTGAGGATGTATAATGATCAAACCACATTTGTTCTTCAGGTTTAGAGCAGAACTCAAAAAACAACAACAAAATTGTAAATAGTATAGGGGCCTGATTCATTAAGGATCTTAAATGAAGAGGATCCTTATTTCAGTCTCCTGGACAAAACCATGTTATAATGCAAGGGGTGCAAATGAGTGTTCTGTTTTGCACATAAGTACAATACTGACTGTTTTTTCTTGTAACACACAAATAATTGATAGCTTATTTGTACACTGAAATTTAAAGTTGATATGTGTGTGTTACATGAAAAAACAGTCAGTATTTAACTTATGTGCAAAACAGAACACTCATTTGCACCCCTTGCATTGTAACATGGTTTTGTCCAGGAGACTGAAATAAGGATCCTCTTCATTTAAGATCCTTAATGAATCAGGCCCTAGGTTTATACATTGACAAATGTAAACAGAGAATATAAGAGACTGAGCCATAAAAACATAAATGAATGTAAATGACATAACCTACTAAGCGTAGAAACAATAAAATAAACTGGCAACAGTAATCAGCTGCAGTCTAAAATCAGGCATGCGGGTAACAGAATAGTAGTGGTCACAAAGCGGGATCTGGGTAAGTTGAAGAAAAGGGTAAACGGTCGCAAATAGAGGTCAGTACGGACACAGACAGGATGAACAGTAAAAAACTGAAGTAAGTACGGATAGCAGAGAGAATAACCGGTAACAAGCGGATCTCAATACGGGAAGCAGACAGGATACCAGTAAAAAGCAGAGGTGATTGGAGGTGACACCCACCACTGACCAATCCCAACAGCGGATCAGTTCAACCCTCACAGCACAGTTTAAACAGGCTGAGAAGCAGTAGAACACCCTAGTCTGCTACTGCTTCTATCCCAGTCTCTGTCCACAATCCTGACAAGTCTGAACATCTTTTAAAAGTTTCAGCAAATACTTTTTGATCAAAAAAGGGTATAATGGTTATCAACTCTGCATAACCTCCATGAAAATCACTCACACTACTATTCCTCTAGATCTACATTAAATATAAAGCTATGCAACCGGTACATATTACTGGAAGGCACTTTGTGTGAAAGCTGGTAATTCACAATTGTAAATGTTGGTCATTAATATTTAAGTTTATGTTACACAGAAGTATTTTCATACAAGTAAAACATATTTCATGGATTGTATCAGGACTTTGCTTCATTGCTATCTAGAGGCATTGCGATGTTCTCAAAAGACCCAAAGGCTGGATTCATTATATTCACCTGGCTTATTATATTCATATTCCCATCCACCACAAAATTTGTGCACATTATTGTTATTCTGATGTTATACAACAGTAAAGAATGATAGAAATCACACTTCTGAATTAGAGGATGCCTTATGACCATTCACTGATAAAGACATTCACAACCAACAGTGTGAAAACAATACTATATGGACGTATAGCTCATATGGTGGCAAGGTATTATATTTCTGCTTTTACTTGCATATAAGTTTCACAAACACAAAGCATGTACTATACTTTGTAGTAACTTAGGGGTATATTTATTAAACTGCAGGTTTGAAAAAAGTGTAGATAGCAACTAATCAGATTCTAGCTGTCATTATTTTAGTACATTCTACAAAATGACAGCTAGAATCTGATTGGTTGCTATAGGCAACATCTCCACTTTTTCAAATCCACAGTTTAGTAACTATACCCCTTAGTCTTGTTAGTATTCGGTTTTCAGTACGGGTGCGTGAGTTACTAAAAACATGGGCATAACTACCAGGACAGCAAAGGTAGTCCTTTCAGGATCCTGCAGCTGCTGGATGTGTAGCTGCCACCCATGATGCTCCAGGCTCTGATCCCCTCTACCATCTCCTCTAAACCTTGCGCTCAGAGTACAAGAGCCTAGTGTCCTGGAGCTCACTGTTACATGGCCACCAACACAAGCATTTAAAGCCCCAGAATTCTGTGTACTCAAGATGGCACTTTACTGTTCCAAAATTAAATTCTGCTCACAGGGGAAGGGAAGTCTTTTCTCTTTTCTTTTCTCTCTGAACAGAGTGCCACCAAGCCGGTAAGGTAAGGGAGGAAAGGGTGTGTGCTCCTTGGGGGCATCATTAATATTTTACTATGGTGCCTACAAGTTTGTAAGTGACTGCAAACACATCAGATTTAGTGTGCTGAGCTGTATCTCATTGGCACATTGATTTAGGATATATAGGGATTCTGTCCTTTTTGACAAATCCTTATGGTTAAAGTTATAAAGAGTGCTGGCCTGTCAGGAGTATAAAAGCACAAGTACCAATGGAAACTCAGAGCTCCCATTTCTACTGTCAAATTTTTCATGTTCTGTCCATAACAAATTATATCAAAGAGAATGGACAGCCATACAGCATAATGACCTAGTACATCTGAGTACTAAAGACCTGAGACTGTGTAAGAGCTTTTACAGAATTAAATGAAGTAGATTCTTTAGTGAACTAAATATATTTGTCCTACACAAATGTTTACTTTTCCCTTTGCACACCTGTTTGCACATATATTATACTTTCCTGAGCACAATCGTATGCTTATGGTTCTTGATTGACACTCTTGCAATAAAATTAGACTTAAATCCAGTCCTACACTTGCATTGTGAGATCGGTGAGAATGTTGTATGAACTAAACACAGCAGTTTTCCAAATACTTATCTACATGTAACAGCTATTGAATATATAACAGTGGCAACAGTAGACAACAACAACAGCATTAGAGATTTATTAACTTTACAACATTTTCAGTGATCATACTAAACACATGTGTAGGAAAAGTTTGTTTCTACGGTCTGCTTCAGTCCTTACTATATGGTTACAGGTTGGCTGTATAGTAGACTGTAGCTATAGAAATTAGCCAAGTTGCATTACAGTCCAATAGAAATAATCTGGGCCATATGACATCACTACATTACCATTGACTTGTGTTGGCTAACTAGCTATGACCTAACTTGCGTAACATAACTTTATAACCCTGTATTAGCGGTATTCAGAGACATTTTCACACATTATCCTGCCACATTTGAATAAACATTACACACATTGTCACACAATAACACTCCTATTCACCCTTCACAAAAAAAATAATAGTTTAAAATGGAACTTTGAAGTTTTGTCATATAATATGTGGCAGCATCTCAAATTAAATTATTTTTAAATTAACACATGCATCATCTGTTAAACACTAGTCAATTTCAAAACTGGGGGACAGGAGTCAGGTCCATAGGTTGAATTAAATTCAAAATGCATTGTTAGGGATATTTTTACACAAAGTTGATGATGGGATTTCGTCATGACTTATGGCAATGTTTGGTTAAATTAAACTATAGTGTTGTTATGAGAGAGAGGGAGTGGGGGGAGAGAGAGAGAGAGAGAGAGAGAGAGAGAGAGAGAGAGAGAGAGAGAGATAAATAAGGAGAGAGAGTTATGACTGAGATAGAGAGATATTGAGAGAGAGAGTACTGAAAGAGAGAGAGAGAGTACTGAAAGAGAGAGAGAGAGAGAGAGAGTACTGAAAGAGAGAGAGAGAGAGAGAGAGTACTGAAAGAGAGAGAGAGAGAACTGAAAGAGAGAGAGAGAGAGAACTGAAAGAGAGAGAGGGAGAGGGAGAGAGGGAGAGAGGGAGAGAGAGAGAGAACTGAAAGAGAGAGATAACTGAAAGAGAGAGAGGGAGAGAGAGAGAGAGGGAGAGAGCAATGAATGAGATATAGATATAGATATATATATATATATATATATATATATATATATATATATATATATAGAGAGAGAGAGAGAGAGAGAGAGAGAGATGAATGAGAGAGAGCAATGAATGAGATATAGATATATAGATATATATATATATATAGAGAGAGAGAGAGCAATGAATGAGAGAGAGAGAGAGAGAGAGAGAGAGAGAGCAATGAATGAGGTATAGAGATATTGAGAGAGAGAGAGAGAGAGAGAGAGAGAGAGCAATGAATGATATAGAGAGATATTGAGAGAGATAAATAAAGAGAGACATACAGAGGTCTTGACAGAGAGAGAGAGAAGGAGTGTAGATTTTTAACCGGTGCAATCTGGAAATGATAGAGTAACAACACACTTAATATGCTAGGTAAAAGTCATAGTGCAGAGTTTCAGCAAACAGCAGATTCTCAATGCAGCTTTTCAGCATTGTCTTATCATTAGATTAAGTATTCAAAGTTTCAATATCCATATTGCTCAGCTTAGAGGGACTTGGTGCCAGAGTGTGAGGTCTTATGGTGTCAACCTTATCTCACATTTATATAAGGTATAATTCTACTATAAAACAACATTCCATAAACATACATACATATTTGGCTAATTGTAATTAATGAAATGGAAAAGAAAGTGAGCATGTGCTGTGTAAGTGGAGAAAGCAACATAACACTTTAAAGAGCAAGATTGATACCCAGCTGGCAGCAATTCAGTGAGAAGAGTTTTTCTTCTCTAAATGAAATGAGCCATATATTTCAAACACACTATGTGATTGTTTCTGCCATTAACACATCAATATTATTTCTTTAAACCTAACCCTTACCTTTGGTTCAAGTTCAAAATAAGGGACCTAGTTTAAGTAACCTTGTTTACGCTTACTGTAGACCAAATAAACCATCTAATCATCAATATGGACTATCCCTTATTCCTAATTAACTAATTCATTAGGAAGCAGGACAACATTATTTTTGTTGTGAAAATTGCTTTCAGCACAAAGAGCTCAATATATACACATGCACGGAAATAATCTTGTTTACTAAAGAGACATGCCCTCTAACAGTGTGTTCTAGAAGCTGAAGAGTTAATATTGGCTCATCTTAAAGGTCTGCAAGCCACACGGGACTAAACTGCCCAACGCAGCCTTGTAGAGAGCATTTTTCATAGTCTGCTTTTTAACCCTCTCCTTACTACAGTGAATTGCTTATGCATGAGCTATGTTTACATTTTTATAAACCACACTTTATCACAATAAGAAAATAAATTTACTCCAAAGGCATTTCTGCAAATATAGCTGTAATAATGTCCTTAGAAAAGGTGATTCCTGTATCAGATAGCTGTTGTCAGTAAACCATGTAACTACATAATGTAAGACAGCTGCATGTAGTCCTAGATAAAAAGAACACCCCACATCATTTAAACACTTAGGCTTTTACAATGAGCACACACACGTCTGTATATTGATTCATATAAATATTCATGTATTTAACACATACAACAACAAACATAAATGTGTTTATATAAAGCTAACCACACATGGGTCAGTCTTGCCCTTGCCATTATAAGACATAATAAATGTAAAGTTAAAAGATTAATGAACAGTTTCATCACACACATATGTGACCAAATTGGACAAGACCCAGCCTTTTGACCCCAATTGACAAGATCACTTGTGACATCATTGGAGCCTGTTAGTGTAGTTGGAAGATGACCTCACACACAGGCTGGTTAGGACCAAATGTGGTCATCAACTAAACATGCTTAACAATTAGATTGTAATGAGATTTTGTATATACTTTTTGAAAGCTCAGGATATCACACAAACTGTTATGGACATTTATAAATGCCCAAAGTCGAAGTAGGACATGTCTTGAGGAAATTGACCTTTAATTATTGATCGCCATCTTCATGAACAGATTACCAGCAGCTATCAAACAATCTGAATGTTCTGCACAAGGTCTATCTCTGGCAGATGTGGATCCTTTAATGATGCATCACAATCTATTGACTGCTAGATCCACAATACTTTCTCGGTCTTTAGTTCTAGGGAGTTTCCATAATCAATACGATCAAGCCCACGCAGAAAGGATCCACATCTGCCAGAGATAACCGTGCAGAACTTTCAAATTAGTTTTGATAGCTGCTGGTTATCTGTTCAGAAATCATCAATAATTAAAGGCAGTTCCAAACAAGCCAACTTCGACTGTGGCTTTAGAATTGACCACAGATTGATTCCCAGCTTGGTGTTGGACTTGACATCAGAGATGAATAATGAAAGACAATAGAACGAGTTTCATTCAAGTGTTCATTGTATGTGTAACACAATTTCCGACCTTTCTACTTTGAAAGGGGAACTTTACCAATCCTCCAATGTTTTAGTCCAGATTGTAAGAGATATGTGTCAGCTCAGCTAAGCTCATATAACTTTGTCAGCCTGCATCGCAAGTCATCAGCACTGCATATTTATATCCAGCTTTATTTGCGAGATGGTAAAGTCTCTACAAGATTTCTTATGGGTTTTTCTTTCCTTCGCGTTGTAATTATAGGCTGGTCTTTCCGAACTAATTAAGAATCAGTTATTGCAGCCAGCGGCGTCTGGATCAAGGCTGAATGAACTGTTTGTAAATCGTTTCAATGACTGGATGAGGTGGGAACGCTTGTGCTACAAGCAGAAAAATGGATATTTAGCACTGAGATGTGGACAGCTCCCTTGAGCTGTCAGGTGCGGAGGCGGAGTCCTGCTCAAGCACCCACAGACAGACACCCCACTTATTTCATATATTGTCTTCCCTTCTGATCATTTGTTCATTTTAAATATCCACCCTTTCTATTCCTTTAAATCCTCAGCCTCTCTGCCGGAGCCACAGGGAACACTTTAGTCCACTTACCTTTTATTTCTCTCTGAACCTTCTCAATGTAAAATATTTTACTCTGGCAGAGGTTGATCAAAGAGAGCAACTCATGACTTTATATAAGAAAGCCAAGCAATTGTTTCTCTTGTCTTAAAACACTCCTCCCCCGGCACATTTGTCCCCTTCATTTTACAGACTCTCTCTTCCTTTCGTATATCTTTTTATGTATTTACATTTTCTCTGTACTCCTATATGTTTCATTAGGTCGATATTTTGCTGAAAGCTACTCTTTTTTTTTCTAGATCATTTTATAGATGTAGGGGATCATGCTTTAGGACATGCACACGCTTCTATTATAAATATGGTATGTAGAAAGTCAATGTTCATGATATTATATGGTATACATATACCACTGTATGTAATACATTTCTGATGCTTCTTCATCAACTGCAGATCACAGATTATAAACCAAACACATTTCTTCAATGTTCAGTAGATAAAAGCAGTGAGGTTGATTAAGTAAAAGAGGGAACTGCTGGAATGCCGGAACGTATCAGCTTACTACAGCACTCTCTGCTGCTTGGTGTCTTGAGTGAAGCTTGTTGTGTTTTAATGCCTGTATAGTGCATTCTGTCCAGCTACACAGATATTTTCTCTGCAATATGTGGAAGAACTGCCTCAAATATGATATTGCACATATATATATATATATATCATAATATAGCTATATATTCTAGTTATCCATTCTACCTGCCTGAATGTAAGTCAGAATGGAGCTCCGAGGACCTTAACCATCCATTCCGGTAGCTAACGGAATGGATGTCGTAATATCTTAGCCATTCATTCCGGGTGTCGGAATGGATGCCTGAGTACCTTAGTCATCTTTACCGGCTGCAAGAATTGGGCTCTAAGTATCTTAGATAACTCTTTCGAGTGTCGAAATAGGGCTCAGAGTACCCTAACCATCCATTCCGTCACCCAGTTTGGCGCTCTGAGTACCTTAACTATTCATCATATATATATATATATATATATATATCCTATATTTTCCTCCTGATGAAGTCCTTGTTATTGTATGGACAAAACGCGTTGAGGTATACTACACACTACAGGATATCGGGGTACTAATGCAGGAGATCCGCTGTGGAGATTTATTAAGACTGAGTGTCATCTACCCTGCGGGAAGTGCAATATACCTTTATGTGTATTGTTGTAAACGTTTTTATGTAAGTGTAATACTTACTTTTATATAATAAATTCTGTTGCATACAGTATTACACTATTTTAGTTTTTTCTACTTTATCATACCACTGAGTTTTAGTGGTTTTCCAGTGACTCCCTTATTATCGTGGATTTGGAGACAACCTATATCAGCAGTTTTATGGATATGCCTGACAAGTTTGTTATCTGGTACGCTTAATATTTACTAGTGGTGATCACACCTGGGATATCAGTGTGTTGACACAAGTGTCTTTTCTGATCACCATCTGAAAATCACAGTATATCTTCACTATATTGCCAGTGGACCTCCATTTCTATCACACTCTATCCTTTTTAAATATTGATTTTATTGTGGTAATACACTATGTGGTGCCCTGTTTCTTCTACCCCTCTTTTATATATATATATATATATATATATATATATATATATATCTACTATATAAATGCCTAGTGGCGTGTGTGAAAAAAAAAAAAGCTGCAGCGCCACCTGCTGGGCAGAGTTATAGACTGACATATATTTCTTGAAGGAGAAGAAGTGACAGTTGGGAGTGGCTGGTGGTTGCCGGGGGTGACAGTGGGGAGTTTTTAACACCTTAAGTAGCTTGATGAAGGATGTGGCGATGAAGATGAAGGATGAGGTGATGGAGAAAAATGATGAGGTGGTGACATGTGGCCAAAACCACGTTAAAAAAGGGCGCTTGCGTCGGGAAGTAACGCTCTTCCCCTGAGGAGGCCTGGGCTAGGCCCAAATGCATGACAAGAACCTTTTTAACACCTTAAGTAGCTTGAATGACTAGAATGCATGAGTATCATGCACGGGTTAACTTGTATATACATATATATATATATACATACATACCCACAATACAATATAAATGCTATATAATATGTGTAACAGTTGTTCCACATATTACAGAGAACATATCTATGTAGCAGAACAGAATGCACTATACAGGCATAGAAAACACAGTAAGCTTCACTCAAGACACCAAGCAGCAGAGGGCGCTGCAGGGAGCCAAATCATTCCAGTGTTCCGGAAATTCCGTTTTTCACTCACACCCAGGGACAGCGCAGCTGAATGCTAAGCTCATCTGAATTACTGCTTGCTGTGGATACATGTCTTAGAATACATACAGGGGCAGGCTGGGCTAGGGGGCAGGGGGGCATCTGCCCCATTGGCCGGTCCCATAGTGGACTACATTGAGCTGGGTCACTGGGCCATCTGCATTTTTTTTTCATTAAAATGTTCCTAATAGGCTGTTGAGTCGAGTCTTGCCTCCCGAGCTAAAATTTGCCAGCCCTCCCCTGGTTACATATGTATTTATTTTTTAAAGGTGCATTACCATCTAAATTTTTTTTACAAAGGTGCCCCTCCCCTTAACTGGATCCCCAGGATAACAGCTGTACATAGCTGCTCCGCGGGCTCCTTATTACCGAACCGGTAAATCAATTGCGTTCACCAACTCTAAATGGTGATGAAGGAAGGAGATTGGTTCTCCCTCTCAACATCTATCCCTCTGTTTTTAAAGGGGGCTGTAAGAAGAATGGAGGCACGCCAGAAAAAAACAGCTGCATGTAACAGCAGTTTTGGGGTTCCAGCTATGGTTTAGAGAACATTAGTAAAATCTGTGAAGTAGGTGGTAGTGTAGCTTTAAATACAACATAAGTTAATCAAATGATGCTAGGACATACTGTTTATCCCTAGCTTTAGTGATATGGGCCCATATTTATTACCCACCACATTTTATACACAATGTATTCCAATCCTCATTGCAAAGATAAGGATTGAGATATTGTGCATATTTATTAAAAAACTTCAACAGAAACAGCAGTCGCAAAAAACTGCTGTTCCTGAAAAGACCTGTCTCCTATGCCCTCAATGATCACTATCGCAAAGTGGCCACCTTTGCAATAGTGACTAAAGGGGAGAGCAGTAAGATGCAGTGAGGAATCCAAAGATCCATTTAATGCAAAGCTTTCCCCATAGGAGCAGAGCTGAAAAATTACACCTACGGTAAAGTACGCCAACCTGGGCTGGCATATATTACTGTATGTGTAACTGCCTTTTAGAAGTTATTAAATTGTGGAATATAGCAGTCTCCATAGACATCTATGGGGACTGCTCTGGATTTCGGAAAAAAAATGCAAAGCAGCAGATATCTATGATATCTGCTGCAATGCACGGTTAATAAATATGCACATTACTTAAATGTGTGTCTCTACCCCGAAAAAAAAGGAATAAATAGGCTTCATTCTATGCAAAGTACAAGCAAACTGGGTTTTTATCTTATTGCTTCATTGCAGGAGATTGATATACAGTCATGGCCAAAAGTTTTGAGAATGACACAAGTATTTGTTTTCACAAAGTTTGCTGCTTCAGTGTGTTTAGACCTTTTTGTCATATTACTATGGTATACTGAAGTACAATTATAAGCATTTCATAAGTGTCAAAGGTTTTTATTCACAATTACATTAAGTTCATGCAAAGAGTCAATATTTGCAGTGTAGAACCTTCTTTTTGAAGACCTCTGCAATTCGCCCTGGCATGCTGTCAATCAACTTCTGGGCCACATACTGACTGATGACTGTCCATTCTTGCCTAATCAATCCTTGGATTTTGTCAGAATTTGTGGGTTTTTGTTTGTCCATCCACCACTTGAGGATTGACCACAAGTTCTCAATGGGATTAAGGTCTGGGGATTAAGGTCTGGGGAGTTTCCTGGCCATAGACCTGAAAATTCAATGTTTTGATCCCTGAACCATTTAGTTATCCCTTTTGCCTTATGGCAAGGTGCTCCATTATGCTGAAAAAGGCATTGTTCATCAAAAAACTGTTCTTGGATGGTTGGGAGAAGTTGCTCTTGGAGGATGTTTTGGTACCATTCTTTATTCATGGCTATGTTCTTAGGTAAAATTGTAAATGAGCCCCCTCAGTAGGCTAAGAAGCAACCCCACACATGGTCTCAGGGTGCTTTACTGTTGGCATGACACAGGACTGATGGTAGTGCTCACCGTTCCTTCTCCAGACAAGCGTTTTTCTAGATGCCCCAAACAATATGAAAGGGGATTCATCAGAGAAAATGACATTACCCCAGTCCTCAGCAGTGCAATCCCTGTACCTTTTGCATAATATCAGTCTGTCCTTGATGTTTTTCCTGGAGAGAAGTAGCTTCTTTGCTGGCCTTCTGTCACCAGGCCATCCTCCAAAAGTGTTTGCCTTACTGTGCGTGCAGATGCACTCACACCTGCTTGCTGCCATTCCTGAGCTAGCTCTGCACTGGTGGTGCCCCAATCCTGCAGCTGAATCAACTTTAGGAGATGGTCCTGGCGCTTCCTGGAGGTTCTTGGATGCCCTGAAGCCTTCCTCACAACTATTGAACCTCTCACCTTGAAGTTCTTGATTATCCGATAAATAGTTGATTTAGGTGCAATCTTGCTAGCAGCAATATCCTTGCCTGTAAAGCCCTTTTTGTGCAAAGCAATGATGACTGCATGTGTTTCCTTGCAGAAAACCATGGTTAACAGAGAAAGAACAATTATTTCACGCACCACCCTACTTTTAAAGCTTCCAGTCTGTTATTCTAACTCAATCAGCATGACAGAGTTATTTCCAGCCTTGTCCTCATCAACACTCTCACCTGTGTTAATGAGAGAATCACTGACCTGATGTCAGCTGTTCCTTTTGTGGCAGGGTTGAAATGCAGTGGGAATGTTGTTTTTGGGATAACGTTCATTGTCAAGGCAAAGAGGGATTTTGAAATTAATTGCAATTCATCTGATCACTCTTCATGACATTCTGGGGTATATGCAAATTGCCATCATAAAAACTGAGGCAGCATACTTTGTGAAAAATAATATTTGTATCATTCTCAAAACTTTTGGCCATGACTGTATAAATATGTACATTTCATCACGTTTTTTATAATGTTTTAATGAAATGCAAATCACACATTGTGATCATTCAAAGTTAACCCCACTGTCAGAATGGAAAACATATTTTTCCCTACTATTTATTAAGCATGATAAAGGCTGAACAGGACATTGTAGTAGGGTCAGAGAGTGTTAGACAATACATTGAAATGGGTCACTTACTGGGCACAGCACTCAGCAGCTCTATCCGAGTCAAATTTCAACTCCAAATATTTATTTAGGTATCTTTGACAAAATTTTCACTAAGCAATAGGAAACAATCAGAAACTTGCTTCCATTATCTAACTTGAAAAATAGATAGAAGCTAAATAGATAAAAGCTCATTGCTGATTGGTTGCTGTGTTCTAGTGGCAATGTTCCATCTAAATGCAGTGCTAGCAAATGAGCCCTGCTTTCTCTTCACTCATCCACTCACACAACATTTGTTCTCAGAGTTTGCAAGGTCGGACCTCTTTTATGTTTATTCCTAGTCAATTATATGTTAAATTCCATGCTATTACTTTTTCTTAGAAAAAAATATTTTTCACTTATTTTCTAGGTATTTTATGTTACATTGTATATTCATTTATTTGTGTTCTTCTGTATACATTTTATTTTTACGTCGCTTATCAATGGATGTTCTTGTAATGACCCCTATGTCGTTATAGTAATATGCGCTCTTTGTTAGCTGCAGGTGAGTGTCACCAGGGGGCGAGTTAGGTGCCAGAGAGCGGGCCTCACAAAGGGAGTGTAGCCAGGGTGCCTGAGAGTAGTGACTCGGCAGGTTGCTATGCTGACAAGATACACAAGCCTGCTGGAGAGTAGGAGGAGGAGAAGGGACATCTGTCACAGAGAGGATTAAGGCAGAGAAAAGTGCAGGAGAGAGAGCAAGAGACAGAGGACAGCAGAGAACCTGGTACAGTGAGGAGGAAGTCCTGGTCTCCCCCTACCATTCTCCGGTAGCTGTGGTGAGAGACGAGAGAAAGAGAGAGAACGCTGTGGGAAAAAATGTAGGGGCAGAGAGAACGCTAGAGAAGTGTGTTGTAGTGCAAGGATTTTACCCCGGCAGACATGGCTAAGAGTACACTAGGGGGTAAATGTATTAATGTCCGGATTCTTCAACTCCGGCGTGTTCAGCGTCTTCGGTGATTAAATTTAAAGCGGCGCTGCATTGTAAAGAGAAGTTTCCCTTTACAATGCAGCGCAGCTTTAAATTTAATCGCCGAAGACGCTGAACACGCTGGAGTTGAAGAATCTGGACATTAATACATTTACCCCTAGGTGTGTATTGGAGATATCTACACTGAGAAGTCTGTATAAGTATATTGGAAGCAGGTGGAGGCTGAACTGTAAGTAGCTGTGGAACTACTGTGACCAGAAGAGCCTGATTTGTTCTATGATACAAATGCTGTGCAACCAACTTGTTAACTTGTGACTGTGTTTAGTTTGTGATTGAGATGGTCTGGCGCCCAAATTATTGAGACACCTGATCAGATTGCAATCTAAGGGCCTGATTCATTAAGGATCTTAAATAAAGAGGTATCTTATTTCAGTCTCCTGGACAAAACCATGTTACAATGCAAGGGGTGCAAACTAGTTTTCTTTTTTTTCACATAAGTTAAATACTGACTGTTATTTCATGTAACACACAAATACTTGATAGCTTATTTGTACACTGAAATTTAAAGTTGATATTTGTGTGCTACATGAAAAAACAGTCAGTATTTAACTTATGTGCAAAACAGAAAATTAGTTTGCACCTCTTGCATTGTAACATGGTTTTGTCCAGGAGACTGAAATAAGATACCTCTTTATTTAAGATCCTTAATGAATCAGGCCCTAAGTGACCATGTATCCCAACACCTTTCAAGAGACTTTGTTGAAACAACCTGCATGTGAGGGACCCTCTGTTCATCTACATCCACACCCAGGAGCTAGTCAGGGCTAGAGAAGGAAGTGTACTGCCTAACCTGTGCACCTCAATACTACACAGAGTGACACAGGGATATACAATGGTACCCAATCACAGGGATTGAGTGCATTGTGGACCCAGCCAGAGCAATACCCTTGGGGGAATTATGTCTGACCGTGGTCAAGGTGACCTAGGTACCCAAGAGATCAAGGGTGGACAAGTGGGGGTTGAACCTAGTTGTTGTGGGGTAAGTCTATCTAGGCATGTTGCCATGAATGGGCTGTGTAAGCTGGCAGTCTGCCCGATATGTGCAGTACAAATGGTATGAGCTATGAAGTGCTGCCTAGAACTATGAATGGAGCAGTAGTCTGCCTGGTGCTGGGACTTACAGTGCCACTTAACCCAGCTAAATGGGTGGCGAGAGGAAGGATGCCCAGCGTAAGAATTCAAGGCTACCTTGGCATCTGTATATTGCCCTTCATTGAGAATTTGGGGAAGCTAAGAGCGGCAGACTGTGTTGTAAGAAGTCTGTATATTGTCTTTTTTTGAGAATGAGAGGAGCAAAGAGAGGCAGACTTTTTCATGTGACATCTGTACGTTGCCCTTCCTCGAGGATTGGGGGGAGTAAAGGAAGGCAGACTGTGTGAGAGAGACCCTACTCCCATCAGAGCTTAGTGCTGAGAAAGGGTGGAAGGCAACCTCACTGGCCAAATGCCACCCACTGCTTTTGTATTGCTGAGAGGAGCAGTATTCAATAGAGGGGCCATTGAAAATCAAGATGGCACCTTACCACTGTTGTGAATAGTGATGGCTGTTTGGAGCTGGAGAAGGGCAAGAGCAAATGCAAGTGAGCCAGCTTTAAAGTAAGGAAGAACCACCAAAAATTCCTCTGTGAAGTTATGAGAAGGGATCAGAGTACTGAGGAACCTGCCAAATCTTGTTGTGATGGTGAGGCAGAGCCAGTTCAGAATCAGGACTTTACCCTGCCAATCTATAATGTAGAATTTGCATGGCAGTGTATGGAGAAAGGTTCCAGCCTGTGTGGTACTTATATTGCGACCATCAGAGCTGCCAGTATCATTCTCAATTGTGTGGTATTATCCCGGCTGAGGAGGGATGAACTGCCGATGAGAGTTACTCAAAGAAAGTGTCAAAGCTGCTTATGTGTTGGAGATAAACTACACTGTGGAGCCTGTATATGTATATTGGAAGCAGGTGGAGGCTGAGTAGCTGTGGAACTACTGTGTCCAGAAGAACCTGTTATGTACTGTGATACAGATGCTATGCAACCAAATAGTTAAAGTTGTGCTGTGACTACACCAGAAGTTTAAGATGGGTGCAGGAGGAGTTAGGAAATATATTTACAACCATAACGGTCATTCCATGTCAGTTCAACCACGGTTGTCCACCACCCATCTCAGATTTCTACAAAAAAAATTTTGTTAAGAGAGGAGGTCAAAACAACTATTTCTGCCAAATATCTTGACTGTCTGTCAGTTTGCGCCCATCATGAAAAGCTTCTGCTGCTAAGATATGAAGAATTTCAGAAAACATGCTGTAATCCTTTCTTGTCTCACAAAAAAGGAGCCAGAAAAAGCTTTACAGTTATGTCACTGAAGTGGACCAAAGAACATGGTGACTGTCAGCTTGTTGTATATTTTAGGCAAGATGATTGTGACACTTCAAACTGTGTGAGCCTGTGCGTTATTAGCGATACCTATGACCATGTAGCTATAACTGTGCATGCCTTCATTACGGTAGTTATGAAACACTTAGCAATACTATTATCAAAATTGGAGTATGTATACTACTTTAGTGATGGTACTAGTGCACAATACAAGATCTGCAAAAACTTTTTTAATTTATGTTTCAATAAGAATGACTTTCAAGCAGAATAAAATATCTTGCAACATCTCATGGTAAGAGTACATGTGATGGCATTGGAGGGACAGTTAAATGTCTTGCCACACGTACCAGTCTGCAGGCAAACCCATCACATTTTGACGCCTTTGGATCTGGGCAAATGAAAATGTACATGGCATAACGTTTTTTTACATGTCACAAAACGAAATACAAGACTGCAAAACCAAGGTGCATAGCCGTCTAGATACAGCAAGCACTGTGGCAAGAACACATGTATATATAATGTATGTATATATTAATTTATTTTTTCTTTTGGAAATATTTTAAAAAATATTTATCTAACACAAGATTATCAATCTTATCAATCAAGAACATCTGATCTGTTCAAATATCTAATGTCATTAATAATTATAGTTAATGACATTTGTAACTGTATCACAGTATTGTAGCAAGTCTGGGCTCTGGTAGCACAGAGAGGGAGTAAAATATGTGCTGTGTAAACAGTGTAACTACTCTGCACAAAAAAACGGTGCTATTTATTTATATTGTGCATCTGTGGAACATAAAATGAAAATATGTATGAAAACCTCATTGGTGTGTGCAGCTGGTGGAGTAATTGTTTGCTATGGTACTGTCAGGTGCCGTCTCCGCGCTCTCCACAGGCTCCGGAGGTGGGCACCTTCTCTCCGCAATCCACGTCCTGTTGCCTAGCAGCAGAACTCTATCTTTACTCACCTGTCTGCAGCCAGCATGTCTAAACTGCCTAAATCTCCCTAACCTGATCAGGAGGCACCTTAGTGTACTTAAAGCAGCCTCTGACACATGTCTGGTGCCAGAGTATTGGTTCTACCCTGCTCCAGCATTTAGTTTGCATTCCTGTTCCTGAACTCCTGTGTATAGCCTCCTTGGCTTGTTTGACCTCTCTTACGGATTTCCCTTGTACTTCGCTGCCCACACTGGTATTGACCTTTGGACCGTCCCTGACTACTCTTGCCTACTCTCCGTGGTACCTCGCTTCCTTGGTTTCGACTCGGCCTGTCTGACTACCCTATTCGCTGCACTGGTGACTTCCTGGGAGAACCGCGACCTGCACATCGCACGCAGCCAAGCCCAAACCTCCTTGCAGGGGTCCCTGGTGAGCACCGATGGTGTGTTAGACGCCGCGCCTCTCAGGTTAGTAGTGCTAATACTAGTCGGTGATATTTTCTTTGTAAAAGTGTGACAGGTACCCTGTGGTTTGCATTAAAGAATCCAGCTTCATGTTTGTGAATGATGACACTATGACCTTGCTTTTGAAACAATAGCCTCCCCCCGTCCTAAATTCACTAAGCCCGCAAAGCCTTAATCCAGTTATGCTTACATTGAATGTCTTCCCCACTGGCTCTAATCTTTTTGGCATTGTGACATTAAGGGCATAGGTGGTCACTGGCTACTAATAAGCCTTCTTGCTCAAGATTCTCTGATGTCTCCATTTTACTCTACTGCACTCAATCTCAGCTCCTGCTCATCTGAATGATCTATGGCTGAGGTTACCATTACTATTAGGGAAAGTTAGACTTAACATAGGGAGGTTAGCGCTAGGCTGTGGAAAGTTCTAAAGTTTAGGGTATGGAAGATTGAAGGTAACTGTTAGGAACCCCTCCAGCCAGTACATCAAAACCCGGAGTCTGCTCTGAAAGTCTGGTGTTCACTGGAGCCCCTAGTGGTGGGGACAGACTTGGCCGCAGACAAACAGAGGGTCGTGAGTTGTGTACTGACTGGGGAGAACCCAGCGATAGAGTGTAGGAGCAAACAGCAGAGTGAAATCCAAGCAAGGGTCGAGGGCCGGCAGCAGACAGCGTATCCAGTAAACAAGCCGAGGTCAGAGGTCACAGGCAAAACAGCAGTGTAAGAGTCCAGGCAATAGATCAAGGGGCACAGGCAGTCAAACGTCGTCAGATATCCAGGCAAGGGTTGGCAACAATAAACAGGTAAAAAGGCGAGCAGGTACAGCGAGCAGGCTAGAGCACTGAAGCAGGAACTATAACCGGCAGGAAGGGCTTGTCCTAATAAACATACAAGGGCCAATGAACAGTGTCCTGCACTGCAGGAAATACTTAGCCAGGCTGGGCTATAATTATATTGAATGCGCGCATGCGCCCGGCTGCCCTAGATGCCGGGACGCGGCGTTGCGGGCTGAGAGCGTCCCGACTGTTGCCTAGGCAAAGGCTGGGACCTGGCGGAAATAACGTCCCGGTCATCATGACGACGGCCAGGACTCTGAGGCTGGGCAGGAAGCGAGTAGAGGTGGTGCCCGGATCTGTAACAGTTCGTAACAGTAACAGGATACCAGGGTTAAGATTAGACTATTAGGGGTATATTTACTAAACTGCGGGTTTGAAAAATTGGAGATGTTGCCCATAGCAACCAATCAGATTCTAGTTATTTATTTTGTACAGTCTACAAAATTGCAGCTAGAATTTAATTGGTTACTATAGGCAACATCTCCACTATTTTCAAATCCGCAGTTTAGTAAATATGCCCATAAGAGAGAAGGGTGAATTAGGATTATGCGCCAGGAAGAAAGTTCAGAATAATTAGCTGGGGAAAGTTAAGGTTAGACACCAGGGAAGTGTTTGGGCTAGATGGCAAGTTTCTCAAAATGTGAGCAACGCCTTGTACTTTATATAGATATGAGCAATTGCCTGTGGGGAATAATGCACAATTTGGTTTTTCAGATTTATTTTGGAATGATGGAAGACTGGCTACTATTAAACAAATTGCTTCATATTGTGGCTGCATTTTAAGTTCCAAGCTAAGCAAGATATCTAAGATTTTTCATTTTCCTGGCAATAGTCTGAAAAGTGGATAAAACAAAGACATTATTTTTCCAGTGGCATAAGTGTCTCTAAAAGGCTGTGATTTATTATTTTACTCTTATTTTTGTTTTTTATGTAATTATTCTTTATTGAGGTTTCAAAAGCAGTATTGACAAAAGGTAGAAAAACATAGATATCAAGAGCCAAACCACTAAATATATGGTAACATTACAGCAAAATAAACAATCAAAAATACAATCTGCTATGAGAGAAGAAGATGAGGAAAGAAAACAGGGGACGAGAGAAGTAACTCAGACAGCTGCTAGCTGGATGGGGAAAAACAGGGCTGGTCAGGGAAGCACATTTTCCGGAATCCTGAAAGTCAAACCATAGACACCAAGTCGCATAATAGTCAGTGAATTTATCTGTTGTTGATAAGACTTATTCATCCATTGATCTGTAGAAGTCTTGAGTGGACGGGGGATGCGTGATCTCCAATGAGTTGGTATCACTGCTTTCGCTGCTGAAATGAGGTATTTTAAGATTAATTTTTTGAAGCAAGAGATGTACTCTTATTTTTTTAATTTTAAAATATCACTATAAAAATTTTAAGTAGTTTATTTGTATTCAACTTACTTAGTTGTAGTTAACTAATACTCAGTGCTTTCATTTTAGAATAAGTATCCTAAATTGCTGTAAATATTGCCACCTAGTGTACATCTCAGCTATGTATTTATTTGTATGACAACCACAGGAGGGTTAATACAGTTGTGAAATATTTGAGCAAGTTGTTTATCTGGAAGCCCAGATTCTAGATCTAAGGGCCTGATTCATTAAAGAAAGTTAGGCAACAATAAGTAAGTAAGGCAAATCCATGATTCATTGGAGGGGAAGTATTGGAGGGGAAGGTTAATTTAAAAAATGATGCAGATTTATATTTGGGATAGTGCATGCTCTAGATCAACTTTAAATTTGAGTGTACAAATAAGCTATCAAGTATTTGTGTGCTACATAAAAATATAGACAGTATTTTCCTTATGTGCAAAATAAGGAACTCATTTGTATCCCTTGCATTGCAACATGGTTTGGCTGGAAAACTTGAGTAAGAAAAAGTACTCAATTTTTTGCTTACCTTTCCTTAATGAATCAGACCCTAAATGCGCAACTGGCAACATGGATGGCCTGATTAATTAAGGCACGCAAAATGATCATAAGGGGCTTGATTCATTAAGGAAAGTAAGCTTAAAAAAAAAAAAAAGGGATGTTACAATGCAAGGGGTGCAAATTAGGGGCCTGATTCATTAAGGATCTTAAATGAAGAGGTATCTTATTTCAGTCTCCTGGACAAAACCATGTTACAATGCAAGGGGTGCAAACTAGTTTTCTGTTTTGCACATAAGTTAAATACTGACTGTTTTTTCATGTAGCACACAAATACTTGATGGCTTATTTGTACACTGAAATTTAAAGTTGATATTTGTGTGCTACATGAAAAAACAGTCAGTATTTAACTTATGTGCAAAACAGAAAACTAGTTTGCACCCCTTGCATTGTAACATGGTTTTGTCCAGGAGACTGAAATAAGATACCTCTTCATTTAAGATCCTTAATGAATCAGGCCCCTAATTTGCACCCCTTGCATTGTAACATCCCTTTTTTTTTTTTTTAAGCTTACTTTCCTTAATGAATCAAGCCCCTTATGATCATTTTGCGTGCCTTAATTAATCAGGCCATCCATGTTGCCAGTTGCGCATTTAGGGTCTGATTCATTAAGGAAAGGTAAGCAAAAAATTGAGTACTTTTTCTTACTCAAGTTTTCTGGACAAAACCATGTTGCAATGAAAGTGGTCTAACTTAGTTTATTATTTTGCACACATGTTAAATACTGTCTGTTTTTTTCATTTTTCAGCCTGCGTGTCATGCCTTGGAATGCAATTAAAATGACACAATTCTTTGTTTAGACCAGTAATGATGTGTGGTGTGTTGAATCGCATCAGACAAAGCACTTCTCATACACATTGCACTCTGTAATAAAAAAAGACAACCCGTATTCGAAGATGAGATGCTGGATACTGCACCGGTAATAGCAGCAGGAGATAGAAGCCTTAACAACAGGTTTTATTTAGATAGCCTGTCACCTGCGATACTGGATATGTTTAAGACACCTGCAGCAATGAGGAAATACTACCAATATCTAGTAGAGATCTGACATCAGCCTGGCTATAATCAGTCTTTAAATTACCAATTTTTTGTTCCTCATGTGTCTAATACACTAACAAGCCATCTTTAAGGAACATGATACCTATATGACCAATACCAAAAATGCCAATTTTGATGGCACGGCTGTGCAATATGAAGGAGGACAATCAAGCACAATAACAGGAGAAGTCTAGGCTCAGTCCCTGTAAAATCAGGAAACATCAAACTAACATTAAGTGGCCTGTTACTGGTGCCCAAGGTATAGCCATTCATATTTATATACAAACTAGCTGAAATATGTGGCGTTGCCTGGTTTAAATAATCAAGTTATTAAACTTTC
Organism: Mixophyes fleayi; assembly: GCF_038048845.1. Taxonomy (NCBI): domain Eukaryota; kingdom Metazoa; phylum Chordata; class Amphibia; order Anura; family Limnodynastidae; genus Mixophyes; species Mixophyes fleayi. Next base: position 66,756,747 of record NC_134412.1, on the reverse strand, counting down.
AATGAGTTGGCAGTAACCGTCAAAATTTTAATAATAATTAGCAGTTTAGCAGCTATTCCCACACACCCATGAGGTGGCTGCCCAGTGTTGTTTTTGTTTTTATATTAAATGTCATCCAAATCCATCCAGGAAGCTGAGAAAAAGCTCCCCAGGTCAAAGTTCTGGTCAGTGTAAACCAACAGCAGGTCCAATTGGGACCTCAAGGACCTTTACACTGATAAATTCAGTGTAAGGCTCAGTACAGGTTCCCCATGTCAAAGTTCTGCCCAGCATACATCAACGGGAGATCCAACCAGGATCCTAACCCCCCCCCTAAAACCTGGCCAGGATTCAACTGGACCAGCTCACGCTGATTTCACCCCAATCGATACAGGGTTGTGAAAGATACTCGCCAACAAACTTCTTTTTTTATATACACACTACATGGACAAAAGTATTGGGATGCTTGACCATTACACCAACAGGGACTGTAATGACATTGTATTCAAATACATATACTTTAATATGGAGTTGGTCCCCCTTTTGCAGCGATAACAGCTTCCACTCTTCTCGGAAGGCTTTCTACAAGATGTTGGAGTGTCTGTCGGAATTTGTGACTATTCAATCAGTAGAGTACTTATGAGGTCAGGCAGTGATATTGGATGAGAAGGCCTGGCTCACATTCTCCTTTCCATTTCATCCCAAAGGTATTTGATGGGGTTGAGGTCAGGGCTCTGTGCGGGCCAGTCATGTTCTTCAACACCAAACTCATCAAACCATGTCTTTGCAGTCCTTGCCTTGTGCAGTGGGGCACAGTCATGTTGGAATAGAAAAGAGCCTTTCCCAAACTGTTGCCACATAGTTGGAAGCATAGCATTGTCCAAAATGACTTGGTATGATGAAGCATTAAGATTGTCCTTTACTGGAGATAAGGGGCCTAGCTCAAATCATGAAAAACAGCCCCATACCATTATCCCTCCTCCAGCAAACTTCACAGTTGGCATAATGCAGTTAGGCAGATAACGGTCTCCTGGCATTCACCAAACCCAGACTTGCCCATCCGACTGCCAAACAGTACCATAAAAGAAAAATAGAATTTCCAGCGCTACTGATGTTATAAACATAAACAACCATGTGACATAAAAAAAAGAGAAAAAAATACTTATATGAGGCACGAAGACCTCAGATTCTCCAATCAACTGTGATAATGTTTCAAACAAGGTGCTTTTCTTTTTCACTATGATGTACCATATGCAAAAACAGAAACAAATAAATAGAACATAGCATAATTCTGTTCTGATAATATCTTAGCGCTCTGTGATTTATTACATAGTGTATATTAGAAACAAAGTTTCAGTGAATGCTGTTCTTAGTTATCCCCCTATAGGGAATACACATACAAAACAAAAATAAAGTTGGTGCCTTGTATAAACAATATAATAATTTCCCTTCAGTGCCGCTATTATCTTCTGCCTTCACCACACAACCCATTTTGATTGTACTCACAAACGTTAAATAAAGATGAAAGTGTTGTATATGGATTCTTTAGCAGATCTTTTCCTAATGATGTACTGATGTATTGTTTACGGTTATGACATGACAGGCATAAAACATATTAACAATATCTAGTGTGCTATCATTTTGAAAAAGTATTTCTAATGAGAAAAAAATCAATACAACATATAAATAAAAAATAACTTCTTTGGGCATAATCAGAATACAAATGGATTCCTACCAGATTGAAAATGTTAAGCACGATACTCAATATTGTACTTCCCAGGATATTCACAATGAGGCATCCTTCAGATAGTAAATCAACCTTGGTAGTGATATTGCTGTATGCACACGGATGTCAACAAGCCTTTATTCCAATGCAATTCAACCTTTTGGTTTTGGTCTTTTTCAAAGATAAAGGCTCTCATGTTAAATCCCTTTCTTATATACTAATGAACTCCAGGGGGTAAATGTATGAAAGTCCGATTTGTTCAACTTGACGGAAATCGGCGTCTTTGCAGCTAAAATTTAAAGCGGCGATGGCTTGTAAAGGCAAACTTACCTTTACAAGCCATCGCTGCTTTAAATTTTAGCTGCAAAGTCGCCTATTTCCGGCGAGTTGAACAAATCGGACTTTCATACATTTACCCCCAGATCTCGAGGTTGATAGGTCAGGGGTCATAATTACCAAATTGGTCAAATATATACCAAATACTATTCCATACACGTCCATAAGGATTCAATATTAATAAAATTTTGATAGCATGTTAAAATATATCAAATGTCATTTAAATAATGCATTAACTGTAATCATTCATGCATGTGACTGACTATTCTAATTATACTGATTTAATTGGCAAGTACCTGTGGTAGTTCTACCCTGCGGCTGCTAAACACATCCGTGAATAAAAAAAAAATATACAAAATCTTTGCTGAATTAGAATATTATTTATTATTAAACCGGATCATTGCCCCGAAATATGACGGCGAATGCGATTCACTGCTATTATGATGCACTTCCGGTTTGCGTTCCACAGCCAGTGTGCGTCATTTCCAGTTTGCGATCCAGCCACAATCCAAACACAGAGGTTTTAGTCTCTGTAGGATTAGATATTTTAATTATTATTTGTGTTCCAAATCGTAAAATTATTATTTAAATCCCATCTTAGATGGCGCACTTTCTTTCAGTTTTTGCATATGGGGGAAAAACTGCAGGGGGAACTAGTGAGCTGTGGGACCCAGTGCAGGAGACGGTAAGGAGGGAACCAGGACCCCTGACTCTCTACTCTACACCTGCCATGCAGTGGGCCCCATTATCTCCATTGGCCCTGGTGTATTGCACCAGCTGCACCAATGATAGTTCCGCCACTGTATGGTACATCATACTGAAAAAGAAAAACACCTTGTTTAAAACATTATCCCTGTTGATTGAAATAGAATCTGAGGTCTTCATACATCATAGAAGTATTTCTTTCTTTTTTATATCACATGGTTGTTTATGTTTATAACATCTCTACCACTGGAAAATCTATTTTTCTCTTATGGTACATTTTGCCTAGAATAGTGTGTATTCCTTTTGGAAGAGTATAGCAGCCATCGACCGGAGCGCATTCTATAATTTAGTCAATTCACCATTTTTGACTGCCAAACAGAGAAGCGTGATTTGTCACTCCACTGACCACATTTCCACTGATCCATAGTAGAGTGTCGGTGTGCTTTCCACCACTCCATCCGACGCTTGGCATTGGTCTTGGTGATGTGAGGCTTGCATGCAGCTGCTCAGCCATGGGAACCTATTCCATTAAGCTCCCATTGCACAGTTTTTGTGCTTACATTAAAGCCAGTGGAAGTTCGGAACTCTTCAGCTATGGAATCAGCAGAGCGTTGGCAAATTTTACACACCATGCACCTTAGCAGCTGTTGACCCCGCTCTGATTTTTCACGTGGTCTTCCGCTTCGTGGCTGAGTTGCTGTTTTTCCTAAATGCTTCCACTTTTTAATAATATCCCTTACAGTTGACCATGGACTATCCAGCAGGGATGAAACTTCACAAATCATTTTTTTTTAAATCATCTTATTGCAAAGGTGACATCCTATCACAGTACCACCCCTGAAGTCACTGAGCTCTTCAGAATGACTCATTTTGTATCACAAATGTTTGCAAATAGAGACTGCATGGCTAGATGCTTGATTTTGTTCACCTCTGGCAACGGGTCTGATTGTAACACCTCAATTCAATAGCAACAGGTTTGGCCAAATACTTTTGTCATTAGAGTGTATATAAACTAGAGATGGGCGGGTCCGGTTCTCTGAGAACCGAACCCACCCAAACTTTGGGTATCCGAGTACCGAGCTGAGCAGCTCGGTACTCTCCCGCCCGTTCCGAATCCAAAGCGAGGACGAACGTCATTGTGACGTCGTCGGATCTCGGGGCTCGGTTCTCGCGATACTTCAACTTTATAAATACACGCCTCCACAGCAATCCATCGCCATTTGACAGAGGGAGAGAGCAGGGTGTAGTCATAGGCTGATTAGAGCAGGGACAGAGAATACAATATTGTTCTTGCAATTGCTCTAACCAAAATCGCTAGTGCAGAGAGGAGGATAGAGGTTTATTATTTTTTCTTAATATTTGGCACTCCCCAGCGCTAATTGTGCATAAATATTTCTGGCTGTCAAAAGTCATATCTGTCAGCAGTATCTACTAAATAATTTTTAGCACTCCTCAGTGCTTTTGGGGTGTCCTCCCTAATTGTGCATTAATATTTCTGGCTGTCAAAAGTCATATCTGTCAGCAGTATCTACCAAATAATTTTTAGCACTCCCCAGTGGTTTGCGCTCAGAATGGATTCAAAGCAGTCCACATATGATCTGAATGAGCAACCATGTTCTGTCACCAGTCCTGATGTTAGTGTTCCCAGTACGTCATCTGGCCAAGGCGATGTCAAACAACAGAGTGTTTCCAAATTAGTGCAAAAAACAAAAACCCCAAAAAAATTACTGTATTGAAGCGAAAAAGAAGTGTAACTGAGCAAAAGTTAAGTGACGATAAAAAAAAAATTGCAAGCATGCCATTCTACACACGCAGTGGCAAAGAGAGAATGAGGCCTTCACCTTTGGGTATTAGTGGCAGATCCCAAAAAGTTACCCAGCCTACAATTGGTGCACAACTACTGTTACGCGTCAAAGCCGAGCTGCAAGATAACAGTGAGGCATTACAGGAGAATATTTGCTCTGATTCACAAATGACAACAATCCCTGTGGAGAGTCCATCCAACAGTGGGATGTCTAATCGTGAGCATTCTGCTGATGTGTGCCTTAATAGCCCGAGTGTAGCCGGTGATACCCAAATTGAGGATGCCACTTTGGAATTAGAAGAGGATGAGGGGGAGATTTGTGTAGGCGACGAGGGCACTAATGATGAAGTTGATGATTATGATGCAGACAGATACCAAATTGCCTTTGTCCATTTCAATTTATATTGTACAGTATATAACGACTGAATTTATTAGTATTTTATACAAGTGGAGGGGGGCCTATAGAGACAGAAAGCAAACTGTCTTTTTCCATTTCTTTACATATTTAACTATAGGTGTAGGGTGTAATATACATACAAAGACGATGGCTGCATTGCCAATATGCATAGATGGAGAGGAAGACAATCTGTTTTGTGTGTAGAATAAATGAAGGCCTACCAACGAAGAATTAAACAGTTTTTTTGGATGATTTATTACCTCAACAATTAGATTACTTATCTCTAAAACAGTTGGAGCACTAAATTGGGTTATTTTAGGCACAAAAACATGTATTTTCCAACAAAATAGCAAAACAAAACCAAACAAAACCAAAACCAAAACCAAAACACGCAATGGCGGTTTTGCAAAACCAAAACCAACACACGACGGTAATCCAGATCCAAAACCGAATCCAAAACCAAAACACGGGGGTCAGTGACCATCTCTAATATAAACTAACATTATTATTTAACATGATCAACAGTTACCTAATGCGCTGATGCACAGGATTTGTTTGCTGTTTCTACTGTGATACTTATTCCCAGTGATAGTGGCCCCAGTAAGGTTCAATTCATGCATGCACAGTGGAACTGAAAAATAGAAATAAAAAAAAAGTACAGTATATGTATATATTGGAAGACTTCTGACACCTTGTAGCAAGAACACCTTCTCGTGATTCACACAAAGACAACTTATTGTGTCAAATTAAACTGTGCTTTTATTGGTGGCATTACAATAATCAACACCAATAAGCAATGTCCGACTCTCTATCGACCGGGCAACTTTGCAGCATAATATAGATCTATATATATTCCATAGAATGTCTGATTAAGGTTCCTTACACTTACACACCATCTAAACTGTAAGAAAACTATTGAAACTGTTCCACTCAAATTCCAAAAAGCAATGAAATTACGACGATTAATACAGAAGCCTTAATGGACGTGTTACTTGTGCAATACAGGCATGGTATGCCATCACATCCGGTGGTTAGCTGCAGATTCAGCACTATCATGGAGTGAGATTGCTGTCACTCACAAAATGTGGAGCTGCTAATTCACAGATTTGTGTGTTCACTATATATACCTCCCGGAGGAGGGGTCAGCCACCAAATAATAGAGACTTGGGCAGGTTCATGCACCGACCCAAAATAGTAATTTTCTGTCCGGCCCGTGAGGGGGCATGTGCCCCCTTGCCGGCCAGCCCAGCCCGTCCCTGGGTGCAGCATGTATGTCCCGGCAGGCAGTGGTGGGGTGCAGCATATATGTCCTGACAGGCAGAGGTGGGACGCAGCATGTAAGCAAGTTCTGGCAAGCAGGTGGGGGCTGGAGAGTAGGGGTGGTGCATGTACGCAAGTTCTGGCAAGCAGTGGTAGGGTGCTGTATGTATGTTCTGGCAGGCAGTGGTGGGGCGCAGAATGTAAGTAAGTATGTTCTAACAGGCAGTGGTGAGGTGCAATGTGTAAGCAAGTGTGTTCTGGCAGGCAGTGGTGGGGTGGAGTATGTATGTTCTGGCAAGCAGTGGTGATGTGCAGAATATATGTATGTACCGTATATACTCGAGTATAAGTCGACCCGAATATAAGCCGAGGCACCTAATTTTACCTCAAAAAACTGGGAAAACGTATTGACTCGAGTATAAGCCTAGGGTGGGAAATGCAGCAGCTACTGGTAAATTTCAAAAATAAAAATAGAATTAACAGTTCCATTTTGATGACTTTTTATAGATGTTTTCATACTGTGTAACTTTACCTAGATTGCACCACATTAGGCTAATGGCTACCTGGTACACCATTATTATGCCAATTTGCTAATCAATGAGCTGTAGCCTATGTTCCAGGTTTGGGCAACCTTCAGCTCTCCAGTTCTTCTGGACCATAAGCAGCTGCCACAGGCTGAAACTTGTACAACAGGTGCTACAAGTTCTCTACACCTGATAAATGCCTCCATGACAGCTTACAGAATTCTGCCCTTAATAGTGTCTGGACATCATACATAAAGAGGGGACGTTATTATGAGAACACAGAAATTGTTCTGTAATTCCTTTATAAAGTGTCTTCCTAAGTTTAGTTATACTGAGAGAGAACCATCTCTAGAGTAAATGGTAATGTAAATCCATACATTGTAGTCCCTTATCTATGCGCAGTCTAATGCCGGGCAGCGTCTGAGCGAGTGCTCAGCTTTTCCTGCCCGCTCTGCTGCAGCCTGCCTTGCACTAAGTACGGCACCTTCTCTCCCCACTAGGGATGCCGCTCAGCTACCTCACCCCAAGCATCACTCGAGTATAAGCCGAGGGGGGCTTTTTCAGCACAAAAAATGTGCTGAAAAACTCGGCTTATACTCGAGTATATACGGTATGTATGTATGTACTTGCAGGCAGTGGTGGGCTGCAGCATGTGTGTCCTGGCAGGCAGTAGTGGGACACAGGATGTATGTATGTTCTGCACCTTGTTGTGGGGTGCAGTATATATGTATGTATGTTCTGGCAGGCAGTGGTTACTTGCAGTATATATTTATGTATGTTCTGGCAGCCAGTGGTGGGTTGCAGTATGTATGTTCTGGATAGGCAGTGGTAGGGTGTAGTATGTATGCTCTGGCAAGCAATGGTGGGGTGCAGTATGTATGTATGTCCACACGGGCAGTTAGACAGAGACACCCACAGGATTGGGGAACAGAGGCACACAGAGGCAGGGTGGAAGGGGCAAACACGGGCAGAAGCATACATGGGCAGGGAGTCAGAGGGACAGAGACACATATGGGCAAGGTGGCAAGGAGGAATCATGGCAAGGGGACAGGGGCACAGAGGCACACATGGGCCAGCGGATAGAGGCACACATGAACAAGGGGACACATGAGGAGGGTGGCAGTGGGACAGAGGCACACATGGGCAAGGGGACAGTGCGACACATGGGCAGCGTGGCAGGGGGACAAAGGCACTGTGTATGATGTTGTTGTCATTTTGCACTGTTTTTATGCAACACATTCACAACTCTTCTTACCTTACACTATAAGGCAGGCCTGTCCAACCTGCGGCCCTCCAGGTGTTGTGAAACTACAAGCCCCTGCATGCTTTGCCAGTAGACAACCTGTTGATAGCAGGAAGGGCATTCTGAGACTTGTAGTTTCACAACATCTGGAGGGCCGCAGGTTGGACAGGCCTGCTCTAAGGGCTTGAGTATTAAAGGAACGTATCTGTTTTGTGCGAATCGTACGCAATTCCATTCTGCGAATGCCCAGAAAGAGGACACTCGGCCTTCAATGAAAGCAAGTCCGCTGCGTATGGCAACGCAAATGACAGTTACCATGGCCTACGATTTCAGGGAGTGAACGGGGCGGGGAAGGGGCCTGTGCCCCTACTCAATGCACAATGTGGGCGTGCCAAACTCAAGCAAATGTAGAGACATCAGAATGAAACTCTGCGTGTGTGAAAGTTTCTTGTCTTTCTGCTGTATCTCTTGCACCAGCTAAGGGTTGAGTCTAAGTCCTTGAGATCCGCTCCTTGTTGTCTCCGGGAGTATGCAGAGCTGATTTACGTGTCATTGCCAACAACTGCTCGATGCGCTCAGTATGCGTGCCTTAATGACTCAGGCCCAAAGTGTTTTCAGTTTCTTAGTCCGGTAAGCTGAACAAAGCTGCCCCTTTTGCCACGGTTATTCTAAGCAGTGGTGCTACCACAGCACCACCCCTGCCGGACTTTCAGATCTCTGGGTTTCCTTCAGGCTGAATCTGAGTGTACCAAAGATATTAATTGGGTGCACTGGCTGCACACACAATCGAGCTTCCGCTGGAGTCCCGCTTCTGCAGCTGCAGAATCCCCCTTTCTTCACCTGGCTCACAGATCCCTCGGCGAGTCAGTAGACGCACCCCTGCAGCCACTGACACCTGGACAGAGGCAGATGTAGACTTTTAATTTAGGAAAGCGATTTTGCATAGACATGCCCCCTTCATGCTTATTGGTTGGCTCCGGTTGGCCCTGTCCCCTTTTCACCGATAATCGGACCTCTCTCTGGCACTTGAATGGGAGTGGGTGTGGGGCATCAGGAGCACCACATAGGCCTGGGAATGAGTTGCCTGCAGCACTGGAGCTGGGGACTGCGTTTCAAAGATGCTACTATCCTGTGGATCTGTCATTATCCCCGCACTGCGTCCTGTACTGTGGGGATCACACGTTGTTTCTCTCCTTTCTCTGCGCTTAGGTACAACCTTTTGTTAGTGTGCAGGAGTGCTTTTGCTCAGTCTTCTGTGCGTTTCCATAGAAATTCCTGGTGGTCTAGGAAGAGAATAGGAAGTGGGGCAGGACATCAGCGTCCAGATTGCGCTACTGCACATGCGCCGGCACCCGATAACCGGAGTTTGGTTTTGCACCGCACTTTTATTAAGACACTGAAGAGACAAGTCCCAGCTATAGGAGCTGCGTGCCCACAATAATATAAGTCCCACAAAAGCATTTAATAGGTCACTAGAGGTTCCCCACTATATTTACATATATATTAGGAAAGTCTTGTGGCACAACAAAACAAACTGCACGGTTGTACAATATAGCTAAACTGCCTGCAACTGTATATCTACATAAGAGTGCATCACTAGCAGCATATATACAAGTGTGTACCATTTATCTGTATTGCCTGATTGCTGCAACTGTTGCTACTGCTGAATACTGCTGTACTACAAGCAACTGTGAGTAACTGCATTCATCTGCTGTTGCCATCTTTAAATAAACAGCAAGCTGTTTAAGTTACAAAAGCGTTGTGGCTTAACATCCTTATTAACACTGCTGAACACCTTTAGTAACATCAGAAGGTATAACCAACAGGTTATGGGCCCAGCACCGTGTGTTGAAGTAAACGCTTAAAACGTGAAGACGATAATAGAAGTGCAAGAGAATAAAAGAAAGCTTTTATTTTGAAGAATAGTCCTTTATTCACTACACAAAAACAAATGCACATCACAGGCAAAAGTATGAACTTTGCTAAATTAAAAGGTTCTGAAAATTATGCAACGTGGAAATTTGCAATGCAAATGCAGTTAAATGCGGTAAAATTTGTTGAAAGTCACAGTAGATCCAGGCGACAGTCCAAATGCTGATGAAGTGAATAGAGCCAGGGGCATCATTGGCTTAGCTGTAGAACAGCATGTGTTAAAGATAAAGATTCAGCAAATGAGATGTTGACTGCTCAGGAAAATGCATATGAGGACAAAGGTCTGATGAGAATGATAGAATTGAAGCGTACACTGTACGGGACTAAATTGAGTACTTGTGAGAGCATGGATGAGTACATATACAGAATACTGTCGATATCCCAGCAATTGGCATCCGTGGGAGCACAGGTGTGTAGAATCTCACATCGGAGTATGATTTCCTTGTAATAGCTTTGTAGTCCAACGATACCAAGTTAACGACAGAAATCGTTAGAGCTAAGCTGCTGCAGTTCAAACAGAGAATACCTGTTGAGGCAAATGCTGAGAGTACCACTCTGCTCACAAAAAGTGCTAAGTCCAAGAAGCCCAAGTACAAATGCTTCATATGTCATAATATGGGGCACAAGGCATCTGAATGCAGACAAAATGTTTCAAGTGGTGTGCAACAGAGGAAGTGTGAAAAACCTAATGAGTCAGCATTAAATGTAGCAGGTAGTCATAAGAAAGACTGCTGGTATATGGACTCTGGGCCACAAGACATTTCAGCTGCAATCAGGATTGGTTCAGTTCATTGAAATCATGTGATCCAGTTACAGTAAAAGGAATCGGTGGAAAAATTCTTACTGCAGCAAAAGTTGGGACTATCACAGTCCAGCTGAATATAAAAGGTGAAACCATCATCGCAAATATCCAGGATGTCTTGTATGTACCAGAGTTGGGAAACAACCTTATCGCTTTAAGCATCCTTGCGAGAAAAGATTACGAGGTAAAATTTGCAGAGGGCAAATGTGTGGTTAAAAATCAGAAAGGTACTGTAATTGCAACAGCAGCCCGGTGTAACCAGCTTTATGTTCTAGACACCGAAGAATGTCATGCGATGGCGGCTTCAGATAACAATAAATCAATGGAGCTGTGGCATAAGAGATTGTCATCCCAGATGTCCCAACGTCCAGAAGCACACTGATGGGATGGCGACAGGCATCACTGGGAACAGTTCTGAGAGACTGACATGCGAGACCTGCATAAAGGGTAAGCAAACTCGTTGCCTTTTACCCAAGTCAGCAACTAGAGCTGAAGTACCCCTAGCTCTAGTGCATACTGATGTGTGGGGTCCAATGATGGTGAAATCAGTCAGTAGTTACAGATATTTTCTCACACTCATTGATGACGCAACTAGGATGACACATGTCTACTTCATAAGAGCTAAGAGTGAAGTCGTAGAGAAAATTGCAGAATACAAGAGTCTTGTAGAGACTGAAACGGGTCTGAAATGAAAAGTCTTGAGATCAGACAATGGTGGAGAATACGACAATGGGGCTTTAGCAGAATTATTAAGAAAATATGGCATACAACACCAATTAACAATTCCCTACACACTAGAACAAAACTGTGTGAGTAAACGAGCTAACAGAACAATTGTTGAATGATCACGGACTATTTTGAATGACGCAGACCTGGAGAAAAGTTTTTGGACGGAAGCCGTGTCCACTGCAGTCTACCATAAAAACCAAGCACCCACCGTAGCTATTAAAGGTAAAGTACCACTGGAGGCGTGGTCCGGTAAAAAGTCAAGTGTCAATCATCTCCGTGTATTTGGCTTTAAGGCGCATGCACATATTTCTAAAGAAAGCGACGTAAGTTAGATGCCAAGTCAGTGGAATGTATCATGCTCGGGTACTGCCAACAGAGTAAAGGATACAGACTTTGGGACATTAACAACAAACGACTGATCAAATCCAGAGGTGTTGACTGAAAACACACCACCAAGTGGAGTAGTGGAACAGCAACCACAAGAATAGTGTCAGAAAATGTAATTGCGGATACCCAACCGGAAAACAGAAGTTCTACGAGGAGTAACAAATGTATTTCCCCTAGGAGATATAGCGAGAGTACACTAATCTAGCCGTTTGTTAACCACAAAACATTGAAGAGGCAAAATCATGCAATGACTGGGAACAGTAGAGAACGGCCATTGATACAGAGTTAAAAGCTCTGGATGACAATCTGTAACAATTATGTAACGTGTACAACAATACAGTAATGTAGGTATAAAATATGGAGTACTTGCCTTACTCTAGATCAGCGCTGGCCGGCCGGTGGTGCGGAGTCTAACGAACCCCCTGGTGTTCGCCAAGAACCGCCGCAAGGCGGGATGGGCTTTGCTGTGGAGGATCGCAGGTCGCAAGCCACTGGTCTGCCTCTAGAGGTAAGGATGTAGGAGGTAGCCCACGATTACACAAGAACTGGAAGGTAGTATCAGGATAGCCGAGGTCTAGTATACTGGATACAGATAATGCGTTGTCAGCAAGCCTGGGTCTGGTACACTTGGTGTGGAGATAATCTGAGAAGTCAGCAAGGAACTGGTACACGGAGAATCACACGGAAATGACCAAGTCAGGGAACATAGGAAGTTGCTCTGACGCGTCAGAGCAGGTCTTTAGTAGTTGCAAGTTTGAATTCCCCGCCCCGTACTGTCATGTGACAGCGCCGCCGCGACCCAGAAGGAGGAGAGGATCGCGGCGCTGGAGCGAGGACAGGAGAGTTGTAACACAATCATACATGGACTATAGTTGACAGGTCGAGTAACTGAAAAACGATCATGAACAAGTGGGTCTTTTGTAAGAAAGTGAATGCAGATGGTTCCATCACACGCTATAAAGCCCGCCTTGTTGTCACTGGCTACACACAAAAGTCCGGGATAGATTCCGGAGAGATCTTCTTGCCTGTTGCCAGATTCAGTACCCTGCAGTTATGGATTGCCATCTTCACTATCCATGATTTGTTGCTGTATCAGCTTGCCTTTGACTCAGCATTCTTGAATGGAGAATTGTTAGATGAGATTTACATGGAGCCACCTCAACACTACAACGAGGGTGTCTACCAAGAAGGTAAAGTCTGCCTCCTAAAGAAGTCACTTTATGGAGTTAAACAAAGTGGTCAATGTTGGTACATAAAACTTGATGTTGTACTGCTAGACATGGACTTTAATAGGTCCGAGACTGATCATTGTCTGTATCACAAAACCATAGAGGAAAAGATGTCCTTCATAGTTTTGTACGTAGATGATCTGTTGCTAGCAGGCCAAGAGAGAGACACATCACCAATACTAAACACCTGTTGAAACAGAAATTCAAATTAAAGGATCTAGGTTCTACAAACAAGCTGTTAGGCATGAGGATCATGCAAAATTTGAATGATAGAACTGTTTCAATTGATCAACAGACTTGCATTGAAAATATACTTACCAAGTATGGGATGTTCAACGCAAAACCAGTTAATACACCCGTGGATAAAAGCTTAAAAATTACAAAGGAAATGTCACCAGCAAGCAGTGAAGAGATGAGGAAATGAGCAAAATTCCTTACAGAAATGCCGATGAAAGCTTAATGTTTCTAAGTAGTAAGACTCAACCAGACGTCACATATGATGTGAATCGTGTAAGCCAATCTACAATCAATCTTGAGAAAAGACATTGGACTAAAATCAAAATAATTCCAAGAATTGATGACTTGTATTATTTACTAACCCTTGATTTCTTGTTATAGGAAAAAGAGACATTATTGAAAAATTTGACGTTTGATAAAGTTAAATTGTTTTTCTTTGTGACAGGAGACATTGCTAAGTAAGGGGGGGGGGTGTTAGTGTGCAGGAGTGCTCACACTCCGTCTCCTGTGCATTTCCATAGAAACCCTGCTTTTCCTGGTGTCTAGGAGGAGAACAGGAAGTGGGGCAGGACATTGGCCTCTAGATTGCGCTGCTATGCATGTGCTGGCACCCGAGAGTCTTGTCTCAGAACAAAACATAAACTGCACGGGTGTGCAGTATAGCAAACCTGCCTGCAACTGTATATCTACATAAGAGTGCATCACTGTTTATCTGTATTGCCTGATTGCTGCAACTGTTACTGCTGAATACTGCTGTACTATAAGCAACTGAGTAACTGCATTCATCTGTTGGTACCATCTTTAAATAAACAACAACCTGTTTAAGTTACAAAAGCGTTGTGGATTAACATCCACATTAACACCTTTAGTAACATCAGAAGATATAACCAACACCTTTTGCTGTGCTTTCCTGGTCACACAGCACAACCACACCCAGCAGCTCGATGCTCCCCAGTGATGAGTGCCCGACAGCTGAGCTCCTCACTCTCTCAACAACTCCGCTCGGTAACTCAGTGTTGAACAGTAATTAATGAAATTGTTGTCTGTGTTGCTCAACCCGTGTGGGGCATAATTCAATTTCACCCTTCTAGGGACTATTCAGTCTGACAGCATATAAAAGCAATAATTATTTGTCCGCATTCATTCCTCCTGTGGGTGACAGATAAGATGATGATATCTGTGTGTATAGTCTTAGCTAGAATGCTGTCTGCTTATCTGGAAATAGTTATAGTGCTTGTAGATTGACTTATTGATTCCTATTCATCCCTTGTGTGGAGCTAGTGCGATCAATGATTTTGAACTTTATCCCTAATTTGACATTTTTTTATTCTTTTTTTTCTGAAATTTGGCATGCAGCACCTGTGGGCAGTTCTCCATCCACATGCCAATTTCAGCTTAATAGCGTTAATACTTTTTAAAATGTAGCCCCTCAAACACCATGACCCCCTCTCACAGATTTAACATGGCAAAATGCTGTTTATTAGAATCAACCTAATGGTGTCAGAGTTAAGTTTAAATAGAGGGAGCTAGGAACAGATGTGCTGGGAAGATGAAGGGTGGTCAGTGACAACAGGTACCAAGAATAGAGTCCCAATGCCTAGTAATGGGAGGCGCTAAGGTGCATGTGCCTGACAGTACCATCTCCATGGTGGAGATGCAGAGACGGTGCCTGACATCTCCAATGACATGTACAAACCTGAGGGGACAGTTAACAGTTTTACTGCCATTCTACACCATTTACAAGTTTGAGTTCCAGGAGGGGGCTTAAAACAATAGTTGTTGTGTGTATGTTTCCCTTATATGTTAGTGTGCACATTTACTATTTAGTGTGAGTGTTGTGTTACAGTGAACCTCCTGGAAGTTAAAACATACTTACCAACTCTCCCAGAATGTCCTGGAGACTCCCGCATTTTGCAAGAGTCTCACGGACTCCCGGGAGAGTGTGGCAGTCTCCTGGATCTGCCCACTTCACTAGGAAGTGCCCACTTCCTAGTAAAGTGGGCAGAATTAGGTCCCAAACGCCGCGATTCCCCGGTGAATCACGGCGTTTGGCCCCGCCCCCCCCCCCCACTGTCAAATGACATGTTTGCATCATTATGTCATGGGGGGCATTTTGGAGCCCCGCCCCCATCATGCCCACCTCTCCCGGAAACCAACTTTGCCAAGTTGTTAAGTATGTGTTAAAATAAATGTGCTTTTATTTTTAAATCAATAAAAAAAATAAAAAAAGGAGGCTACAGGTAGAATGCAGGTATATAATTAATGCGGACCATTGGTTGAAAATCAGTAAGAAAACAGAAAAAGACAATTTTCTTACAAGTGAAACAGATTGTGTTTGAATATACTAAAAATTTAAGGAAGTAACACATGTATTCTGGGGATGACATGAATAATAGAGATATACAATACCTTATCTATGCATAGCAGTTGAAACACAGAAATGCTATCAGGCATTCTTAGGGAAAATATGTTACGACAGACAGAAATTATTAAACAGTACCTGAAGTGTTAATAGTTAACAGATTGCGGCAGGGAAGGGATTTTTATTTTTTTTAGCTAATATTAGCTTCTGTGTTCCATGTGACCCTGTCATTTGTTATGCCTTCTGGTTGTTATTTTATTTTGAGGTGTTATAGACAAGTCTTGCTGTTATATTTATCCATTTTTACATTGGCTACAGCGAACTACTGGTATCCCAAGTATATTTACCTATCCTCATTTACAAATAATGAACTTGCAGTATGCAATTGTTGGTTTGTGTGGCTATTTATTATTACAGTTATGACAAGAGAGGCCATAAGCCAAACGCATAGCTTTGTGCAGGTATCATGTGCTTACCTAGTCGAGGGTTAGGTTTCTCTGCATCTTCCAGCCAATAATATACACGGGGAGGGCTTTTGGCCTTTCTACATTTTCTCCTCGCAAGGTCGCTGGGCCTCTTTTTTGCTGCAGGAAATTCCAGGGCTGAGTAACCATGCCTGCCTAGATATTGTTTTTCTACAGTGTATTATTCGCTCGTTCCTTCTCCTGCAGTCGTTTGTTCTTGTCCTTGATGTTCCCATTTATTTTCTTGTGCTGGGCTCCCTTCTGCCTTTCATTGTTTCTTTGTTCTACCCACCCGCACTGCTTCTTCCTTCTGTCTGTCCCCCCTTATTCCTCCCATAACTTCCTTTTCATTTGTGCCTTCTTCGCCGGTCAGCTTTTCATTGTTCCCCTCTTCCCCTGATATCTGTGTGCCGCAGGCCATAGTCTGCCCCCCACTCCCTAAAGTTGTTACCGATGCTCTTGCGCCACCCCTACTTCTAGTTTTCCAGATGCATTAGTTTTTTTGTTTTGTTTGTTTTTCCCCTTTCAGAAACCACAATGAGGGGCAGCTATTGCAACTCATTCTTCCCCCCTTCAGCCCATCACCACTGACACGAGTGTAAAGGATTTGCGCAATGGTTGTCATAGTAAGAGCCATCCGTTATTGCATGGCTGGCCTGTCAGAGCCCCATAATAAGCAGTTACGGCTGTTAGGACTGTTAGGACTGGGAGCAGGACAGTAGCGAACGGCGTAGAGAGGACCCCCATCTCCTCGCACCATCTCCTCGCACCACTGTCAGCATGTATTCTCCTTATGTCTGTGCAACATGTCATGTCTTGTTTGTTTTGCCGGGCAGGGACCACCCTTTTTAAGCCCTCAGACAGGGAGGCCTTCTCAGGCAACCCCTCCAACCAAAAAAGTTATTAAACATTAAATACATATATACCAATAATCAAATAAAATAAAAATGCAAACAATGTATTAATTGTATAAATAGAAAACAAAAAAAAAACCATACAAATTGTATGAAACTTATATAAAGTATTTCAGCTCTTCTTTTGGGGAGTCAGTCCCCCCCCCCACTTATACGCCTACCTCAAATTTGTTTCCCCTTGGACAGTTTGCTGCCCCCCACTCACACCTTCCCCACCAGCCATTTCATCATGTTTGTTGTCCATCACCACCTTCCATTTCCATCCTGTCCCACCCCTCTCAGCATACACAAGGTATTATCCCTGGTTATCTGGGTCTTCTCACTCTAGTTCCTCTATTTTGCGCTCTCACACATTGCCCCTGGGGGTACCCGGGTTGCCCAGCCTCATTTCTTGAGCTTCTGCGGCCTACAGGAGCACAATTTGCCATGTATTAACATTTTTCTCTTCAGTACCGCAGATTCTAATGGGCGAGGATGAATTACAGGTGGTGCACCAGAGTTTGACAGTGGCCGTAGCCAATGAATGACACCAGTGAACACGGCATCTGGGAACAAGGGGACCCGTTGGAAGTGGAAGCAACAATATGCCTTTGGCGAGTATGATCCACACACTGCATTTTATCTCCACAACACATGACAGGTCATAGTACAATTAAGTCTCTTCACATACCAGAATCCGCACAATCCTGTGAGGCTATTTTGCCCCCTCCCATCTTGGCTGGAAAATAGCACGCAGCCACACAGTTTGAGGCACAGGGCGGGGATATAGCCAAGTTGGCCTTATGACTCTAACATGGTATCTGGTTAGAGCTTTATAAGTCCTATTCCAATTTGGCTGGCAAGTTTCAGGAGGGGAAGCTATATGTAATAGTTAATTCAAGAGGTAGGTACTCCTATAACCTGCGCATGATTGTCGGGTTCCTGATGTTTGGTTTATACAAATTTAGATTTACTCTTGCAGCACTGAAGGATCCCTTCTCCGTGTTAGATAGCTCATTCATTGTACCTTTCGGTATATCTATAATTGATTGTGGATACCTTCACGGAATTACAAAACTTTTATGCAGTATTGGTATGAGTTCTCTTGGGAGGGATGGCAGGTTTCCCATGGCTACTCACCTCTCTGTGCCTTGCTAAGTATGATAAATAATGAGTCTATGGCTCAGAGAATATTCTGTGTCTTATGAGCAGACCCTAAATTATCAATCAATCTATAGGCAAGTAGACATATTCTATAGCTCCCCTATCAGTGCGTTACAATTCGTGATATGCATTTGGCTCAGTTTGATGTCTTACAGGTTTGTCTATAATTTAAACTTGTGTCAATCAATACAGAAATTTACAACTATCCAATGATTTCATGACTGTGGAGCATAAATGGGTCATCAATTAGGGATTGCCATGGGGCTTATATCGGTTATTCAGCTTACACTGATTGCTAATTTGGGGATGTGCTTATTTTAGTTTACCTTACCCTACACTGATTTCCATTTTGAGGATATATTATGACATATATTCTAGACAAATACTATAAAAATCATGGGCAAATTCAGGATTTGCAGAATGCTGGTGCAGATGCTGGTCTCGCCCACGGCGCCAGTGGGCGAGACCAGCATGCATGGGGGCGTTGCTATAATTTTAGACAGAGCTTGTATGCTCTCCAACTCTTCCTTTTCCCATCATATACACAGGTAATGCTACATGCACCTTTTCAAGCAGAAGGGGGAAATACCAGACTGTCCTGCTCTCTCCTACCTGTTCTTCATGCTTTTAATACTTGTTGCTGGTGCTCGTGTCCTAAGTTTAGTTGCTGCTTGTCTGGATCCTGGAATGTTGGTTCCCTGTTTGGAAAAAGGACAGGTACATGATATAGAAATCCCAGCAATGAGTGAACGCAGTAGGCCTCCCTCCCCCAAAGCAGCCCAATATTAAATGAAAAGCACACACGTTTAATAATTAGGTTCCCCAGCAACCAACCGGAACAGTAAATTAATGTCATTAACCTTTAATAAAAACATCCGTTTCCCCCAAACAATCACAACATTAAATGAATAGTCATTATATTTAATACACAAACCTATTTCCTCCCAAACAGTGGGGCCCAACAATTGAAACACATATTAAACAAACACTGGCACATCATGCAGAAGGATAACATTTTAGGCACCCTTCTTCCAGAACATCCCAAGGTAGTCTTCAGGAAGGCACCGGATCTTAAAAAAGTTTTAGTTAAAAATCACATTAAAAATCAAATTACCCACAGGGACTGGCTAACCAATGAGAGTCAGACACCAGGTTTTTTCTACTGTGGTGTTTGTATAAACTGCAAAACTGTTCAATCTAAAACAACCAAAAGGTACTTCTGAAATCTATTCATCTCATGACAACAAAAGATACACCATTAGGGATTTCATTACCTGTAATACAAAAAATGTAATATACCTTATCCAATGCCCATGTGGAAAACAATACATTGGCCGTACCATTAGACCATTGAAAGTCAGAATAGGGGAGCATATCCGGAACATAAAAAATGGCTTTAACAAACACCATTTATCCAGCCATTTTAAAACCAGGCATAAATTGCGATCCTACAGGACTAAGGTTTTTAGGTATTAAAAAATGTACATAATAACCGACGAGGGGGGGACCCAATTAAAAATATTAACAGAGAAGAAACCAAGTTAATATATTATTGTAACACCTTATCACCACGAGGACTTAATATGGAAGTTGATGTATCATTATGATATGGAAAAACATATATACATCCATTATAGATGACACAATCGTATTGGTCACAGGGTGGCGATATACCAGCGCCCCAGTTTAGTTGTCCCTCTGGGAGTGATATCTCCATGCCAGCTACGGTCATACCACCCTGGGAATGCCCAACCCCCCCAAACTTGGAAGCCAAGCAGAGTGAAGCCGGGCTAGTACCAGGAGGGAGACCTCCTGGGAACATCCGGATTAGTAGCAGGTATGTTGCAGATTAACCCCGAATGAGGACTACTTTAGCAAGAGGATCTAGTCGCCCCCTGCATACCATAAGATGTGTTTATCT
Source organism: Mixophyes fleayi (assembly GCF_038048845.1). NCBI lineage: Eukaryota > Metazoa > Chordata > Amphibia > Anura > Limnodynastidae > Mixophyes > Mixophyes fleayi. Next base: position 66,736,653 of record NC_134412.1, on the reverse strand, counting down.
ATCTCCTCTGATTTAAAAATTGGATCAATTACGATCCGTGCCTTTAGTTATGTTACTCGTTTTTACATCAATTCATATTGATTATCATTTGGTACCAATCTAGTCAATTTATACAGTTTAATTTGACTAGAGAATTGTTCACTATTCATATGACTTATAATCTGGGTTTAATCAATATGATTGTCACGTTACAATTGCACATACTGTCAACCAACTGTTAGATTGCATGTCATTTAATATGACATGTTACAGTATGTTACCTCTATGATCTTGAACCAGTTATAATTTTAGATAGAATGGATCATTAACATATAGGAGTATGGAGAATACTTAATTGTATGCATAAACTCCACATCATTATATTGATCTGCTATAACTGAAATACAATATGTTTATTCAATTAGATCATAATACCTTTAATGATTTGTAATTAGATTATTCTTTTTTCTTCTGCAATTAATTGAATGTGTCTCAATATTAACAATACATTTTTCTAATTGATATTTATGTACCATTATGATCAAATGTCACACGATTAGGCTGGACGTCTCATTGGACAAGCTCTTACAAATATACAGCAACACAGAATGATAGCCCACACACCCCCTGAGGAAATCTGGCGTTGCAGATGAAACGCGTTGGGTCACGCCCCTTTTGACGTCACACAGGAAGTTTCGGCTCCGGTTTGCGTTGCACTGTGGAACGCACGTCGCACTCCTAGCAGCTTCCTCACATTCTCCTTTTGGCAGCCGATTCCTGATATTGATGTTTGCAGACAACCAGGTAATTGTTGCCTACACCTCTCCAAGGGCCCCACCGCTAGCCACTAATGATTTACTCTGTCTCCTGAGCCATCATTTTCAGCTACAACTGCCTCACAGGACGTAAGGTACCATTGTCTCTCTCTTACTTATGTATTCCGAATGGAAGTAGGATTTCTCATGCGGACAATGTAACAAATTGATCTGTTGGACAATTTGTGGACAAATAATCACTTATGATTCTACTGTTGTTCAGTCTAAAGTTGTAGGACATTTTTAGAAGTTAACTGATCAGCCATATTTCCATTAATGCAAGTTTATGATATGCACTTGGTTTTTTTATCTGATCATTTAATTGTTTTTATGTGAACTGTTTTAGGTTGTTCAAGTGTTTAGAGCAACAATAAATTTATCCTCATTTTATTTAGTAATTTACACTTGCTAGAATGTGTTTTCCTTGAGCAAACAACAGACACTGATCACATGATACATGACAATCATTATGCAGTAGTAGAGTTTGTAGTGCAGTCTTACACCATATTTCTCTTTTAGTGCTAATTATCAGTAGGCAATCACCATTGTAGGCAATTGAGCGCATTATATTTTGTTTGATCTTGAACAACACTGCCTGTACTGGCGGTATATCACCTTCTGCTCTCTAGGAGCCTGGTAATTGTGGAAGGATATAGTGGTAGATTTCAGTGGGCTAGACCAGATGTGTTGGGAACATTGTGCATGCATGGAAACACAGCACAATAACGTTTCCTCACAGGAGTATCTTGAAGTAATCAGATGAGACCTCAACATCACCAACAGGCTCATAATGAGCGGCCAAACACACTGTAGTTGTGAAGATTCACAATAGCTCCAGATGATAGTAATCAGATACTTATTCACAATGACATCTACAATCACCATTTCTCAATTCCTGTATCTGGCACTCTGCCAAGAATAGTAATCTAGCCAGTCACCTCACCTGGACTAATGCACAGCTTACGTTGTACTCGGCTGTTCAGTAAAAAGGCCAAACCAATCAGAGCAATTAATCTCACCTGTTTGTAGCCTTTATAACTCCCTCAGTTCCACCACACCTTTGAAGAATCAAAATTTTATTTCAGATCTCTCTGATGTGCTTTCAAGAACACTTGTTCTGTTGGACTCTACATCACAATTTTACCTTCGCCAATCCTTTGGCCTCTGCTTCATCCCCCATTATTCAACCTTCTCAAATCCCTTGAATTTGGCTTAGTCTAGCCCTATTCTACCTTCTAATATTCTTTGACTTCTGTTGTACCTCACGACCAATCCTCTTGGGACTAAGTGGCATGGCTGGATGTGCTGTGTCTCTGATGGCTATCCCTGCCAAGTGTTCCTTCCTGTGGAACTACCAGCACCACGACAGTAAGCAGCCTATAGTGCAAAGACTAGATGCCTGTCTTCCTCTTTGGCTCTAGAGAGGGCATGGCCTCCAAAGGATGAGTTGAGATCTAAAAACATTGAACACATCAAAAGGAACTGCAAAGGATTTACAATTTGCTTTGAACGGGGCTTCAAATATAAAGCTTGATACCTACAGCTGTGAGTATATCATACAACTAGCAGCTTCTACTGCACTGGCAGTGGGTAAAACACAGCACTGGGATGGGCTTAGAGGTCACTAATGCTAGCATCTATATATTTTTATCATGCTTAAGGAGGAGGTCATAACTGCACCCAGCAGCAAGAAAAGTGAGTAATGGACAACTATAAGTCTCTAGAAACTCTATCTGGAAAGAATCTGCTAAGTGCATATTTTTTATATTGTGAGACTGCGTCTAGATGTCAAGGTTTCTAGAAGGAACCCCTAGAACTTTTTAGCCTCCTTCCCCAGTGAGAAGTGCTTACTCGTAATTGGTTTCCCACAGATCTTAGGCACAAAGTAGTAGGGTCTTATCCCATAACTTACCCCAAAGCAAGATATATAGGAGACGTCAATGAAGTGAAATATTAGTGCAGACAAGAAATGCTTATGCAGGCTCAGTGTTATATCTGTTCAGATATTAGACAGCCTCCAATAAGTCCAAACCAAAGGTCCAGGCAGGTAGTAATCCAGACAGAAATTGGGTCCAAAGCATGAATCTGGGCTGGCAGTGATCCAGAAAGTAGCCAGGTCCAAAGCAAAAGTCAGGGCAGGCAGCATTCTACTGTGTAATCCACGTTCAAATCAGATGTCAGAAACAGAATCTAGGCAAGATTCCAAACAGCAGACATTACACAGGAACAGCATGACCACACCTATATTTGGCACAGCAGTCAAGAGCTTTTACCACTATAAAGTGCAAGGAGCCAAGCAGGAAGCTCCTAGCAAATCGAGCCCCATTTAGAGACATTTGCCCTCATGTGTCCAAGCAACTGGGAAATGGAAAAGGAGGATCACAGTGAGCATCGGTACTCACCACTCATGACAAATTTACCAGAGGATTGTCACAACTTGATGTTAAAGTTAAAATTAGAGATGGGCGGGTCCGGTTCTCCGAGAACCGAACCCACCCGAACTTTGGGTATCCGAGTACCGAGCTGAGCAGCTCGGTACTCTCCCGCCAATTCCGAATCCAAATCGAGGCCGAACGTCATTGTGACGTCGTCGGATCTCGGGACTCGGTTCTCGCGATACTTCAACTTTATAAATACACGCCTCCACAGCAATCCATCGCCATTTGACAGAGGGAGAGAGCAGGGTGTAGTCATAGGCTAATTAGAGCAGGGACAGAGAAAGAATACAATATTGTTCTTGCAATTGCTCTAACCAAAATCGCTAGTGCAGAGAGGAGGATAGAGGTTTATTATTTTTTCTTCATATTTGGCACTCCCCAGCGCTTTTGGGTTGTCCCCCATAATTGTGCATTAATATTTCTGGCTGTCAAAAGTCATATCTGTCAGCAGTATCTACTCAATAAATGTTAGCACTCCTCAGTGTTTTTGGGGTGTCCTCTCTAATTGTGCATTAATATTTCTGGCTGTCAAAAGTCATATCTGTCAGCAGTATCTACTCAATAATTTTAAGCACTCCTCAGTGTTTTTGGGGTGTCCTCTCTAATTGTGCATTAATATTTCTGGCTGTCAAAAGTCATATCTGTCAGCAGTATCTACTCAATAATTTTAAGCACTCCTCAGTGTTTTTGGGGTGTCCTCTCTAATTGTGCATTAATATTTCTGGCTGTCAAAAGTCATATCTGTCAGCAGTATCTACTCAATAAATTTTAGCACTCCTCTGTGTTTTTGGGGTGTCCTCCCTAATTGTGCATTAATATTTCTGGCTGTCAAAAGTCATATCTGTCAGCAGTATCTACTCAATAATTTTAAGCACTCCTCAGTGTTTTTGGGGTGTCCTCTCTAATTGTGCATTAATATTTCTGGCTGTCAAAAGTCATATCTGTCAGCAGTATCTACTCAATAAATTTTAGCACTCCTCTGTGTTTTTGGGGTGTCCTCCCTAATTGTGCATTAATATTTCTGGCTGTCAAAAGTCATATCTGTCAGCAGTATCTACTCAATAAATGTTAGCACTCCTCAGTGTTTTTGGGGTGTCCTCTCTAATTGTGCATTAATATTTCTGGCTGTCAAAAGTCATATCTGTCAGCAGTATCTACTCAATAATTTTAAGCACTCCTCAGTGTTTTTGGGGTGTCCTCTCTAATTGTGCATTAATATTTCTGGCTGTCAAAAGTCATATCTGTCAGCAGTATCTACTCAATAAATTTTAGCACTCCTCTGTGTTTTTGGGGTGTCCTCCCTAATTGTGCATTAATATTTCTGGCTGTCAAAAGTCATATCTGTCAGCAGTATCTACTCAATAATTTTAAGCACTCCTCAGTGTTTTTGGGGTGTCCTCTCTAATTGTGCATTAATATTTCTGGCTGTCAAAAGTCATATCTGTCAGCAGTATCTACTCAATAAATTTTAGCACTCCTCTGTGTTTTTGGGGTGTCCTCCCTAATTGTGCATTAATATTTCTGGCTGTCAAAAGTCATATCTGTCAGCAGTATCTACTCAATAATTTTAAGCACTCCTCAGTGTTTTTGGGGTGTCCTCTCTAATTGTGCATTAATATTTCTGGCTGTCAAAAGTCATATCTGTCAGCAGTATCTACTCAATAATTTTAAGCACTCCTCAGTGTTTTTGGGGTGTCCTCTCTAATTGTGCATTAATATTTCTGGCTGTCAAAAGTCATATCTGTCAGCAGTATCTACTCAATAATTTTAAGCACTCCTCAGTGTTTTTGGGGTGTCCTCTCTAATTGTGCATTAATATTTCTGGCTGTCAAAAGTCATATCTGTCAGCAGTATCTACTCAATAAATTTTAGCACTCCTCTGTGTTTTTGGGGTGTCCTCCCTAATTGTGCATTAATATTTCTGGCTGTCAAAAGTCATATCTGTCAGCAGTATCTACTCAATAATTTTAAGCACTCCTCAGTGTTTTTGGGGTGTCCTCTCTAATTGTGCATTAATATTTCTGGCTGTCAAAAGTCATATCTGTCAGCAGTATCTACTCAATAAATTTTAGCACTCCTCTGTGTTTTTGGGGTGTCCTCCCTAATTGTGCATTAATATTTCTGGCTGTCAAAAGTCATATCTGTCAGCAGTATCTACGCAATGGATTCAAAGCAGTCCACATATGATCTAAATGAGCAACCAGGTTCTGTCACCAGTCCTGATGTTAGTGTTCCCAGTACGTCATCTGGCCAAGGCGATGTCAAACAACAGAGTGTTTTCAAATTAGTGCAAAAAACAAAAACCAAAAAAAAATTTACTGTATTGAAGCGAAAACGAAGTGTAACTGAGCAAAAGTTAAGTGACGATAAAAAAAAAATTGCAAGCATGCCATTCTACACACGCAGTGGCAAAGAGAGAATGAGGCCTTCACCTTTGGCTATTAGTGGCAGATCCCAAAAAGTTACCCAGCCTACAATTGGTGCACAACTACTGTTACGCGTCAAAGCTGAGCTGCAAGATACCAGTGAGGCATTACAGGAGAATATTTGCTCTGATTCACAAATGACAACAATCCCTGTGGAGAGTCCATCCAACAGTGGGATGTCTAATCGTGAGCATTCTGCTGATGTGTGCCTTAATAGCCCGAGTGTAGCCGGTGATACCCAAATTGAGGATGCCACTTTGGAATTAGAAGAGGATGAGGGGGAGATTTGTGTAGGCGACGAGGGCGCTAATGAGGATGTTGATGAGGATGAGGTTGTTTGTGTAAGTCCTGCACCAGTGGCAGCAGTTCTGGCACGTGACAAGAAAAAGGCCATTGTCATGCCTGGGCATAAAACAAAAAAATCCACTTCTTATGTGTGGAATTATTTCTACCCAAATCCAGACAACAATTGTATAGCCATTTGTAGTGTATGTGAAGCCACAGTCAGTCGAGGGAGGGACCTTAACCATCTTGGAACCTCGTCTATGTTACGCCATTTAACGAGAGTTCATGGCAAAGTGTTGGGAAAAGCTGAAAGTTCTTCCCAAAAGAATACAAGCACTCCCTCATCAGCTAAGACCCTCCGCTCACCGACATACCGACGGCCACAAAATACACCCACCACACCATCCTCATCAATATCCTCAGTAGCGCTCGGAGTTAGCCCGGCATCCCACTTAAGGCTGGATGACTCCGGCACTATTATTGATTCCTCTGAAGAAAGCGTTAGTCCTGCTGCTGCTGTTGCTGCTGCTGGGGGTGAATCGTCATCCCAGAGGCAGGTGAATAAAATGAGCAGTCCTACATTTCAGCAATTAACTGTGAAACAATCCTTTGCGAGGGGAAGCAAATATGACAGCAGTCACCCAGTCGCCAAGCGAATCACAGACGCCATGGCTGCAATGTTAGTGTTAGATCTGCGTCCAATCTCCACCATAAACGCAGCTGGTTTTTCACAGTTAATTGAGGTTTTGTGTCCGCGTTACAGAATTCCATCGCGACACCATTTCTCCCGTAAAGCTATTCCACAACTATACCAAAAAGTGTGTAAAAATGTAGAGATTGCGCTGAAAAATGCCATTCTGCCCACTGTTCACTTAACCACAGATATGTGGACAAGTGGAAGTGGCCAAACCAAAGACTATATGACTGTGACAGCCCACTGGGTTGGTCATTCACCTTCACCAGCAGGAACAGCAGCAGCATGTACACCACTACGTAACATTTGTCACAGGCAGGCCACTCTTTGTATCACCGGCTTCACTAACAGGCATACGGCTGACAATTTGTTACGCAAACTGAGAGATGTGATTGATGCATGGCTTATACCACTCGGACTCTCCCCAGGGTATGTCATTTCAGATAACGCCAACAATATAGTGCGAGCATTACAGCTGGGTGATTTCCAACATATTCCCTGTTTTGCTCACACCATCAACTTGGTGGTGCAGAGCTTCCTACGAAACAACCGTGAGGTGCAGGAGATGCTTTCGGTGGCCCGTAAAATTTCAGGCCATTTCAGGCATTCAGCCACAGCATGTAGGAGATTACAGCAGCTCCAAGAGCAGTTTAACTTGCCCTGCCACCAACTTAAGCAAGAGGTGGTAACTCGGTGGAATTCCACCCTGTACATGCTTCAGAGGATGGAGGAACAGCGCAAAGCCATCCAAGCATATTGCACAAGTCATGACATTGGGAAAGGAGGGGGGATGTATTTCACTCTTGCACAGTGGGGAATCCTTTCAGTGCTGTGCAAGGTGCTGAAACCATTTGAAGTTGTGACATGTGAGGTCAGTGCAGACTCTGCTAGTTTGAGCCAAGTCATTCCTTTAATTAGACTATTGGAAAAGCAGCTTGAGAAAATGAAGGAGGAGCTGAAAGCAAGCAATTCAGCAAAGTATGTTGGCCTTGTCGATCAAGTACTTAATTCGCTTCACAATGATCCTCGAGTTATTAAGATCTTGAACTCGGATCAGTACGTTTTGGCCACTGTGCTTGATCCAAGGTTTAAAACCTACATTGAGTCTTTACTTGTAAATGAGCGAGATGTGAACTTTTGCAAGGAGCTATTGCTCAGCAAGTTGGCCGCTGAACTGGGCCTCGGCTTGACGACGTGTCCTCCTTCACTTTCTCAAGCTGTTGCTCGTAAAAAATTAAATTTCCAAAAAAGAAGCAGGGAAGACACAGGGGGCAGACGAGAACAATTTAACATCTGGGCTGGTTTGAAGGATTTTTCAAAAAAAAGTGTCACTTTGCCCATAAGTCCATCCAATATGAGTATAAACATGCAAAGGATGGTGGAGGATTACTTTCAAGAGGTAGTTGATATGGAAATGTCAGACAGTCCCTTTCCTTACTGGGAAGAAAAGCAAGCTATTTGGAAACCCATGTACAAACTTGCTTTGCAATACCTAAGCTGCCCACCCTCCAGTGTGTACTCTGAACGAGTGTTCAGCACAGCAGGGAACTTAGTCAGTGATCGCCGTAGAAGGTTACTTCCCAAAAATGTGGAGAAAATGATGTTTATAAAAATGAACTACATCTTCCACGAGGAAGGCCTTCACCATCCAAGACATGCAAGCACTGACTGTTCTCTAATGGCGGATTCAAGCGGCGATGAATTGATAGTCTGTGATGATGACGATAACACTGATGAGGGTGAGGATGAAGCTGAAGATGATGCCGATAACATCTTTTTAAAACTTTCTATGTAAGTGTAGGGTGCAATCTACCCCCAAAGAGGAAAGGGACTTGTGGCATTTCCATATCACATACCATCTTGAAAGGCTGCTGTTAGGGCAATTTATCCTTAAGGGTAGGGTGTCATAGACAGAGTGACCCTAAACTGGCTTTGTCCATTTTTCATAATATTGTACAGTCTATAATGGCTGAATTTTTTAGTATTTTATACAAGTGGAGGGGGGCCTAGAGAGACAGAAACCAAACTGGCTTTCTCCATGTCAATTAATATTGTACAGTCTATAATGGCTGAATTTTTTAGTATTTTATACAAGTGGAGGGGGGCCTAGAGAGACAGAAACCAAACTGTCTTTCTCCATGTCAATTAATATTGTACAGTCTATAATGGCTGAATTTTTTAGTATTTTATACAAGTGGAGGGGGGCCTAGAGAGACAGAAACCAAACTGGCTTTCTCCATGTCAATTAATATTGTACAGTCTATAATGGCTGAATTTTTTAGTATTTTATACAAGTGGAGGGGGGCCTAGAGAGACAGAAACCAAACTGGCTTTCTCCATGTCAATTAATATTGTACAGTCTATAATGGCTGAATTTTTTAGTATTTTATACAAGTGGAGGGGGGCCTAGAGAGACAGAAACCAAACTGGCTTTCTCCATGTCAATTAATATTGTACAGTCTATAATGGCTGAATTTTTTAGTATTTTATACAAGTGGAGGGGGGCCTAGAGAGACAGAAACCAAACTGTCTTTCTCCATGTCAATTAATATTGTACAGTCTATAATGGCTGAATTTTTTAGTATTTTATACAAGTGGAGGGGGGCCTAGAGAGACAGAAACCAAACTGGCTTTCTCCATGTCAATTAATATTGTACAGTCTATAATGGCTGAATTTTTTAGTATTTTATACAAGTGGAGGGGGGCCTAGAGAGACAGAAACCAAACTGGCTTTCTCCATGTCAATTAATATTGTACAGTCTATAATGGCTGAATTTTTTAGTATTTTATACAAGTGGAGGGGGGCCTAGAGAGACAGAAACCAAACTGGCTTTCTCCATGTCAATTAATATTGTACAGTCTATAATGGCTGAATTTTTTAGTATTTTATACAAGTGGAGGGGGGCCTAGAGAGACAGAAACCAAACTGGCTTTCTCCATGTCAATTAATATTGTACAGTCTATAATGGCTGAATTTTTGGGTATTTTATACAAGTGGAGGGGGGCCTTGAGAGACAGAAACCAAACTGGCTTTCTCCATGTCAATTAATATTGTACAGTCTATAATGGCTGAATTTTTTGGTATTTTATACAAGTGGAGGGGGGCCTTGAGAGACAGAAACCAAACTGGCTTTTTCCATTTCTTTACATATTTAACTATAAGTGTAGGGTGTAATATACATTCAAAGACGATGGCTGCATTGCCAATATGCATAGATGGAGAGGAAGACAATCTGTTTTGTGTGTAGAATAGGCCTACCAACGAAGAATTAAACTGTTTTTTGGGATGATTTATTACCTCAACAATTAGATTACTTGTCTCTAAAACAGTTGGAGCACTAAATTGGGTTAATTTAGGCCCAAAAACATGGATTTTCCCAAAAAATAGCAAAACAAAACCAAACAAAACCAAAACCAAAACCAAAACACGCAATGGAGGTTTTGCAAAACCAAAACCAAAACCAAAACACGACGGTAATCCAGATCCAAAACCGAATCCAAAACCAAAACACGGGGGTCAGTGACCATCTCTAGTTAAAATACCTATGGTCAGCAAAACATTTAAACTGAGAAGCAGAGTGTGCCAATGATTTTTGAAACTTTCTTCATATTGTTTACAACTGCTGAGCAGCCTCTCTAACCTCAACCACATTAGATGTCTGTACAACAGAGAAAGAGAATTACTTAGTGTGAGCTCCATTGACACCATAGAAACATGAGAAGAATTATTGTAAATATAACACTCCAACCAATAATTCTGTAAATTAGAAATGTAACACCTTAAATACTGTTCTAAGGCTTGATTAGACCATTTAGTTTGAGCAAGTGATATTTGGAAGAAAATAATAGATTAATAGATCTATATTTGAACAAAACATTCTCCAAAACCTAAACTTAATCTGGGGACCTCAATCAGAAGCAATATTCTCTGGAATATGAATGGTATTAGACAGGGGAAGTTCCACAATAAAATCCATTGATAAATATGTCCCCAATGGCGAGAGGTAAATGAGGAGAGGAAGAGTCAGGGTAGAGACCACGAAGGAGTGGTTAGACAGGCAGGAGATAAAGCAGGAGAGGAAAGAACCACACAGGCCAATGAAGTAGAGGGTATGCAAGAGGAGAAGGTGGGCTACAGTGTGAAAAGCTGCTAAGAGGTCCAGAAGGATGAATAAGGAATCATTACCCTGAGATTTGACAGATAGAACAGTGTTTGAGACCTTGGAAAGGACAGTTTCAGTGGAATGAAGGAAACAAAAGCCATACTGCTAGATTAAGGACAGAATGGTAAGAGAGGAAGCTATTATGGAGGTTATCAATAAGCCACTCGAGAAGCTTGGAGGCAAATGGGAGGGGAGTGGTTGAGAGGCAAGTTCAAGGGGAGGGATTTTTGAAGATGAGGGAGACCAGCGCATGTTTGAAGGATGAGGTGAAATTACCAGAGGAGAGGAGTAGGTGGAGGTGGGGATGGTGGGAGTGGAGGGGGGGGGGGGGGGGGGGGGGGTTATGAGAGAAGGAACTTTCTCCCCAGAGACAGGCAAAAAGAAGTACATGGTGCATTCACTAGCAGGGGAAGATTGTGGTGGTGGTGCCTAACAGGAGGAGATTACAAGTAGAGATGTTAGAGAGAGGAAAGGGAAATTGAGAAATCAGAGATGATACAGAGGTAAAAGAATACTAGACCATGTGAGTGACCATTAAATTGGGAGAGTGTGGAAATCCATTGTGTCCTAAGGCCAAGTTACGAAAACAGGGAATTTGAAGGCAGCAGGGTCAGTAGGATTTTTATAGATTTTGTCGCTTTAAAACCGGAAACGTCAGTGTCGCCTTTTGAAGTGATGTCTATTTCAACTGCCGCCCTTTACTGTAGTTGCAATTTATTCAAGCCATGTCGGAAATGTTCTGTGTGTGTTTGATGGTAAGTCTGTATTTCTGTTGCCCTGTTAGTCTTTGGAATTTTGATGTTGCACTAGTCAGTGTTGGCAATATCAGTATTGGAAAAGTGTACCCCCACCCCCACGGTTGGAATCACTTCCTGTGCAGCGATATAGCCAAGGTCTTTTAAAATGACTATAAATACCTTTCAAGTGGACTACTGCACCTGTTTTTGCTTATTTGGAAGAGACTGAACTACCAATAGTGCCCTCTAATTCCAGGGAGTATCTTGATTCCTCTATCATGTTGGAGTAGATCGGTATAACAATTGCATGCTTTCTAAACATTTTTGCTCCTGGAGCTTGATGATAAATCCATAAATGTATAAAGCTCATAGGCTCTCTTTTGCTCCGAACCTAATTAAATTTTTGGCCATTTGGTGACAGAGCTACTTTAACTACATCCTTGTCACATACACTGATTATCATAAATATTTATTTTATCCTGAATCCTATAGGCTCATTTCTCTGTTGGCTGCGATTGTTGCAGTTCTGGAAAAGGTTTTGTCAATTTCAGTTACAACAAGGTTATAACTGAAATTGTCCACCCAGACACGGCCAGATTAAGGGCCACATGGGCCTGGAGCTGAAAAATTATAAAGGGCCTGTTGTGAGAAGTGCCATCCCAACGGAGGTGTGGCCAGATGTGTGTGGGCTTGGCCAGCACCATGAAGGGCACAGCCTGAACTTCCCTCCAGCCACCTACTTCTCCCTCCCATCCTCCGTTATATAAAGAGTGCAACACTAACTGGTTCACACAGCATGTATGTAAAGTAAAGAGTGGAAATACATCCCAGCTGCTCCTCATGCTGGGGCAAGCTCCTGATAGAATGTGGACAGTTGAGAGGTAAAGGTATGTTATTTTATTGATCAATGAAGACAAAAATACAATGGTTGATTATTTTTATTTATAAAGTGCTTTTTTCCCATCAATATTTTTTATTGAAGGCTTTGCAAAATATTTGGGGTACAGAAAAAAAAAAAAGAGGGGGAATCAACAAGGGGGATATAGGGGGGGTGGTTGCTCAATGAGTATTGCAACAAATATAATCCACACATTCTGAAAATCGAAAAAACATTGCAATACACATCATAGAAATATAGTAACATATACATTGTCAAAGTCGAATAATTGGATGATAGAAAGTCTATTGATTAATATTGTTTTACTGTGCGATTGCGATCAGTACGCCACGTGTTGACACAATTGCACAATAACTAAAGCACGCATACACTTACACATTCACTTGTACATAGTTTGTTTTATAATAGTTCCAACCCACAGTCATTTATGAACAGATGTTATTGAGTTTATAGTTAAATATTATAATGTTATATGCACTTTAGTGAGTTCTAAGGTTCAGGTTACAGGAAACATCATGTTTGGTGTCATTGTAATCCCCTATTTATCGTTAGTGATCTGGTTCCATGAGCTATAAGATCGCACCTCGTGTATGCTAGTTATGGAATATAGGGAATTAGTGATCAGAATGGTATTGTGTGTATAATGTAAATAGACCAGTTTGAACTAGCTTTTGGAGGGAAGATTAGTATGCATCGGATTGGAGAGCTGACCCCCAGATTCTAGCTATCATTTATTTAGTGCTTTCTACAAAATGACAGCTAAAATCTGATTGGTTGCTATAGGCAACATCCCCACTTTTTCAAACCCGCAGCTTAGTAAATCTAGCGCTTGGTGTCAGAAGTGGAGTATGGCATGTCTATCATCTCCACTTCTAAAATACAGTACAGCTTTGAAATAATTCGAGCCAGCACAGGGATTTAAAAAGTGCTTTAACAGAAACATACATGAAAAATGCTAATTTTCAGGTTTTTAACATTGAACAAAGTATAAGGTGCTTAAAACTTAAGAAAATTAATAAAAAAATAAACTTGAATCTAAGTATAAATATATATATAAAAACACAGTCTATTGTATGTATCTATATTGATCACACACTTTCTTTCTGCAAACAACCTATTGGATCCTCTTCAGTCAGGCTTTCACTCTCAACACTCCACAGAGACTCCCTGACCAAGGTTGTCAATGATTTGATCACAGCGAATACTAAAGGCGATTACTCTCTTCTAATTCTCCTAGATCGCTCTGCTGCATTTGAAACTGTTGACCACTCTATCCTCATACAAACGCTACAATCCCTAGGTTTTCAAGACACTGTCATATCCTGGTTCTCATCCTACCTAGCTAACTGCTCTTTCAGTGTAAATTTCTCTGGATCCAACACCTTTCCGCTTCCTTTATCAGTTGGACTACCGCAAAGCTCAGTCCTAGGTCCTTTCCTATTCTCCATCTACACCACTTCATTTGGAAAACTAATATTCTCCTTTGGATTTCAGTATCATCTCTATGCAGATGATACACAAATTTATCTATCTTCTCCTGATCTATCACCATCTGTGTTGTCTCGCGTTTACCGACTGTCTTTCTGCCATTTCATCTTGGATGTCCTCTCGCCAACTCAAACTCAATCTTTAAAAAACAGAATAATATTCCCACCCACCAACAAAGGCATCTTGGCTGACATTTCTGTTTCGGTTGATAACACGTCCGTAAATCCCACCCCACAAGCTTGCTGCCTAGGTGTAATCCTTGACTCGCAACTATCCTTTCTTCCCCACGTCAACTCTATATTTACCTCATGCAGCATTCATCTAAAAATCATTTCAAAACTAAAGTATATATCTCACACAGGACACTGCAGAAACTTTTCATGCACCCATCATCTACTGCATCGACTATTGCAGTTTCCTCCTTACTGGTCTTCCCAAAATCAGACTCAAACCTTACAATCTATTTTGGACACAGCGGTGAGATTGATTTTCCTTGCAAATTATCCTTCCTCTGCTGAACCACTCTGTTAGTCTCTACATTGGTTGCTTGTATTTCAACAAATCCAATTTAAAATTCTTCTACTAACATACAAGCCCCTCAACAAAATTGCACCAACATACATCTCACTTGTCTCAAAATATCTTTCAAATCAACATCGCCGTTCTGCGTCTTTCTTCCACTCTCATCACATCCTTCCATTCCCTGTTATAGGACTTTTTTCATGCTGCACCCACTTTGTGAAATTCCCTTCCTCGCACAATAAGACTTTCCTCTAGTCTAAAAACCTTCAAGCGTTTTCTGAAAACCCACCTCTTAAGACAAGCTTATAATATTCCTCAACTACCCTCTTAATCTTCCTAGGTTACCATATTACCACTCTCTACACAACACACACAAGATGAAAAACCTCTCACCAACATTGTTGTGTGACTGATCATACAGCCCACTAAATAATTTTTATCTCTGCATTTTTGCTGGACCAATATGCAATATGATGGAGCACTTACCCTTGTGTATCAAACTCCTATTGTCCCATAGATTGTAAGTTTACAAGCAAGGCCCTCTTAACTATGTCTGTATGAATTAGCCAGTATTGTTTTATTACTGTTTGTTCCCAATTTTAAAGCGCTACGGAATCTGCTGGCACTATATAATGATGATGAGAATATATACACACACACTCACTGTCCACTTATTATTATTATTATTATTATTAATTTTTATTTATAGGGCGCCACAAAGTATCTGTAGCGCCGTACAGGGACAAACAATGGCACAGTACAAGGTGAAACAGCACAGTAAAAGTAACAGTAAGCACTATAACTCTGGGGGCTCAGGCACAGCATAAAAGAGAGGGAGGGAGGGGAAAAGAAAGTATAGGCAGGTAACTATGGCCCAAGAGGGTGGGCACAGATGACAGGATGAGAGTCACTGAGGGGAGCGGAGAGAAGCGAGAGGAGACAGAGGGCAGAGGAACCGAGAGGCGGTGAGCAGAGTAGCTGGAGAGCGCAGTTAAAAGTGATGGAAACAGGAGGTAGGAGAGCCCTGCTCAAAGGAGCGAACAATCTAAAGGGAGGGGAAGACAGACAGAAACATGGATTATTATGAACACTTAGGTTTACCTGTAAAGCTACTGGCTACTGCAAATATCTAATCAGGCATTCATGGTCAAAGATTGCAAAAATGTGCAAACATTGCAGACCAAACACCAGAATAGAGAAGAAATATGATCTAAGTTACTTTTACCATGGAATGGTTGTTGGTGCCATATGGGTTGTTTCAGTACTGCTGATCTCTTGGGATTTTTACACACAACAGTCTCTAGGGTTTACAGAGAACGATGCTCAAAACCAAAACCATTATCATCCAGTGAGCCTCAGTTCTGTCGGTGGAAACACCTTGTTAATGAGAGATGTCAGAAGAGAATCGCCAGCCTGGTTCCAGCTGATAGGAAGGCGACAGTAACTCAATTAACTATGGGTGGTATGCAGAAGAGCATCTCTGAATTCACAGCACATCCAACATTGAAGTGGGTGTGCTACAGCAGCAGAAGACTACATAGCACCTTTGTCACGGCCACACAATACAGAGGACAACCTTGTAACCGCCAAACAATACATAGGGCAGCCATGAGACCGCCACCCAACACAGAGCAAAATATGATTTTTATTGATACAGACAAACTGTGCAGTTAATGTGTGAGAATGTGATTATCAGTTGTTGGTCCTTTTCATACCTTCTAACATCTCAAATGGCCAAAGGGGAATGTATAAGATTTGTTATATATAACTATTCTTTCTTCAAGTATTCATACATCTGACCAGACTTCAAAATACAAATAGTCAAACACAGTTACCTGTCAGTGGCAGCAGAGCATAATCTCCATTGAAACAGTTGGTAATCTTGTTGTAGGAAAAGGAAATGATCCCTATGTTAATACACACGGGACATTGACATATGCATATTATATTTTCACATATCCCCTGTTGGGCCTGTTGTCACATATCCCCTGCTAAAAAATAAATTGTTCCTACCTGTTGTGTTGAATGCAGCTGACCTCCGTCTGGACTGGGTGGAAGTTGGTACAGCACAAGTCACACAGCCTCTATAGACGCAGTCTTCCCAGGCAGCCTCGCAATAGGCTGGCCTGGACCTATTTCTGTGGAGAGACCTGGGGCTGCAACCCCATCAGGCCCATTGCTAATCCGGCCCTGGTTGTCTAGCCATCACAATTTGGCTCATGTCAAAGTCGCTCAGATCGTTACGCTTGCAAATTTTCCATGTTTCCAACAAATCAACTTCAAGAACTGACTATTTCCTTGCCCCCTAATGTATCCCACTAATTGACAGGTGCCATTGTAACAAGATAATCAATGTTATTGACTTAACTTGTCAGTGTTGTGACTGAACATTGTATGTTTAAATTCAGATACTACTATCCATGCTGCATTTTCAACAGCAGACATAGGTACATATTCATTAGGTCCTTTTTAGGAAACCATTTCAAAACAATGTGTTTGCAGCCTGGTGATGGCAAAAAGCAGCACCACCAGTGCCCGAGATTCTTTTATTGGTCCTGGTCACAAGCTGTAGGGTATAGCTCTATTTATACCATGTATCATTGTGCACTGATAATCAAGTTAACACCTCCAGAGCTAATAAAGCTATTTACTTCAGCTACTTTTGATACTGATCAAATTGAAAAACTGGCGAGTAACATTGCATATTCTCTCTGATAATGTTATATTATATCTATCCTATATTAAAAGAGGAAGTATCCTTACTATATATGGTATGTCTATATTTTAATACCTTACAATAATAGCACATATTTTCTGACTCTTGTGGGCTAGATTTACTAAGCCGCGGGTTTGAAAAAGTGGGGATGTTGCCTATAGCAACCAATTAGATTCTACATTTCATTAATTTAGTACATTCTACAAAATGACAGCTAGAATCTGATTGGTTGCTATAGGCAACATCCCCACTTTTTCAAACCCGCAGCTTAGTAAATCTAGCCCTCGTGTCTATTTATCCTCTGTATTTAAAAAACAATATTGTTTCATTATTTAATGTGATATACTTACTACATACTGTAGTTAATACAACAGCTAACCTAAGGAAGTGGGAAGCATGGATTGAGCTCATTAATGTCTTAATAAATGCAAATTAATAATAATGGAAAAAACTATACCATATATTTCAATGAAATTGTGTGGAACAATGATGTGAAAAGAAACCTTTTATGTTGAAGCTATCCTACTAACATTAGTCAATTTGTTAGTAAAAATGAAACATGGTATGTATATGATGACTTGCTATTCTCTTGTGATTTGATAATTTGTGTATCCTTAGGACTCCCTAGATAAATGTGCTGTTTCCAATAACCTCCTGTTCCTCCATCTTCTGTAAACCCCTTATTCATCTCTGCTATAATAACACATTTTCTTTTTGCTCTATCAAAGTGATATTCAATTCAACCCCCTTTCACTGAGACATCTATGATGGAAATACATGATAACATGAATAGGCAGTGTTCCAACTCCTAAGAGAAACAAGTAGCAAAGATATGAAGCTTTCATTAGTAACTTTCCCTTGTGCCTGCTCTCATGTTCAAACAATTTCACAACAAGGTCAGATAGCGTATAGCAATAGCTTAAATATGCGTGTAGAATGTTGGCAGTTTGCATTGACTTGTACTTCCCTCTTCGCTTTATAATTGATAATACAGTACTTTTAAGAATGATAGAGGTTTAGAACACTATTATTTACTGTATCTAGGATGGTCTAATCCAAAATTATTAAAATCTGCAATGAGACTAATGATGAAGAAGCTTTCTTAAAGCATGATTTGAGGGTTCATGTGTGAAAATATTCACAGAGAAATAATGTAATAACCAATCTACAAGCAGAGGGCCTGATTCATTAAGGAACTTAAATTAAAAAGTTTCTTATTTAAGTTTCCTGGACAAAACCCTGTTACAATGCAAGGGGTGCAAATTAGTTTTCTGTTTTACACATAAGTTAAATACTGACTGTTTTTTCATGTAGCACACAAATACTTCATAGCTTATTTGTACACTGAAATTTAAAGTTGATATTTGTGTGCTACATGAAAAAACGGTCAGTATTTAACTTATGTGCAAAACAGAAAACTAATTTGCACCCCTTGCATTGTAACATGGTTTTGTCCAGGAAACTTAAATAAGAAACTTCTTAATTTAAGTTCCATAATAAATCAGGCCCAGGCTCCTTATTAGTTTTATTCTTTGTGCATGTTATTTATTTTCTATAAATATCCAGGAAATCTGGTTATACCGCACTTTATTTATTATTTTGCACATTTTAGAACGATGAATAAACAGATTTTGCAAAGTTTGAGTTTCATTTTTTTTTTTTTTGGCTGGATCAGACGTCACACTATTTTGTGAATTCATTGGTTCCACCTACAAAACCATGGTAAAAGCTTTCAGCAGACAGGAGAACAGAACCTTAGTAACTCGTAACAAATCATTTTTATCACTTATCTAGTAAATGGTCGCAATACTAACATCTACTCAGCAAGGCAGTGGAAAAAGATCATAGGGTTGAGGAAACAGTTTGTAACATGTATTTTTGGAGCTATAAATACATTTTGTTAACCTTTTTTATTCCACTAACATAGTTGCCATATAGCAATCAAGGAAATTAATTATTAATTAGGTGAAAAGGTGTGATGCTTGGAAGATACACTACATAACTTCACATATGATACACCACTGATTTAATCCGGAGAAGGGTTGTATTTCTGTGCACCGTGTATTTTAATTTTAGGAGTCTTTAATTCACTAGACTTATTCAGCCATTGAGGTATATTCTCTGTTCTTGTTACACTAATACTCATGTACCAGTGACTATTGCAGTCTTTACACGTGCTATTTCTTGCAATAAAGTCTCCTATTTGCATTCAAGCCACTGCCTCTAAGAGAGATCCACTCTAAATGGAAAACGTTTGTTAGGCTTTAATTTAATTAGGGTGTGCACATGCACATTGCAGTATCTCAAGCTATGTAGGATATTTCGGGGGAGAAGATGTGAAGCAAGAGGACAGTTGATTGTGGGGGCAGAAAAAAAGTGATATATAAAATAAATGATCAATAGTCAATTTTTATTTAAAGATTAGATTTGTTATGTATGAATATATGGTGTTAATGGCTTTGTAGGTTAGGGTGGGTAATTTGAATTTGATTCTGGAGGACAAGGGTAGTCAGTGTAGGGATTTGCAGCGTGGTGGTGAGAGAGGAAGATCAGTCTCTCTGTCAATTAAAATGGATTGTTTGGAGAAAGATGGGAGAGGGGAATTTTAGATAAGAGTTGGTTGCAGTAGTAAATGCAAAAGGTGATATGAGAATGAATGAGTTTTTGTGGAGGGGAGGTACTGTAACAAGAGGGGAGCACAGGCATTCTCCCACACAATTCTCTACTTGCTTGACTGGTTGCCAAGTTGTTATGGGTGCCTTTGAGCAGCCAGACAGACTGATCAAGTGAACACACTGTAGTAAATCAATAGTAAGATGGGCTCAGTTCACTAGGAGCCTCCTGATTTACTCCTTGCTCTTACTCAGTACTCCTGTGTCGATTTTAGGTGCAGTTGCACTGTTTCTGTGAGACACCTAACCGTCAAGCTATTTGCTTTGAACTTGGACTGCTCTGGATTGCTGCCTGCTTCAACTTTTGTTGTGGTCCCCAACTACTCTTTGAATTGCCACCTGCCATGACTATTGCGGTGTACGTCGACTACCCTTTGCATTGCAGGCAGGCCTAACATTTGCTTTGATGTTGACTTGCTGCCTAACTTCCACATAGACACAGATCCTGGTCTGTGTGATTATGTGATACCCAGAAACTGTTGCGCAACAGGATCCAGTGACACAGGACTGGGTCACAGCACGGTACTGGAGATACTTTAAGACCCAGAAGAATCCAGTCTGTGAGGGCTGCTGAAAGGGTTTGTGTTTGGTGTGACAGGAAAAAGATAAGACTGTGGAAACAGTGATTCAAGGAAGCAGAGTAACAGAGAGAGGGCTGAAGAGCCTTGTGAAACAAGAAAATAGAGGAAAAGCAGTCAGAAAGGAGAGCTCACGAACTGGAGTGACAGCAGCAGTGAGTAGAGGTGGGGAGACAGTGAAAAAAAAAAATCTGAGACAGACATTAAAAGGTGTAAGAAACATAGCACTATAAAGAGAAATTGATAAAGAAATAGAAAGAGATAACAGAAGAGGAGACCGTGAGATATATTTACCTGTTTGCAAGTGACAATTTCTCTGACAGGAAAACAGCAAATAGGTTCACATATTTATCAGAATATCAATAGTATTTGTTCCTCCCAATTTATAGGAAGAAATGTACTGAACATTTGGCTGATGGTTATGTTTAATCACTAGAGAAGTGTGATGTGTGTCCAGTGACAGAGACTCTTACCTCAGTCAAACAGAACCTCCATTATAACTATTACCAACTGTCACCTCAGAGACATCCTCCATCATGTGGTTGTCACCTCAGAAACATTATCCATCTTGTGGTTGGCATCCATATTACCTAGCTACATCCATTACCAAAAAGACTACTAATTGTTCATAGAGAAAATAAAATAGTAATTGTCTTATCTGACATGCTGTATGCAGAAATGTAAATATGTGTTTAAATCCGCTGTGCAATTTAAATAACTTGTCAAAACACTCAAAAGCAATTAATATTTGCTTTAGATTAAGAGTAAAATATTCAAGAATAGCATTGTTTATAAATAGAAAATTGTAATTATATGATATTTGTTGCTAATCATTATTTGTCTACAAAACGAACATTTTAGTAATATATTGTTCTTTAATAATAAATTTGACGTTAGTTAATTTTTGAAGTCCTACTTCTATTGGGGACCTGGGGGATTCTCTGTTCTACTGCCATGTTGTGAACTAAAGAATAACATCCGGAGACCAGGTACGATCCATACTACACACCTACCAATAGGAGTGTTACAGATATATACATTTCCTGTTATAGCACAGTAACTGTAGTCTACTGTATATCTAGCTTTAGTGTCAGTTCCAGAATAAGTGCCTACTACTACGTGACCAAGACCTTTGGACAACCAAGCACCAGTGAGCACCTTAGATAGCTTGTCTGGATCTAGGGGTTCATTTTAGGAACTTTGACTTCCAGCCTCATGTTTAGTACAACAAAGTGATTAGACCTCCCTTCCCTACCATTGAGTTTCCATTATTCCACCCCCAAGTTACCTAGTCGACCATTTTTAACCCATTAATTGAGAGAGACACAGTCATGTGCCTAACAGTATTTGTTAAACAATGATGAAATTGCAAATTAAAATATTATGCTATAGCACAACTCTTTCAAACTGGAAGAGTGTAGAGTTCACTTCAGTTTGGCAATTTTTATGAAGCTAAATATCACTCCCAGACAAACAAACACAATGCTGTATGTGTATACAAATACATCAGATATCGCATTAAGTGTGACATTTTGATTTTAATTTAACACAAAGGTCAAAGTCAGAGTGGTGTTTTCCCACTAACTGGAGAATGAACACAGTAATAATGGTACTCAGCATAACAATCAGATATGCAAATAGTAACTGCAGGTTATGCAAATGTCCAAGTTACAGAATAGCCAGAGTGCAGACTATGGGAATTGCAGGTGGTGCAAAAGTCCATGTAATAAAATAGCCAAAGTACAGACTGTAGGAACTGGAGATTACTCACATAAATCCAGACATTGCCAGGAATTCAAAGCAGAGTTACCAAAGCGTAGACATTAAAACACTTTCTGAAGTGTAGGCAAATGGTGATACAGGCTGTGGCTCAAAGCTGCATTCTTGTTTCCATTTTAGAGAGCAATGATCTGGCACAGACTTCAGCCAAGACCATGGATTTAAAAAGCATTAACAGGTGCAGCTCATTACAGGCTGGAGTGAGGAGATTAACTCCTTACAACCTGATCTGAATTTCCACAAGAGCAGCACCTTTGATGGAAATGAGTTACTGCAACAGAGTTCTTACCAGGATCATGACTCTAAATAGTAAGATATTTTATGCAAGCACCAAAAATTATTTTTAAACAGGTAGTTATGGGAAAACACATAGCAAAGAAAGGAGAGATAGGTAAATATCAGATAGGGCATGATTTTTTTTATGCTAAACAGCACAAAGATGCACCTATCATGCCATGGAAAAGAGTTGGATTAAGCCAGGGTTTCCCAAACCCAGTCCTCAGGGCTACCTAACAGTGCAGGTTTTCCATATCTCCTTGCTGGAGCACAGGTGTATTCATTACTGACTGACACATTGTAACAGAGCCACAGGTGGTCCTAATTATGTCACACGTGATCCAGAAAACCTGCACTCTTGGGGAGCCCTGAGGACTGGGTTTGGGAAACCCTGGATTAAGCCATTATAATCTATCCAGTCAATAGAAACACTATTGCAGTGTGATGCAGTAAGGCAGTGTTCCCCAACCCTAGTCCTCAAGTACCCCCTAACAGTGCAGGTTTTCCAGATGACCAGTGATATAATAAGTACCACCTGTAGATCTTGCAAAATGTGTCAGTCAGTAATGATTACACCTGTGCTCCACCAAAGAGATATGGAAAACATGCACTGTTAGGGGTACTTGAGGACTAGGGTTGGGAAACACTGCAGTAAGGTGTTAATTACATTATTCACCCCAACAATTGGTGCTTATCTATAACAGCGGTGTCCCCTTCACTGTATCTCAATAGAAGCAGAGTAATACATTACTGTCATTTTACCAAAATATTCAGAGCAAAGAAACCTGCTCCAACAACATTCAAAATGACAAAATCAATAAATTGCATTTAAAATAAATGCACCCATTATTTTTCATGTAATACAAACAAATAATGGTAAAGCTAGAAGTACATTTTTAATAAACATACAAAAGTTACTTTTAATGAAAGAGGTGAGTACGAGGGCAAGCAGGGAAATTGGAAATGTTTTGAGCTGTTTGTCTGAAATATACTAATTTCGTTCCTATGTCAAACTGTATAAGTATGCTTTCATGCTTACATTTATTTTATTTCTTTTTAAAGTAATTTTTATTAGGGTTTTTTTCAAAACAAAACAATGATTTTGAAACATACCAAAAGAATGTATAAACATATTGTATACATATGAAATTCAATCAAGCTTACACACGATGGTAAGAAATAGTTAGATTAATTATCAAAAGTCCGGTATGTTACACATGAAAAGAAAAATGTTGTTTGTTTTTATTTTTCAAAGGGAGGAGGAAGACGAACAAAGGGTGGAGGGAAGGTTTTAGGGATGGGAACAGGAAAATATTTTACTCATTATATTATGCTACAGACTACAACAAGGAGAGGCATTACCCCATGTGACTATATAAAGGTCAATTTAATTTGGGATTTTATGAAACTTACTTACATAGTGATTCTTCATAAGCCTGACGGGGGAACCTATCAAAACAATAGAGAGTTGTCAAACGGTTGTCAAGGGAGGTTCAGCATCATAGTAATTCGCCCAGGAAGACCAAGTGTTCTTGAAATTCACTGGTTTATCTTTAAGATGAGCTGTGATGCTTTCCATCCTATAAACTGACCAAACATTATTGATAGTGGCTGAGAGGGAGGGGGGAGAAGTGTTTTTCCACAGAGCGGCAATTAAACATTTCGAAGCGTTTAATATATGATTGATAAGTTTTTCCGTGGGGCGACTCGTGCCCGGGAGCCGTCTAGGAAGAGGCGAGTAAAGGGGGGACTCGGGCATTTTAACCAGTGTGATATCCTTGATGAGATTATGAATTTGTTGAAAATAAGATCGTAATTTAGGACAACACCACCAAACGTGCAACAGTCATGCTTACATTTAAATGAATTGTTCAGTTGACTTAAAACCTTACTTAATACAGAGTACTGAAATGCTCTGCTGTGAAAACTTGTGAGAAGTTCATGAAAGTTTTATGTTTTATCTAAATAATAAAAAATACATGCTTAAAATTTAGGATGGATGTCAGATAGAAACATTTTGCAATAATATCAGCATTTTATAATTGTGGACAAATAGTTTAAGCGCCCTGTTTAATGCAGTGAATGGCTGGAAACTATTCCTGCTAGCAAGTGTTTTATTATTCGCCAGTTTTCAGCCAGCTTTGTATTCAGTCATGTCATTTCCTTTATGAATAATTTAGTTTTGGCAATTTGGAAGCAGAGTTAAAACAAATTACCAGACAAAGCTGATATACATATCAAAAGCAGAAACTTTTGGTTTGAGTGGAAAATGGTTCAGTGATGGAAGATAAAATAATTTTATAATGCTGGGCGCTCATCAAATGTTTTACCAAAAAATGCAGACCTAGTGATCCAAAGATGTTATAAAATCAATCAATAGATGGTTGTTAACATTTATTAAAATACAATAAAAATACAAAAAAATACAAAAAAAGTTATAGTCACGTGTTGCCATGAATATATGGCTAATAATTGAGAAATAATGATATGTACATTAAGGGATTAATATCGTTGGAATTAATAACGTGATCTAGACAATATTATATATAATATCAATCAGACTGCATCTGAACAGATAAATTCATAGACATAAATGAAAAACATTGAAGGAAATCTTATCAAAAATAGTCCATATATCACAGTTCTATTGATCCAGATTGGTGATGCATCTTTGGATCACTAGGTCTGCATTTTTTGGTAAAACATTTGATGAGCGCCCAGCATTATAAAATTCTAGATTTATTCCAAAGGGAGGGATACCCTTAGCAGGTGCAGCTCTCACAAACCTTGGGAAGAGAGCGCGGTTCTATATCATAAGATAAAATAATTGTCTACTTTTCATAATCAATGCAATACATTTGTCCATTTGTGTGGCTCAGGCTAAATGGCTGAGATACAGGGTGAAAGAGAAGTCTTGGTGGGTAACATGTGATCCACCTAAGAGTTTTTGATGAAGAGTTGTGTGGCGGCTCTGCTGGTGTGCCCACAATGCATAGTCAAGGAAGAGTTTTCTACTACTAGGCAAGATCCATAGATATGATGTAGATAGAAATGTTGTTTTAGTTAGATGGAGACAATCATTAATAAAGAATATGAGAAGGCACACGTCTTAACCTGACCTTGCTATCTGGATTGATAAAGAATACCACGGTAATCTGGTAATTTGAAAGACTCCTAGCTAGAAAATAGCTTCAATGTCCTCTCGCAAACTCAAAATCTTTCAAAAACAGAGTTAATTGTATTCCCACTATCCAACTGAAGTTACCTACCTGATATCTTTGGTTCTATTGACAATATAACAATAAACGCTATCACTTAAGCTCACTGCCTAGGCGTGATCCTTCACTGAGAACTATGCTTTGTTCCAAGCATCCAATCTATATTTCAGTCCTGGTACCTAAATTTAAAAATCTTTTCCAGAAAATGCACATATCTCACACAAGACACTGCAAAAACGTTAATCCATGCCCTCATCATCTCCCTCATTGACTATTGAAATACCATCCTTACTGGTCTTCTTCGAACCAGACTCTCACCCCTACAATATATTTTACAGGCAGTAGCTACATTGATTTTTCTTGCAAATCGTTCTTTCAGAGCTGATCCGCTCTGTCAGTCTCTATTTTGGGTGCCTAATTTTTTGCAGAATCCAATATAAAATACGTCTACTAGCAAAAAATGCCTTCAACAATACTGCAACAAAAAACATCTCTCACTTGTCTCCCAACAATATCTCCCAACTCGACACCTCTGTTATGCACAAGATTTGCAACCATCATCCATGCCCCTTGACTGCTACTGTTCCTGGTTACAGGACTTTTTAATGGGCTGCAACCACTTTCCTCTAGTCTTCAATATTTCATGCACTCTCTGAAAATCCACCTCTTCAGGAAAGCTTTTCAATTTCCTCAACCACCCCCTTAACCTCCATAAGGTACCCTATTACCACCCCTTTACACAGTTCACACAAGACAACAACCCTCTGACCCCAGTACAAACATTGCTGTGTAACTGGATCATATAGTCAAATAAGCCCTTTTTACTTTTGCAATCTGGCTGCACCAAATGCAATATGTAGCACTTAACCTCATGTATCAATTACAGATTGTAAGCTTGCGAGTAGAGGCTTCTTACCTCTCTGTCTGTCTGTAATATCTAGTCTTGTTTATTGCTGTGTTTGTTCCTAATTGTATAGCACTACATAAAATACACTACTTATTATAATTACTATGTAAATTAATGTTAATAATAATAGTAACAACAAAACTAATAACAACTTTTCAAGTTTACTTATTCACTATATTCTTGTGTATATATACACTATATTCTTGTGTGTATATATACTGTGTATGTGTATGCTAGTATATATATATATATATATATATATATATATATATAAATATATATATATATATATATATATATATATACACATATACAAGTTAACCCGTGCATGATACTCATGCATTCTAGTCAAATCAAGCTACTTAAGGTGTTAAAAAAGGCTAGGCCAGGCCTCCTCAGGGGAAGAGTGTTACTTCCCGACGTAAGCGCCCTTTTTTAACGTGGTTTTGTCCACATGTCACCACCTCATCATTCTTCTCCATCACCTCATCCTTCATCTGCATAGCCACATCCTTAATCTCCATCCTCTTACTGTTCTAAAACCTCTCGATACACAACGTTTCTGCTAAACACCTTATCACTGTGCTCAATCAGTCTTCCTTGAAGGACAGTATTCATAACCTGCACTTTCACATCACTGCTTCTCCGTACCCGTGAAAATGCGACATGCAATTGTCCATGACCAAACACAGGCTCTGGTAAATAAATACCCACACGGTCAAGAGTTTGAGCCCTCAACTGGTAAATTTAGCCTTTACTAACCCTCCCACGGGGGGAAGGGGGGATGATGGAAGTTAAGTGACTTCACTATTATAATTTTTAGAGAAAATAGTTTTTTCCACACACACACTAACACACGCCGCTAGGCTTATATATATATTATATATATATATATATATATATATAGCATGTTTTCACCACCCCATACAGCTCTGTGGTGACAGCGATAATCACTCAAAATGTGGCTATTACTGGAAAAATCAAGGTTATCGCTTGAGAGTTTGTCATTTTACAAACATATTACATTTTTTATTGGGTACTTTTTAATACATATTTGTGATTGTAATAAATGCATTTAAAATGTTCATCTCACTGATTAAATACATACTATAGTTTACAAAGGGATAAACGTTCACCTTAGCAAATGCTCTGTGTTTTTAATTAACGCAAAGACACGCTGATAGGTTAATTAGCTTCTGATAAAATCAACCCCAGCGTATGTGTAGGAATATAGATAATAACCTTCATTTTGAGTAGGGGCTGATGTATGATTGGATATTCTGTGCCAAACACTAAATAAAAGGCACTAGAGAAATACATGTTAATAAACAAATAAGGACATTATTTGTTACTTATTGTTCTAATTTAAGACATCAGCTATCAAGACATAAATAAACATGATATATCAGAAGGAATAGCGATTCTGCTAATTCTTGCATTACTGTGAAATAAGTGGCAATACAGAGGAGGTGGCAAGGAAAAAGTACATTTAAGGTAGCTGCATTTATTTTATTTATTTAGCATTGTGTCAGTCTCAATGAATTTCTCTGCATTTCACAAAGAAAGTGTAAAGAAATAAAAAAAAGGTAATAAAGAAGTAAATGGTTATTTGAAGCAATCCTTATTTTGCATGTATGTAGACATATTTTTTAATAAGTGTAAATAATTAATAATTATGTTATTCATGTTTTACCACAACACACTTTCCAAAACAAGTATAGAAAGCTTGTAAACTGAGTACATATAGACAAAGAAATGGAGTAAGTGAGGAGAAGAGCTGATTATTGCCCAAAATAAATAAATAGCATCCATAATAAAGTCTATCATAACATTAGTATCCATAGTTTGACATGCTCTAAGGGGTATATTTACTAAACTGCGGGTTTGAAAAAGTGGAGATGCTGCCTATAGCAACCAATCAGATTCTAGCTGTCATTTTATAGATTGTACTAAATAAATGACAGCTAGAATCTGATTGGTTGCTATAGGCAACATCCCCACTTTTTCAAACCCGCAGCTAAGTAAATCTAGCCCTAAGAGTCTTAAGGGGAGCTTTCAAACTATTCCAATGATGAAAATTGTTACTGCTGCATTCATAATAAATCAGACATATACAGAGCCACCGAGAGCTACCCTCAGTGACCAGCATTGGCAAATTTTAATGTTGCTGTATAGCTATTGGTCAATGCAGTAATTTCCCGCCCACACACACAATATGGCTGAAATGGAGCCATAAATGGGTAGTGGTCTCACCATCATTGCCACCAGGAGGCCACACCTCTTGACAACACCTGCAAAATACACATTGAAACAAGGGAAACTACAGAAATAGTACCATGATGTGATTTCCAAACCTGCTTGCTTTATTTTATGTTTTTATTATTGATTAAAGAATATGTACATACCTTATCTTTGCACATCTGTTGTTGGAACTTTGCATAATTCTCTTTGGCTCAGAACTCTTCACTATCTTAGAGAAGTGTGGACATCAGATTAAACGTAGTTAAAATCATACGGGTGAGTGACTTACTGAATCACCTATTATCTGTGGATTACTAAGAGTATCAGCCAATAGGGGCAGAAAGGGGATGGGACTTGTACACAGTGCAGACATGATAGGGTTGTTCCTGCTTCCGGATGCCTCCCTCCCACCCTTCAAGTTTTATTGGTCAGGTTTTTTTCGTTCTGATCAGTGTGTTACAGAGTAGGAGAGCAGTGCAGTCGGTAACTGTGCATATGGTGCTCGGTTGATCTTGTCATAGGTCACTACCCCTCTGTGGTTATGGTGTCATACTACGGTTGGTCCGCCTGTGAGGAGGACCCTTGGGCCGGTATTGTCTGGTTTATACTGGCGGTTATAAAAGGGGGCATAGTCTTGCTGTTGGACTTGATTTTAGCACCAGTCAATAGATAAGGTATAATCCTGGGTTGGTGGTACTATGGTCTGACCTTTCCACCTTTATTGGTTTTGCTGTTGCTGACTGCCCTTCTCTCGTCCACCTTACAGTCCTCTTTAGTTTAAAGTTCATTTTCCAACTTAATAAATCCTGTCATTCATACCAACTTTAATTTGGTGTCTATGTCTTTATTGGGTATGGTAAAAGGTTATGCCATGGTGGGGTGTGATTTAGGGGAAAATTCCCCGCTATGCATTTTAAGTAACCCCAAATACTTATTGTCAAATGCAACAATCAGCTTAACTCCAGTACAATGGAAGAGGTTAATCCAACCTTTTTAATTTTATATTTTTTATGGTAAGGTATTTTTTTATCTTTAACAGGCAAAAGAACCAAATTAGCACTGTGTTACAGAAACATGTTATAATGTAATTATTATTTAGTCGCATGTAACAAAATGGAATAAATACTGGTAAAAAATTAATAACTACAACTACTTTATACCTGTAACATGGAATTGGGTTGGCCAAATTCACACAAACAAAATGGTTTGCAATGGTGAAATTATTTGTGACTCTATATCACCAAGAAATAAGTTTTCAGTTTGGTTCATAAAGGCTTGCATTAACAGAGCACAACTGCATCCACATATACAACAGAGGTACTAATGGTCATTTACAAACCAGAAAATATTGGAAATGACCCTTTCTGAATCAAGAAGCCAGAATCCCCTAATACTAAGAAACATTTGTTTGAAGGGTGAATCAGATTACCAAAATGCAACATTAAAATTCAAGGAAAGACTCATGAATGAGGTCATAATGGCGGTTAGTAAAGAGGTAGAGAGAGGTATTTGTTTCAGTCAAAAGAGAAAGTGGGATAACATATATGTGGTTAATTAACAGGAATGTTTGGGGCTTATAGTTTCTGTGGACATAGTTTTCTTATTGTAATTTAGCATATCATAATGTACGTATACTAATTTTAAATTGAAAAACTACAACTGTCTTTCCTCAGTCTGCTCCTAGCATACTTTTTGCAAATAAACTATTTAGGAGTGCTCCACAAAATGACAATAGGAAAAAAAACTCTTGGGGCTAGATTTACTTAGCTGCGGGTTTGAAAAAGTGGGGATGTTGCCTATAGAAACCAATCAGATTCTAGCTGTCATTTTGTAGAAGGCACTAAATAAATGAAAGCTAGAATCTGATTGGTTGCTATAGGCTACATCCCCACTTTTTCAAACCCGCAGCTTAGTAAATCTAGCCCTTGATCATTTCCCCATGCATGGCATTATTACTGCAATTATTTACTGATTTATGTCTGTGCTTTTCTGGATAAGAGGTTTTTGGATAAGAGACATTACCTGTACTTACAAATCTCAACATAACCACTTCTCAAACAAACTTTAGGCAATAGTAGCAAGAAAAAAAAAAGAAACCCAGTTATTTCCTAATATGAAACATATTGTAATTAGCAGAAATCATACAAGTGTCTTTCACCATCTAATTATGGTAAAATATTTAACTGATTATAGTGTGGCTAATTTTGAGCATACATTAAACTGGCTCGACTATCTGCCAAAGATGGGATGGGCATGTTAATCCTACCATTTTGGCATGTAGAGCCACCATCCTAAAATCTGCGTACTTCTGTTGAGACAGTGAATTAGCCATCACATTCTGCTCTCCTGGTACATGCTTTGCCTTAAACGTTACATTGTGATGCAAACATGCTGCTACCAACCACCTCAGTAGCCTAATGACTCGGGGGGGGGGGGGAGGGGTGATGCTGACTGCTTATTAATGGCCTGCACTAGCCTCAGATTGTCACACCAAAGCTGAATATGTTTATTGGCTAACCTCTGGTCCCAAATTTCCATAGCTACCACTATGGAAACAACTCAAATGCAGCTATATTCCTGGTAAGGCTTTTGCCACCCACCTATCTGGCCATGTCTGCGCGCACCACTCTCCTTGCAAACAAGCACCAAAACCATAAGCTGCTGCAGCATCTGTAAACAACTGGACTTTACTATTTGGTACGACCCTGCTAGACCAAAGCCTGACACCATTAAATTGCTTGACAAAGCGACCCAACACCAACAAGTCATCTCTCAACTCCCTGCCAAACAATGTGAAAGAAATTATGTATTTTCTTTACTCCAACTGTGGCCCTTTCTAACCTCCTCTTGAAAATCCACCCCATTGGAATTACCCTGCATGTGAAATCCAGCTTCTCTAACTAAGAGTGCACTTGACCAAGTGTAACTTTCTTCGCCCTTACACAATATGCAATTGCCTCACCCAGCTTTACTACTTTGTCCATTGGGAGTTTGCACTCCTGCCTGTGTGTATCACAATTAGAGATGATCACTGACCCCCGTGTTTTGGTTTTGGTTTTGCAAAACTGCCCTTGCGTGTTTTGGTTTTGATTTTTGTTTTGTTTGGTTTTGTTTTGCTATTTTTGAAAAAAATACAATTTTTTTGGTCTAAAATAACCTAATTTAGTGCTCCACCAGTTTCTTAGATAAGTGAGGTAATTCTAAAGCTAGTAAATTATGAAAAAAAACAGTTTAATCCCTGGTAGGCCGTTCTTAATTCAAACACTTGTCTGCAAAATATACAGACAAACCTGGTTGTCTACCTCCTCCATCTTTGATTATCGGCAATGTAGCCATCGTCTTTGGGTGTATATTACACCCTCCACTTGTAGTTGAATATAAAAACAGCAGCCTGCACAGACTGTGGAACTAGAAAGTAAAATTAATTGGACCACGGTAGTTTGGTGGCTATCTATGCCCCCCCGCCCCCCACTTGTAGTTGAATATAAAAACAGCAGCCTGCACAGACTGTGGAACTAGAAAGTAAAATTAAATGGACCACGGTTGTTTGGTAGCTATCTATGCCCCCCCCCCCGCCCTCCACTTGTAGTAAAATAGAAAAAAAAGCAGCCTGCATAGACTGTAGAACTAGAAATTCGAATATACAAAGAAATGGGCAAATGCAGTTTGCTATCTGTCTGCATCAGATCCCCTCTCCACTAGAAGTAAAATAGAAAACTATTCAGCCGTTATATAATCTAGAATATAAATAGAAATTGAGAAAGGCAATTTGGTATCTGTCTGCATCATAATCATCATCATCATAACATCCTCATTAGCGTCCTTGTCACCTCCACAAATCTCCCCCTCATCCTCTTCTATTTCCAAAGTGGCATCCTCAATTTGTGTATCACCGGCTACACTCGAGCTGTTCAGGTACACATCAGCAGAGCTGCTGAAAGGGCCCTTCTTTATGGGTACACTAACAGAATGCTCACGATTAGACATCCCACTGTTGGATGGACTCTCCACAGGGATTGGTGTCATTTGTGTATCAGAGCAAACATTATCCTCTAATGCCTTACTGTTATCTTGCAGCTCGGCTTTGACGCATAACAGTAGTTGTGCACCAATTGTAGGCTCGTTAACTTTTTGGGATCTGCCACTAATAGCCAAAGGTGAAGGCCTCATTCTCTCTTTGCCACTGCGTGTGTAGAATGGCTTGTTGGCAATTTTTTTTTATTGGCACTTAACTTTTGCTCAGTAACAATTCTTTTTCGCTTCAACACAGTAATTTTTGTTTTTGTTTTTGTTTTTTGGACTGATTTCGAAACACTGTGTAGTTTGACATCGCCTTGCCCCGATGACGTACTGGGAACACTAACATCAGGACTGGTGACAGAACCTGGTTGCTCATTCTGTTTATATGTGGACTGCTTTGAATCCATTCTGAGTGCAAAGCACTTGTAGTAGTAAAAATTATTTGGTAAGATACTGCTGACAGATATGACTTTTGACAGCCAGAAATATTAATGCACAATCATGGGGGACACCCCAAAAGCATTGAGGAGTGCTAAAAATTATTTGGTAAGATACTGCTGACAGATATGACTTTTGACAGCCAGAAATATTTATGCACAATTATGGGGGACACCCCAAAAGCACTGAGGATTGCTAAAAATTATTTGGTAGATACTGCTGACAGATATGACTTTTGACAGCCAGAAATATTTATGCACAATTAGGGGGGACACCCCAAAAGCACTGAGGAGTGCTAAAAATTATTTGGTAGATACTTCTGACAGATATGACTTTTGACAGCCAGAAATATTTATGCACAATTAGGGGGGACACCCCAAAAGCACTGAGGATTGCTAAAAATTATTTGGTAGATACTGCTGACAGATATGACTTTTGACAGCCAGAAATATTTATGCACAATTAGGGGGGACACCCCAAAAGCACTGAGGATTGCTAAAAATTATTTGGTAGATACTGCTGACAGATATGACTTTTGACAGCCAGAAATATTTATGCACAATTATGGGGGTCACCCCAAAAGCACTGGGGAGTGCCAAATATTAAAACAAAATTATAAACCTCTATCCTCCTCTCTTCTCTAGCGATTTTTGTTAGAGCAATTGCAAGAAGAATATTGGATTCTCTGTCCCTGCTCTAATCAGCATGTGACTACACCCTGCTCTCTCCCTCTGTCAAATGACGATGGATTGCTGTGGAGGCGTGTATTTATAATATTCAAGTATCGCGAGAACCGAGCCCCGAGATCCGATGACGTTCGGCCTCGATTTCGATTCGGAGCAGGCGGGAGAGTACCGAGCTCCTCAGCTCGGTACTCGGATAGCCAAAGTTCGGGTGGGTTCGGTTCTCGGGGAACCGGACCCGCCCATCTCTAATCACAATGCCCAAGTATGAAATGACAGTATTAGGGCCCTCTGTTTTATCTTGTGCAATGGGAACTCCAAAATCATTAAACATATTAACTGACTTTAACAGCCAATTCTGACACTGTTCTAACTCTGTTGTCCCTGCTACCAAAAAATTATCCAAGTAATGTACTACTGACTTGCATCCTCACACAAAGGAAAAAGGGGCAGCGCAGTGGCTAAGTGGGTAGCACTTCTTCCTTACAGCACTGAGGTCATGAGTTCAATTCCCGACCATGGCCGAATCTGTGAGGAGTTTGTATGTTCTCCCTGTGTTTGCGTGGGTTTCCTCTGGGTGCTCCGGTTTCCTCCCACACTCCAAAAACATACTGGGTGGTTAATTGGCTGTTAACAAATTGACCCTAGTCTATCTGTGTCTGTGTGTGTGTTAGGGAATTTAGACTGTAAGCCCCAATGGGGCAAGGACTGATGTGAATGAGTTCTCTGTACAGCGCTGCAGAATTAGTGGCGCTATATGAATAAACGGTAATAATAATAATAATAATAATAATTCCTGACCTTCCCCCTGCCTGTTCCTTCCATGGATCTTCAAGTCTCTGCTTCAAGACATTCCTATTACCTTCTGTATTTTCACAGCATTTTCAGCCATCACCTGTGAGTATGCAGCTCTGCAACAAACTACCTATTTATTTCAGCTGTCATTTGTGTTTATCCTGCTACTGCCACAACTACTACTCCCAATATCTGATGTCGTTATTTTACCTACTTTATTTAGTTCTGCATAAATTGTCTGTGGTATCTTTGAACTTGTGCTGGCTGTGTTACCATTCTCTGTATCTAGTATTTACCTGTGTGACCCTTGTTTGGAATAGAGAACTGTTTTTAATTTTCACATCTCTCTATGGTTGCTAACTGGGACCCCTGACAGTATGCTGGAAAACCTGACACTGTGGGTGCTGTGGAGCTTTGAGCACCCCCAATATATGAGATGTTTAGTCCCTAACTTGCTGGTGAAAGAGTGGAAAAGATTGCATCTATCAGCAAGATCGGTGCTCCGGGAATGGTAACTATAACCCCATTAGGAAATGTGTGTGTTTGAGGATTGGTGCAGAGAACCAGCTGGTACTTCTTTGTGTAAAGTGCTTTAATTAAAGAGTGTAGTTTTATGGAATAAAGTATGTTAACTTTAACTAGTTACTTCCCTAGGCGATTTTAATACCCACAGATGTATCAAGTGCTCCAGGCCAGTGTATAAGGCTCAAGAACAAGAAAATGATACTGCGCTCACTTTCCCTATCAGGATAATTAGTAATATGTGTGGTTGGGAGATAGTTCAAAGACGCGTCCTCTCTCATAATACCATCAATACACTATTACTCAATGCTACACCTCATTTCTGTGCTGAAATAAATGGAAATTGATTTTGAATTGGGACTATCTGGAACATTCATAACCTATTACATTCGTTGACATTGGCTGTTGAATATGATATTGATGAAACATTGACACTACAACTACAATTTCATTTTAGTTACCATCTTCCATAATTTAGTACGATTTCCGAGATAAATATTCAGAGCGGTTCCACAACATCAATTTCCATTTATTTCAGTGCATTCAGACAGAATGAGGTCTAACGCAGAGTAATAGTGTATTACTGGTGCATAAGGCTGCCTCCAGGTAAGCTAGCCAGCTGGCTTGACAGAAGAGTTACACATTAACCAGGTATCCTTACAGCTTGCATATATTTAACTCCTATCTGTCTATTAAGACTTTTTTTATCTATCATATCTTAAATCTTATGCCCATCCATTCTTTGCAGTATAACACACAAATACGTTATGTCCAAACACTCTAGGAATTACTAATATATTCAATTCTGTATAGATGTACTCTTATTTCAGCTGGTCATTAATGTTTTAAGCAGTAACCAGTTTTATGTGGAAGGTATGGATTTGTTAATAGCAACATCAACAAGACGAGTCTCTTTGCTGAACACCTAGTAGCTTTATTAAGAGGACCTTATTACACTCTCACTCATCCTCATCTATTTATTTTTTTATAATTTCCTGTCTAAATTATATTCATTTTGATTTTACCAGCAAGATGGGGAAACCGATGTTGTTTGAACATTTCTGCAGTCCTATAATAAATATACTTCTGATAAAGCTTTCACCACACTGTTTGAGAGTGCAGTCACTGCATCTCTTTGACATAACCTTCAGCGTGTTCAGTGGAACTAATTTCTAAAACATGTGACTTTTCAAACATGCATAAGAAGTGCATACATACCCCACTGCATATAAAAGCGCATATATTATGTGATCATACATCCAACATGTTAAATGTTTTATAGGTGCTTGATGCCTTAAAAACTCTCACATGTTCCCTGTTACTGCAATCTTAATTACAGCATTGGTAGAGCCAAAGGGTGGGAACTCCCAAGCCCCTCATCAATTTCCATAGTAATGTATGTAAATGAACTGATCAAATTATTTATTCTATTCATTTGTCTAGGATTTATCCATTTTGCAGTACATTTTATACCCTCATTTACTTACTGTCCAGGATCCAAGCCAAGCAGGGTAAAACAGACCCAAGCTAAGTGGGCAAATTAAAATAAACTTTTGTAATAAATGTAAAAGGTTTTGTATAGTTGGTCAAAAGACAAAACAAGGTGAGGCAGGCCAACCAGAAAATTGGAAACATTAAAATATAAGGAATAAATTGTAGGCCAAATTACAGATAAAACCATTGCTATATGTAAAATGAATACCTTTTGCTGATATTTTGTTTGCTATGTATAAAATAAATAACAGAATTGCTGGGAAACAAATACATTGTATTCTTTCGTAACTATAACATTTACTGCATAACTTGAAATGTTAAAATAAAGATTATTTTTCCCCTTCTGCTATTAGACAGATAACATCTGCTTTAAGACATTAGTAGACCTAATGAGCAGTAAATTGCATCTGTTTGATTATGATTTTATCTACGGTGTAGTACACTAAAAATATATTTTAAAAACAAATTTTCTTCACAACATTCATTGTGGGGACATGAGATACATACCAATTAAATAGGGTCACTTGACATTTACAGCAATTGCGCTCCTTTCAGTAGCAAAATCCAAGTAGATTCAGTGTTATGAGCTTTGACTTTGTGGATGATCTCAATGACTTACATCATAAATAGCTTTGTGATGTCACTAAGCTAAGGTAAAAATGATGGGGTTTAGCATAGAACAGACAGTTATCTATATTCAGTATTCAATGTTACACAGTCTAGGCAGGTACATTTATTTTATATCTTACTGGTTCAAATTTAGCAGTTGAGCTAAAGTTAGTGAGAAATAAGTATCAGTTTTCAGACAGTTTATGGTTCAGGCTGAGTGTCTTTTGCAACTTTTTTTTTATTCCTGATCTTAGGATCACATTGGACAAGCAATGTGTAAATTAGGCAGTTTAAGAAGTGTAACACTTTCCTAGTTTCTGGTTCCACACAGTTGCTGTTGTTTGCTGCTTAATTCCTGTCTGCTGTATACAGATCCCAACTATTATCTCTGATATGGTATAGGTACAAAGTGCCCGTTATGAACCAGCTGCAGACTGAGTAATTGTATCAAGGATACTTAAAGAGGCATTGGAGCACAACAGAGCACTTCCTCTGAAGAAATCACCAGGCAGGTGATGAAACGCGTCAGGTGATTTGGATGTTCATTGAGCCGCTGGATAGCACTATTCCATGACCCAGCTCATATCCCTAGTGGATTCTTGGAGGTTGCCTTTTTTGAGCCATATTATCGCTATATATTTGGTGCCACGATTGTGTTAGCTGCTATTCCACTACTTACACGAATTGCCGTCTTCACCTACATATTTACCACGGAGGTCCCGGAGTTCGTCTGGGTATGAGGTGCGTGCGCATACAGACCACAATACGGGACTGAGTATCGGACCAGGTCTGTATTGCGCTTACTGCTCAAGCAGCTTAGCGACTTTGATTTCCATTCAGGAGTGGCGGTTTTCTCATTGTGGCATTTATGGCATATTCTCCTCCATACTACATGTGTAAGAAGCATTGAAGTGGGGTTCACCATCATCGCGGTGACGTACACTTTCCACCACCAGTGTGGCCACACTTATTTTGAAGCTCCACTTCATGACCTTGTACGGGGTCATTGGACAATAGTATCTTTACGATGTGGGACATTTAGCTGGTTCTCTTCAGAAGTGATCGATTTGATGGTTCATCAGCCTTATTGATGGTCAACACAGTCGGTTGATCTGATTTTTTATATGTCTAGTTGTTATCCACTGGCCAGTGTTGCATATTTTATGGTTCATTTTTAATAAAGTGTTTATATATATTTATCACCCACGGATGGTTGTATATTGATTGTGTGTATCAGTCATCAGCGCTGTTTTCTGTTGAGTTTAAGAAGTGTGCTTTAAATCATTGACCTGGAAAAGCTTGGGTCCGGAGACCGGTATTTCTCAATGTAGGATACCAAAGCCTTGTCCATAATGTTTGCCATGGTAAAAACTTCTTCCATAATAAGAGATAATTTTATGGAAAAAAAATTATTGAGGGTAAATTTTACATTTCTAAGATTATAAGTGTTTCTTAGCAGGCAAAGAGAACTAAAAAAAAAATAGCTTTTTCAAATGTATAGTTTGAATACCAAATTATATAAATACATAAAACAAAAAATATACACTATATTTATATTTACTTTTTAAACCCTTTAAATACATTTTTAAATTGAATATTATTAAAAAATCTTGTTTTGTTTAAACTACTAATAAAAAGTCAATCACAAAAGAGGATGGGCAGCTATGTGATGTCAGCTTAAGAATAAAAGGTGGTGCTTGGCACAGAACAGACAGTTAGTTTGAAGCTATTTATGAACATATAGGGGCATATTCAAATACGATTCGCGGCTGCGATTACGCGCGGCTGCGCATATAAAGCGGCATTACGGTAGCGCAATATCGCGGATTTCCCCAGGGGTATGCACAGAAATCCACGATGTTGCGGTACCAGGACCCGTGCGGCCGCGCATAATCGTGCCCGCGATTCGTAATTGAATATCCCCCATAGTTTTCATTTCTGTTACTATGTTTTTGTTTCTGATGCAGTCTAGGGTATGTTTACTTTATATCTTATTTTGTTTAAATGTAGGACTTAAGCTAAAGTTAGGGAGAAGTAAGTGTCAGTATTGAGAATAATAGTATATGGTACAGGTTATGTGCTTTTTTTTTTATTTATCCAAGTTCCATGATCATCTTGGGCAAGCAAAATGTAAATTGAAATAAGAGACTTCTATTCTAAGACAAATGAGGGCTGAAATAAAAGTTCCTCTATGAACTCTATTGCCTAAGCTTCATTACTAAGTATCCAGGTAGTGAGTCCTCTTCCATTGAGGGAATTGGATAAATACCTCATTTATAACTTTATTTAAAAAGCCCTGTGGATAAATGTAATAATCTGAATTGCACAACTGAAGCAAAATGCCCCAGACAAAATATTCCACAATTATCTGTGTAGTCTGAGGAATAGTTGCACCTTTGTTTAGATATTTAAAATAAACTTTAATTACTATTTCAAGTGCCCAATGCAATTAGACATCATTTAAATAATAGGTTCAGTGTTATATGCCAATTAATGCCTTTTTGTTTTAGATAGGCAGTTAAGCAGTGTGCTTTAAATCATTGTCCTGGAAAAGTCTGAGTACAGGGACCACTATTTCTAAATGTAGGGTATATAGAGCTAGATCTGTAACATAAAATTTTAGCGCCTGAGATGAGAAACAAAAATGCTGCCCGCCTAGCACTCAATTTTAACAAATGAACCTAAAATATTCATAAATTGTGCCCCTTTTCAACGTTGTGCCCTGGGCGGTCACCCCCTATCGCACAGTCCTAGTTACTGCCTTGGCCGTAGCCACTTTTCAGTAGGTGCGTGCCAAACTCAAGCGTACACAGCCATGGCCATATACAGCACCACGGCCGTCAGAGTAACTTGTTTTTCTGCCGTATCTCTCGCATCAGTTCTGGCCCCCACCGACTCTATACTGTGTTAAAACTAAGGGTTGTTTTTATTTTAAAAGCATAGGGTCCCCCCTTCCTAACGATATTAACCCTTGTTCTGCCAGAGTAGTGCTGGTAGTTGCAAAATTGAGGGGGAAAGAAGTGTGGAATCCCTCCGGTTTTACAAAAAACAGCACAACCAGGGCTGGTGGCACAATAGCAGGGAAACCCGCAGCGTGGGGTCCCACTGTCATAATGACACACAGCTCCCAGCTGTTCAGCTTGGGGCTGCATTCCCTAGGCAGTGGGGACTGCAAAAAAAACTGTGCATGCCAACCCCCTCTAGAGATTCCCAGCCCTGTGCTGAAAGCACTAGGGCTATTCCCACACCCCTGAAAAATGCAGTTTTTTACTTTGCCATCTCAACCATCTCTAGCTGACAAAATACCCTTAAGATCCATACCAGACAGAACTGAAATGGTTGAGGAGCTGTTCCACATGAGGCATACGTGTGAATATAGATGCTATTTACCTTATGGAAATTCTCTCAGAAATGAGAGGTACTGGCTGCTTTCGGGCAAGGACAATGAGGTCACTCCACTTACTTTGGACTCTTCAATGCTCTCCTGTTTCCCCTTTAGGAAAAATGTTATGCTTTAACAGGTTGATCCCTGGAATGCCAGTGAATGCATCTAAAAAATCTTTAGCCAACACACATAAGGACTCTTTTATGTCCTGTGAGAGGGATGGCTCTTAAAGGACATGGATTTGTTCACTTGGTTTCAAGAGTTTCTTGCATTAGTTCGGATGTGAAATTTGTATTCTGATCAGGAAGAATAACTTTGCTAAGACCAATTTAGGTGAAAAGCGCTATTATTATGTTAGCCACTAGTTAAGCAGTGGTATCCTGTAATGGAAATGGTTCAGGATATCTAGTAGTCTACCACTATTAAAATAAACAAATATCCTTTCGATGAGGCCTCTATAGGACCCACCAGATTTCCAAATAAGAACCCTGACAATTGAGATGGAAATAAAAGGGACCCAAGATTAATGTCTAGGTACCATAATCTGACATTCTGGAGGTTCAAAATGTGGCTATTTCAGATAATTAATATCAGGCTGTGATTCTATGAAGGCCTCTAATACTAACTAAGGGGTTTCAAGCACCAGAGTCTAACACACATTTTAATACATTTCCCCGGATATTCTACCAGTACTTGGGCCTTGGAATAACCAGATTCCGAACAGGTGACCAGCTCCAAGCCTGAGTCTCCTGTTGGAAGAGGGTAGGCCATTTAAAAAAGATATGGTGAAAAGAATATCCACTGGAGCTAGCCAGGTAGCTTCCGATCAGCATAGTGGACAGGTACACAGAGGGGGCTACCTGTGCCTTAGCTCTGGCCAATGCACAAGGACATTAAACAGCCACTAGCACTTCATTCCTCTTATGTTTTTCATTCCCAGATCTAAGCTGCATATGTCATAGGAGTGGAACTGACCTGAACTGCTTTTGTGGATTAACATATCACACCTTCTGTGGCCAAAGCATTCCTTATTATCATTGCATCAGTCCATTGTAAGTATTCTAGCCGCGACATAAGTATGTTGAGTAACTGCTACAAATCCATGGCCTCCACAATCTATCTGTAGTAATTTTTGGCTGAAATAATTTGTTGGCGTAGTCAGATAGTGGGCTAAAGGCTATTATTCCTTGAGAAATCTTACATCCTGAAAAGCTGCTGAAAAGTCACTTTTGTTACTTAAAGTATGTCCAAGATGGGGCCTTGAATTTTGGGTAATCCCTGGCATCCTCATTTAACAGACTGGATGCAGTAGCAAGAAAAGTGTAAGGGTCTTACTCATTATTTTGGGGATCAGGTCATTACCCCACACCTGAAGAGGAGTGTCTAGTGTGGCATATTCAGTTCTAAGCTGTCGAACCTCGGCCTGAATTGAAAATCACCTCCTGGCACAGCACAAATAAGTAATTTGCGACTGCTGCAGTACTATCAGGAATGAACTGGAGAGAGATTAGTTTATGCAAGGAGAGATCCTAAGACTAGCTTATGTGGACATTACTAAGCCCAGAGTGAAGAGGCAAATGTGACACAGGTGTTCACCAGGGACCCCTGCAAGGATGTATGGGCCTTGCGGAATGACCTAGGCAGATCGCAGACCCTGGAATGAGTCTTAAGCATAGCCTGAGTGCAGGGAAGTGAGTTCTGATAGATGATAACCGGAACCCCTGCAACAGTAGAAGGATATGTTTTCAGGAACCAAGAAATGTACCCTAGAGTGGTCTCAGAGTTTCCAGCACAAGGGAGCATATATTGTGAAGGAGTCCAGGAAGTACACAATCCATCAGACAGGTGATGGGGTAAGTGAAATGAGGAGACTACGGAGCCAGAGAAAACAATAACCCTATAGCCCAGAGAAAATAACAGAGAAATATATTCTGGCACCATGTAACATTTAAGTCAGAGATGTAGGAATCCAAACAGCAATTGGTGCATAGTAATCAGGATACACAAAAACAGATGCAAAGTAATCAGGAACACAGCAAGTAAATACATCAAATTATAGCACAAGTCAGGATGTTCATGCCTAGTTAACAGCACAAGACCTGTCAGATGTTTTGCAGAGTTTCAACAATGGCACACTTTACTCTTAGACGACAATGTTAGTCTGGGTTGTCAGGCCTTATATTCAACATAAGCCGGACCTGTTATGTGAGGAAGGGTTGGTGCTAGATTCATCACGAATTAACCCCTCCTCACACGTAGCATATCTCCACCATGCCACATCTAGTGATTGGATTAGTCATATGTTTTTTTTAAAGGAGGGCAATTGACATATATCCCCTTGACCAGGCACCCAAGATTGCATCCTGTTTTGACAGTCCCTAAAGTTTGAATTATACTTTTTAACTTGCTTGCAAGATCACAAGTCAAGGAACACCTTACGGGAGTTGTGCAAAGGGAATCCAGTATCAGTAGATGGTCCTGTTCCAGGTACAGAACAGCCAGTCCCCCGTCCTTCGTGCTGATTGGGTAAATCTACAGACAGAAAAATGTCCCAGTGCTCCTATACTTTCCTTGACAATGTGTGCTCCGTCTCAGACATAGCATGATACATTTGAGTATATTTTCAACCACCTTCTTCTTCATATGACTGTTTTGCAGCAGCAGAATGAGTCAGTGACAATCTCTTAACAGTCCATTGTTCTGGATAAAGAGCACAATCCTCAGAAGGAACTGGTCAATTTCAGGGCAGTTATAATCCACAAAAAACATTACTGATTCACTGCATCATATTTCACCTCCAGATTAAATATTGCTTCTTTCCAGGAAGTTGAACTCTTTTTGGGGATATTCTATAAAAGTGGCTTAAGACAAGAGTAAAGGTTTTTAAAAA
Source organism: Mixophyes fleayi (assembly GCF_038048845.1). Taxonomy (NCBI): domain Eukaryota; kingdom Metazoa; phylum Chordata; class Amphibia; order Anura; family Limnodynastidae; genus Mixophyes; species Mixophyes fleayi. The sequence goes on along the minus strand of NC_134412.1, from coordinate 66,692,985 downwards.
CATTATTTTAGCTATACATCATATTCTATTTTTTTTAAAAAAAGCAATTTTAACATCTTTAAGTCACATAAGTTAATAAAGTAAATGGGCAAGGTGTCACTCCAGACAATACATTTATAGAATTGTAGCACCTGTTTTAAAGTTCAGTTAAAAATATAAACTGCTTAAAACTGTATTTTATAATGAAAAGTTTAAAATTAGGATTTTTTTTGTTGTATAATAAGGAGGAATAAAAATGGACAAAAAGCAAAATCTGAATTCCTTCCACTCTGGACACTGATACCAGATGCAGTACACCTCATCACTGCCCTGAACAGCTGTCATTTACAGACACGGTTGTGAGATATTTATACACATCAATCTGTCGTGTGACACTGGCAGATGTGGGATTTCTAAGCTCATTTTTATTAAAGAATACAATATATATCTTGTTCTGACAGCCCTTTAATTTACTCCCCTGAGCTATGTTTATAGACTTCCCCCTTCACAGAAGATTGGCCAATTTATGTTTTAAATGTCAATATTTTAGCCTCAAGATATAGCTGTTCGTTAGCAATGCAATTCCCTGAAGTGAGAAATCTTTCAGTGCTTGGTGAGTTGTCCCCAGAGATGGACTGTGAACCAGTTTTAGACAGGTGCTGTATGCATAGTAACCAACTAAACATTTGCTTTCATAGTCTACCTTGTACTAGATCTATAAAAGCTGATTGTTGCTAAGAACTATTGGATATTTATACTTTATGAGCTCCACATTATATGGGAAGTATGTTCAGTCACAGTGAGAGATATTTTATGATAGATTTTAAATGTTTTTGGTGCTGGTCACATATGATACAATATCACAGGTGATATTGTGAAATTGACTTAAAAGCCCTACAAGTGTGGCCTCAAAATGACCATGATGCCTGATTAATAATCTTTTCATAATCAATAAGCTCATTATCTGGCACATTGGTAAATGTGGTTGAAAGATGACCTTTAAGAGCCTGTGCATGCTGCCATCTTATTACTGCACTTACAGGCCACAATGACACCAGAAATGGTCCAGCGCCAAACAGCCAGATCTCATCTAACTCAGCCAGATGTGAGTGGCCAAATTGGACAGCGATCATGATTCCCGGCTCTTGCGGTCAATAGGAGAATCGTAACACGTGTTGCGAGCTTAACAAGGTGATACATGTCATGTGTAAAATTCATGTCTGTCATGTTCCAGAACAATATTTAACACTTTAAACTAATATACAGCACACTGTACCTCCCATACTCTTGTTGCTTTATAATGTATGAGCTCTATCCATTTTGGAATACTTTTTCCAAGACACTGACTGCTTTTATCTGTGTGTTGTTACACGTTGTGCCCTATGGGTTATACTTCATCACTGGAGGTTACTTTAATACTTAGCTTTAGGTAAATGATTTGACCCCGTTACCTTTTCACTCATTCAAGTGGTAGTTACTTAATAATTAAGGGCCAATGTGCAGTAATCCGTACCAACTAATGATATATTTACTTTCATTGTCTAATGCTGGCACACTTTACAACATTAGGCAACTTGTCTGATATCACTATAGCTGCAATTCATAATGGTGGCAATGGCATTGTTCATCTTGCCGAGCTATTGAGCTGTTTGCGAAATTTGTGTCACCGCACCAGTTTGGCTTTAACTAGACTAATGAAGTTAATTGCTGATTGGTCATCTCAATAAACCTTTAATCTGAAAGTCCCCATAAACTTTGGAGGAGTTGAAAGAAGGAACAGAAGCATATTATGGGCTTGATGCCAAGTTGGACGTATGCCTTTTTGAGTAGCGTAAATGCCGAAAATTTGCACTACCCAGACCCAAAAAGAGAGCGCATGTATATATGTGCACATGAAAAGTTGTGCACATCTGAAATTTGTGTCTACTTACGACTGGAGAGCTGGCATGGGGGAGGCAAGGAGACCAGCATGGAGATCCATATATACGCCTGTCAGAAGCCATAACTTTTGCAACTGCTAAATGTCAGGTGGAAACACCTGCTAATTGTGGTGCCAGTCGCTAGCACTAACCAGCTGCTTCTGATTGGCTGATTGCGAATTCACCACTGAAGATGGCAGATACTTTCTGCATTGACTGTGCATATATTATAGGATTCTGTAAGCATATTTTAAAAGTAGTGTTTGATACTTTAATTTGTATGTGAGGAGTATTAGATCTTCTGTACTATATATATGCATTATATCAATTTGTCTTTTATTTTTTAGTCAAACTTAGTGGTACACTAATGGTGCCAACATTTTGCGGGTGCCTAAAACATTGAATAAGCAACATGTCATTCAATTGGTGTTTTGTTCCCTGTGATGGCTCCGCTTTTAGTGCCATTATCCCCGTGGATTTATAGTAAACACAATTAGATGTAATGAAGCCTTAATTCTGCATCTTTGCCTGAAATCTCTTGTGGCATTATCCTTGCCGGTTTGAAGCTGGATAGCCGAGGAGTCATTTCAAGAAATATTTTCAATAAAATTCCCTGTAGGAAATGAAAAGCAGAATTTGTTTGATGCACTGATTGAATTATATGTAGAAAGCTCTGGTTTTGCTCATTATTTTCACTTATACCCATAATTATATCAAGTTTATAAGCATTTGTATACCCATCTGAACACTGACAGTAACTTTTACGAAAAACCTTCATATATATATACACTAGTACATATACTATACACTTTAGCAGCTAACAATTGTACTGCAGAGCAAAGATGTGTGCGTGTAGGTCTCTAATGCATTACTAGGATGTAAGTATAAATGCTGCATGCACAATTTTAATGTTAATGTTCATTATGAATATACGTTTAGATTTTTGGAAACATGTTAGGACTGGAAGATTATAAATGTGATGCTTGCAAGAATAATCAGACTCATTATTATAGATGTATAAATATTAACTTGTTTACTTCACAATTCAAGTCTGCTAGATATATTCACTATAATAATATGACACATAAAAGAAGAACTGTATTACACTCATCATCATCATAATCATCATCAACAACATCAACATTTATTTATATGGCACCAGCAAGTCCGTAGCGCTTTACAATTGAGAAACAAACACAGTAATAAGACAACCCTGGGTAATACAGACAGACTGAGAGGTAAGAGGGCCCTTCTCACAAGCTTACAATCTATCAATGGTCATCTGATACATGAAGTCATGTTCCACACATTGCATAGTGGTCGAGCCAGAATGCAGAGTTAAAGAGTGCCTAGTTGGCCATATGATCCAGTCACACAACAATGTTATTCAGGGGGTCAGAGGGTTGTAGTCTTGTGTGACCTGTGTAAAGGGTTCTAATAGGGTAACCTTAAGAGGAATATTACAAGCTTGCCTAAAGAGGAGGGTTTTCAGAGAACACTTAAATGTTTGAAGACAAGAAGAAAGTCTTATTGTGCGAGGGAGGGAATTCCACAAAGTGAGTGCAGCCCGAAAAAAGTCCTGTAACCAGGAATGGGACCATGTAATGAAAGTGGGTGAGAGACATAGATCAGGAACAGAACAGAGGTGTCCAGTTGGGATTTGAGATAAGGAGATGTGAGTGAGGAGGTGTATATAGGCGCAGTTTTGTTAATGGACTTGTACAGGGCCGGACTGGGACTAAAAATCAGCTCTGGCATTTAAAATACACAGGCCCACTTCAGTTCAAGCATGAAAGAAATCATGCCGCATTGTGTTGTGGGTGTGGCCAACATGGGGCATTGATACATACATTATAATAAAACATTACATTTATCTATGCTTCTGGTGCTGCTGACATCCATAAGGGTGGAAACTTCCTGCAGAGTGAGCAGGGAAGCTCTTTGTCTATGCGAGCAATCACATGGGACGGCACCACGTGACAGGTGCCGTCCCATGTGATTGGTCGCATAGGCGGCTGTCACTGATTCTCTGTCTGCCGAGCAGCGCGCACAGTGCTGCTGCTCGGCGGGCATACGGACCGGCCCCTCTGGCCATCGGCCCTTCTGGCATTTGCCAGAAGTGCCAGATGGCCAGTCCGGCCACGGCCTTGTATGTCAATAGAATTATTTTATATTGGATTCTGTGAAAAACAAGCAGCCAATGTACAGCTTGACAGAGTGGCTCAGCAGAGGAAGAACGATTTGCATGGAAAATTAATCTAGTCGCTGCATGCAAAATAGGTTGCAGCGGTGAGAGTCTGATTCGGGGAAGACCAGTAAGGAGGTAATTGTAATACTTAACACATGAGTGCATGAATTAAAGTTTTTGCAGTGTCTTGAGTGAGATATGTGCATATTTTTGAAATGTTATTTAATATTTATGTAGATTTAATTATAGAGTCGATGGTGGAACAAAAGATTGTTCTGTGTCAAGGATGACACTCAGGCAGCGAGTTTGCAGAGTGGGATTTATTGTCATGTTGTCAACAGACATAGAAATGTCAGGTCGGTAACTTTTATTGGTGGGCTGGAAAATTATTAACTCTGCTTTTTAAAGATTGAGTTAGAGTTGGCGAAAGGATATCCAAGATGAAATGGAAGAAAGACAGTGAGTAACACTGGACAACACAGATGGCGAGAGATCTGGAGAGGATAGATAAATTTGTGTATCATCCGCATAGAGATGATAGTGAAATCCAAAGGACCTTATTAGTTTTCCAAGAGAAGTGGTGTAGATAGAGGATAGCAGAGAGCCTGGTTTTAAAGAAGTGGTGAGTCTGGCCATTGCCACTTTAAAACCGTCATTTTCACTCTGGCTATTAGAAGTGACATAATTTGTTCCTGGAAAGATATGTGAAAGTTGAATTTTACATGTGTCAGTCAGTAAGCATGGGGAAAATAGAGGTTTTCTGTTAGATGGTAAGTCTAGATTTTGTGCTTGTCGCTATGATAGTCTTCACTATTTTAACATCACTGTCAGGTTTGTCAGGATTTTGACAGAGAAGAAAATGACTACCACCGCCACCAACAACCTCAATACATCACTCCCACCTGGACACAATCATCTCTTCAACCACAACTAATAAACCAAGTTGGTCTGCACCACAAGGGTAAGACCACCTACCTCTAACACCTTTTCATTCTTCCCCTAGAATGTTAAGCACACAACACCATTTTTGCACCACGGTACAAAAGGTACTGAGTGAGGATTTGGACATCCATCTTACCAATTACGTAGTCAAACCTACTTTAGTGAGTAACATGATCAATAAGCATTTCACCTTTATGTGATCTACAAACAATTCACCTTTGCATGATCTACAAACAATTCCCTTTCACATGATCTACAATCATTTCAACTTCACATGATCTACAAACATTTCATGTTCACATAAGCATATTTGATTAAGTCTCAGTAACTTATTTATGCATAGCCTCTTAATGCCCAGAGGGAGGGCAATCATTGCAGCCATGGTTCCCCAGAGGTTTCCTTCACAGGGTTTTTTTCCTCTCCTGAGTGCTGCAGGATGACTCCTCATGATTCCAGGGCTACCACTGTCTTGGTTCTCTTATAGAATAAATTTGTTAAAACCATATGCCAAGCTTGGCCCATATTTTCCTATTTTATGCAGAATTACAAATATACATTTTAATTTTAAAGAAAATCTTTATAAATGTATTTAAAAATATATTTAGCATGTTTTTTCCTTTGTTATCTAAATAAATGCACCTGAAATGGGAAGAGAAGTAATGTGTGAAATAATGACTGGTTGCTGGAGATGGTATTGGAGAGCAGCACAGGGGTAGCTGAAATAATGAAAACTCAGCTTATTAAAGATTAACCACAGGTAAAGAAAACATCAAGGTTCTCATAGGCAAATGAGGTTTGAGGAGGAAAAGACACATGTGGTTTTAATCCATCCATGCTATTTACGGTTTTCTGTCTTATGTAATATAGATGCCAGCACACATTGGTCTATATGTAGAAAGCAGAACCTGTGCACATTGTCTTCTTCAAATAACATGAAATTAATGTGGATAGCTAAGAAAAGACATGTAATTATTTCAAGTGCACAGTAGTCTTTTGGTTTGTGATCATACCCCCCTTGTGCACAGATAGTGCTTGTTCTCATATATCAATGAACACAAGTATACCAGTCTCACCATGTGTGTCTCCTCCATCACTGGTGGAGAAATGGAAAGCACCATGGGCACTAGCTCTAAGGAGGGAGATGATAAACTAAAACAGGCGTCTGAAGTTTATGAGAAGTTTTAAAGGATATGTGGTCAAATAGACGTAAAACAAATATGTGTGTAAAAAGAAAGATATATAAATATCATATACAGTGGCTCTTTTTAATCCACCTGTTTCCTGTTTGGATTTAGTGACTTCACCTGAAGAATGAGAATGGAGCGCCCTGTCTCACCCTGAAACATTGTGTGTCATGATATAAACCTGTCACACAATAAGCCAGCTCTGATGAGCATTTGAAAAATAAGCTATATTTGGGGTGGGTCTCCTTATATAATGTTAATATTGGATCTATGGTTGGGACCTGGAGGAGCCCAGAGAGAATATTTGGAACATCACATTAGAAGAGAAAGAATTAGACAGGCCCTAATATAAGACTTTGATTGAGTGGAAAGCTACACAGAGGATCCTGACACATGTTTCAGGGGGTTGGATACCTTAAATCGATACTGACATCTGGCCGGCAAATCCTTAAATTACCACCTTAACAGCAGTAATCAGAGTGTGGCCCTTGAAAGTGACGTGATTGTGGTGCGCTGGGAGTTTCCTTCCTGAATTGTTGCAGGTCTTTTTTTCAAGCAGATGGTATTATAGCTGTGTCTGGCATTACAGGTTCATTGTCCTCATGTCAGGGATACGGATGTTGGCGTTGTTATTATCGATATAAAGACTACCACCGGTTGCAGGACTTTACACTGAAATAGGAGAGAAAGAAGGAAGTGCAACACCAATCTGAAAAGTCCATAAATTAATAAGCCAAGAAATATAACTCACATTCCCAGCTGCCAATTATATAAAGAAAAAGATTTAATGATTTAATATATCATCCAAAACATATTTAAAACAGATATATCAATACATATAGAACATATTATCCTAAACTTAATACGAAATGGATTGCATTAATATAGACAAAGCTACTAGAATATAAAATATATGAAAATACAGCATCTAAATTTCACAATATGGAATTTTGATTTAAGAAGAACAATCCCATGTAGAAAAAGAGCTTGATTTTGATGAATAGAGATAAATATGTATTTTTGTTGGTGTTAATTCTTGTTGGTAAAAAGTAGATGTGTATAAAAAGCTTGTAGGTTGTAGCGAGGACTATGGTTAGAGATAAAGCACTGATTAAGACAGAGATACATGTGGAGATACTTGTGGAGTTTGTATGTTCTGCCAGTGTTTGTCTAGGATTCCTTACCAGTAAGGTTGATTGGTTGCTATTAAATTGACCCTAGTCTTTCTCTGTGTGGATGTTAGGCAATTTAGACTATAAACTCCAATGGGGTAGAGATTGATGTGAGTGAGTTCTCTGTACAGTGCTGCAGAATTAGTGGAACTATATAAATGATGATGATGATGATGATATAGAGTCAATCATCCATAGGGGGAAAAAAATTTAATATGTACTCCACTCCATATATAGATAATTACTAGGAAGTGTTCAGGGGTAGATGGGGGACTTAATGTGGCCCTGGAAAAAAGTAATGATGTGGCCTCATGTTTGCGGGACCAAAACAATTGTAGGTGGGGCTGACACAAATGTAGGCGGGATTTAGAACTACTGGAATTTGGTTGTCGCAAAATTTAGGAAACCCTATATATGATGACTTAAGACACAGTGGGCCATCTCTAAAGCATTGCAGGGCAAACACTGCCAGTCCTGTGTTTTCAAAATTACATATAAGAGACTGGTATATGCCTCTGGGCTCCAACTTTTTGAGTTGCCTACTAACACATCCATCCAAAATTCCCTTTATAGAAACATATTTGCTTAAAAACTTTGTATGTTCTCCCCATGTTTGAGTGGGTTTCCCCCAGGTGCTCTGTTTTTTTCCCACACTCTGTAAAAAAAAGCATACTAGTAGGTTTATTGTCTGCTATCAAATTGACCCTAGTCTCTCTCTCTCTCTCTCTCTCTCTCTCTCTTTCTCTCTCAGTCTATTAGGAAATTTAGACTGTAAGCTTCAATGAGGCAGGGACCGATGTGAGTGAGTTCTCTGTACAGCACTGCGGAATTAGTGGTGCTATATAGACAGTTGCTGATGAATATTCTATATGAAAAACAAATTATATTTATATTTCTCCATTATAATATACTGTATATTACAAATATTTAAGATGGAGCTACTGCAGCTAAAGGAAGCATCATTTTATTGCAGGTTCAATAAACAGTTTGAAGAGTGAACCAAAATTTTTTTTTGGGGAGATTGAGAATATGGATACAAAATATTATATTTTCTGTATGACAGACTACTTCACTTTTTAACTTTTTAATTAAAATCTATTCCTTAAGTAACTTTTTAATAACACTTTTACTTTCATCTCATTAGAGCAAAGCTGTCTTTTATTGCTTATAAATCATCAAATTATCTAAATTAAATATAGGGAAATTATTCTGGTTCAATGTTATGCTAATTTAGTAATTTACATTCAACACATTAAAGTTCAGAGAATGCAATTTTCTAAAAAGTTTACCCATCAAATAATCTGGATAGTTTTAAGGAATTATGCAACAGTAAATATTTTTTTTTCTATTTTTTTCATGTATAGACAAGAGGTTTATTTCAAACAGTCATTATATTTAAATGATTTCAGTTCCAGCAATCACTTGGTTTTAAGGGTGAGTCATTCAAGAAAAGCCCCATTGAATAAAGGTTTTAACAAAGATGACTGCATATTCGCATGTACAGTGTATCTAATGACTAAAATTTATATTGATTTATATAAATATTTCTTTCCACAATTACATAGATCTACACTATTGCCTTGGCAACAAAACAACTATCTACATCCTGTTTATATCGTCTGTATCCTTACAGGTTGTAGATGAACATCCTGCCACTTTAGTGGCCACGTAGCATACTTTATCAAGCTAGTGGTAGAGCCAGAAATTACCGGCCTCTGGTTTCAGCTCCATGGGGCTGACACCAGAGGGGCTGTGGTTAGTACCTCTGCCTCACAGCACTGGGGTCATGAGTTCGATTTCCTACCATGGCTTGATCTGTGTGGAGTTTCTATGTTCTACCCATGTTTGCTTGGTTTTTTTCCCACACTCCAAAAACATACCAGTAGGTTAATTGGCTGCTATTAAATTGACACTAGTCTCTCTCTCTCTCTCTCTGTCTGTGTATGTTAGGGGATTTAGACTGTAAGCTCCATTGGGGGTGGGACTGATGTGAGTGAGTGCTGCAGAATTAATGCTGCTATATAAATAGCTGCTAATGATGATGATTAAAGAGCAAAAAAGTCTATTCCTGGTGAAAATTTGTATTTTCATCAAAAATAGGACTTTTCTTTGCTTCGTCCCCAAAATCAAAGGCTACCCACCAATGATAGTGATGTAGGACTCTCTGCAATACTTGTTCTGTTATCGCCATTTCATGATGCTTCATTATTTGAATGTTTAAAAGATATAAATGTCATTATCTTATTTACAGAGACTGGCGCGGGAGGGGTACGTTATTCCTATGATAGTTATTGCGAAAACTAATATACCGGCAAAATAATTCCGAAAAGTATGAGTCTGATATGAATGAAATGTAGACTTACTAGAAAACAGACACACAACATCGGCGACCTGCCTGCTATCAATTCCGAATAGAGTAAATGCCGACACTTCACATTTACGTCACATAATATAGCGTCATTGGGATTTCTTTATTTAAAGCAGCAAAGCCAGGTTAGAGCACCTGTACAATCTAATGTTAGGGTTAGCCACCGGGACCTGGCATTGCTGCTTTAAAAAAGAAAATCTCAATGTCGCTATAAATGTGAAGTGCCAGCATATACTCTATTCGGAATTGATAGCAGGCGGGTCGCAGATCTTGTGTGTCTGTTTTCTAGTAAGTCTACATTTCATTCATATCGGACTTATACTTTTCGGAATTATTTTGTCGGTATCTTAGTTGTCGCAATAACTATCAAAGGAATAACAATTACCACCGACTGGCCCGGTGAAGTGGTAAGTTGGCTGGCACCCCGAGGTACTTTTTTGGTAAATTGCAACAAAGGGTGAACTTCTATAGCCGTAATAAATTTGTTTTAGACAAGATGGGAACTAGTGTAAAGTTTAAGGATGATTCAGAGATGTGAGCATTGAAGTCAAGAAGAAGAAACTAAGCCCATTTTGGTCTGTAATCAAAGACAATGCAGCACTATTTGGTCTTTGTGCAATAGATTCCAGTGATGTCCATTGCAAAATGCACAGCCCCCTCAGGTGTTCATTATACCATGGAAATCTTCCTCACTGAAATCCATTATACATGCATATATTTTCCTCTTACTGTATTTTCCCGGTTTCCCTAAAAGATGTTCATTATTGTATAGTTATCAGCAAAGAAAATGATTTACTGAATAACATTTCCAGGCCTGTGATAATATTTAGTTTTTATATTAACCACCTGGTGATTAATCCTCACAATTCCATTTTGGTTGTGTGGGCTAAGGTTATGACACCTATTAATGGAAAGTAATAGTATCATTTTATATTGTCTGGGAACTGTAATAAAAGTTTGATATATGGTTTCTCCCCTCTTCATACAAATTGTCTGGTAATTTTGCTTTTTAGGCTTCAGTTATTATCTTCACCTAGGAAGCAAAATCGATCCTGGCAAATTAAGTAGTTGCATTACATATACAAATTGTAATACTGTGGAATTGGACCTAAGGAAAAAAATGAAAATACCAACTAAGGAGCATCTAATGATATATAATATTGATGTAAGTGATAAATGTGTATTTTATAATAACTTATATAGGGAGGCTGGAATTACATGTCTCAGCCTCTGATGTTGCTTAAGTACTACACATGCACCATCTTCTTTCTCTTGCAAAAAAGGCTGTTTTTGGACAATATATTTTTTTTATTGTACCATAGATAAAGGCCTGTATAGTTTTATTGCAAGTTGGGGGTGAACAAAGCTTTAAAGATAAATACAAAAAAATAAGGTGGACATTAATAGTGAGGACGAATGAAAATGGAGGCGAATAGGGAAGAGAAGGGTGTAAAGGGGGGTTGCCATTCAGCATGTAAATTATTATTATTATTATTGTTATTGTAATTATTATTATTATTATCTTTTATTTACAAGATCTTTACATACTATGCACTACTGTATACTGAGGGGGTCATGACACAACTAAATTACATACAGTGACATAAAGCAGTAGGTAAAGATGATTCTGCCCAAATGAGTTTACAATCTAAGAGGTGGGGAAAACAATTGATAAAGTAGCAGAAAAATATTCATAGACATTGATGGGGAAAGTTTTAAAATGCATAGTGTTGATTCCCTTCCTCATGTACCAAATTACTTCATTTAAACTCTACATGCTTAACACCAATAATCGTAATAATGATACTGACACTGATGTTCGTTTTGGAAGAAAGGTCACAGCTTATTTAAATCAAATAAAAAATGAGGTGGCAGAGAGAGCAGAGCAGTCAGCTTAAAGCATATAAACCTTATCTATTGGCCGGTACTATTGAGAGGCAATAAGCTACTATACCCCTTCTGGACTCAAACAGTGTTATGCCCTTACTTATAAAGGGAAACACAGGATTCACAAATACTAAGCCTGATGTGCAGCAGCCAACCAGCCAGCTATCCGGATCCCTGGAAAAGAGGAATTTGCACTCTGCTCCACTGCTAATATGAACTATCCAGACACTCCCACTCAGGGCTGCCAAGAAGAATTCAGGGCCCGGGTACAACAAATTCATGGGGCCCCCCTCATAGTCAAATAAGCCCCAAAATTTTTTTGCGCCGCCGTACGGCGCAAAAAAATTGGAGGTATGGTCATGCATTCAGGGGCGTAGCTAGCCAAACGGCGGTGCAAAAATTTTGGGAGGTGTGGTCATGCATTTTGGGGCGTGGCAAACGTGCCATTGGGGCGTGGCTAACATAAAAACCACTAGGCTCTCAATTCGCCGGAGCGTCACATATGTTCAAGCACTCCTGACTTTCAGGACATCTACCACCACAGTGTAGTATACAAACAATGCAGTGTGTACACAAACAGTTCAGTCTTGGCCTACACCTTACATTGGGCACAACATTCACCAAAAATTGGTATTGTCCCTACTAGAATCACAACATTTCACACACTGTGCTGCTCTCTCCTACCTGTTCTTCTCACTTTCTCCACCTGTGGCTGCTGGTTTCTTTAGTTGTGGCTTGTCCGGATCCAGAAATGTTGAAGGACCTATTTTGAAAAAAAAATGGCTACATTTAGAAAATTACAGCCAGCCCCGGCGTTAAATCAATAGCACCCACGATTAATAATTAGGCCTTCCTCCAGCCCCAACATTAAAATAATACTATTTACATTTAATAAATAAACCTATTTCACTTCCTGCAAACAGCCCCAGCAATACCTATTTCCCGCAACCATCACTGCCATTAAATAATTCATAGTCACATTTAATAAATAGACCTCATTCTCCCTAAACTCACCCCAAGATTCAATAGCCCCCAAACCACCCCATCTTAAATTAATAGTCCCTACTATTAAATTGCCTCACCATCACCCTACAAACAAAATAGCGCCCATTAATTAGCCGCCACCTACCTCACACACACTACATTGCAACAAGCCCCCTGTGCCATCACACACACAATACTGTGCCCCTTCATCACAACTACACTGTACCCCCTTATGCTCACTGCGACCTCCATGCTGCTTTTCCCCCTTCTTTTTTACTTTGTGCCTCTCTCCCACTTTTTTTATTCCTCTGTTCCTCTCTCCCACTTTTTTCCTCCTCTGTTCCTCTCTCCCACTTTTTTTTCCTCCTCTGTTCCTCTCTCCCACTTTTTTTTCCTCCTCTGTTCCTCTCTCCCACTTTTTTTCCCTCCTCTGTTCCTCTCTCCCCAATTTTTTTTTATTCCCCTGTGGCTCTCTCCTTTTTTTCCTCCTCTGTTCCTCTCTCCCACTTTTTTTTCCTCCTCTGTTCCTCTCTCCCACTTTTTTTCCCTCCTCTGTTCCTCTCTCCCCAATTTTTTTTTATTCCCCTGTGGCTCTCTCCTTCTTTTCCTCCTCTGTTCCTCTCTCCCACTTTTTTTTCCTCCTCTGTTCCTCTCTCCCACTTTTTTTTCCTCCTCTGTTCCTCTCTCCCACTTTTTTTCCCTCCTCTGTTCCTCTCTCCCCAATTTTTTTTTATTCCCCTGTGGCTCTCTCCTTTTTTTCCTCCTCTGTTCCTCTCTCCCACTTTTTTTTCCTCCTCTGTTCCTCTCTCCCACTTTTTTTCCCTCCTCTGTTCCTCTCTCCCCAATTTTTTTTTATTCCCCTGTGGCTCTCTCCTTTTTTTCCTCCTCTGTTCCTCTCTCCCACTTTTTTTTCCTCCTCTGTTCCTCTCTCCCACTTTTTTTTCCTCCTCTGTTCCTCTCTCCCACTTTTTTTCCCTCCTCTGTTCCTCTCTCCCCAATTTTTTTTTATTCCCCTGTGGCTCTCTCCTTTTTTTCCTCCTCTGTTCCTCTCTCCCACTTTTTTTTTTATTACTCTGTGGCTCTCTCCTTTTTTTCCTCCTCTGTTTCTCTGTCCCCTTTCTTTATAGTACTGTCCCTCCCTGTTTTCCTCCCCTTGCCTCTCCGTTTCTTTACTTACCTTTTGTCAACTTCTTTCTTTTCTTTTCTGCTCTTCTGTCTCCTCTTCTGTCTTCTTTCTTTCTGCTGGCTGCGGCGCTCCTCACTGACTGACAGGCGTGACTTGATGACGTCACGCCCAGCAGTCAGTGTGAATGGAGGAGAGGAGGGACACGGCGCCGCGCGATCACGTGAGTATTTTTTATTTTTATTTTTTTTTCTTCCAGCTCCCATGAACCCCCACCCCCGCGGGAAAAAAAAATAAAAAATTTTTTTAAAAAAATAGCGCAACAGAGAAAAATAATAACAAAATAAAAATAAATTTAATTAGCAGCGAGGGCCCGGCCCGGGCCCCCTGGCATGGCCGGGCCCGGGTAAACTGTACCCGCTCCCCCCCCCCTCTCGGCGGCCCTGCTCCCACTGGATCCCATTGGCTGTTCACTCTGAAGATTTAACCCTGAAGTGGTAAGTACATGCTGGGCACAAACCCATGATTTTAAATGTGTTTGGCTTAATGTTCTCTCTTCACCTTTTGGCTATTGTAAATCAGAAGCATTATTAGTCACCAATATTAAAGCAGCCATTGGTGACTGGATTTTGTTTTCAGCTTCCATTGATGTGGTATGGCTGGAATGAGGAAAGACAGTGGAATGTAGAGACATGAAAGATGAATTACAGAAAAAATATTGTTAACTTACAGCGCTGAATGGTTCACACAGATAGAAATGCCAGCATCATGAATAGATAGCTGTAACACAAAAAAAAAATAGACATAGAGCAATATAGTCCCAATGATTGAATGGGGGTCTCTATGTGTCATCAAAGGTAGTCCCTCTTCCAAGTGTATTCAAAGTGGCCAGATATTGGATAACCACGTGAGGGGATCACCGTAGGGTGTATGCTTACAAGCAAATTTCTTGAAGTAAGGCACATCACACAAACTCCTAATAGGGAAAACGATTTCTGCCTCCACTCAAGTCTCCAGCAATGACACATGTGTGCAGAAATAGAATCATAGCATAATACCATTTATTACACATGAATAAAACAATAAAATCCACAGAACAAGTCTGCTTCTAGGAGCGTACCTCAAGGAAAAGAAAGTCCAGCATGTATAACATAACAGGGTAAATTACCCAAAGTCCATCAGACTCTCAGCCGCTGTCTTTATCCTTGGTTAGTCCTAGATCCAATAGTATCCCTGTTGACCCAACGCTTTTCGAATCCAAAAGATTCTTTTTCAAGGTAACAGGCCCACAAACGAGTAGTCTTTTTAAACTTGTAAAGTCCGGTCACGTGATCCGATAAAGCGAATCACGCTTGGTCTAGATTTCACTGACGATCACATGGTTATAATCCGGAAATTCGGATGTGTCCCAAAACGAGGCTTGGATGATCTGCGGTGCACACATGCGCAAAGGGGTTCTTTCCTCTTAATATCCACTCGTACATATGGGATATCACAATCGGTGTAGAAAGCAGCCATAAATTCATTCATACTCCCGATGCAATGTCCAAATCTCCCGCTTTTCACGATGAATGGGAATCCATCCTCAATGCTTGCTCCTTTTTCCTTATAGATTTAATCTTGAAGGAGAGGAGAAAAGATCTCTGCCTGTTAGAGGAGGAGATTTCTACTCTGCAAATGATCATTGCCCCATTTAGTGATATGGAGGAATATAAGAATTTAGAGTTGAATATAGAAACGAAAATTGAAGAGGATTTAAAAGAAACCATTATGAGAAAAAGAAAGAAACAATATAGAGATAGAAAGGTGGTTTTGGGACAGGAGGAGAATAAGGAATATAAAGAGGACATAATTAATGATATAGGGACACCCAGGAGGGATACCATTCAGAAACCCCTGAGAAAGAGATTCAGTACAGGTCTTACACAGAATCGGTCAGACCAATATTTAGCATTTAAACCTCAGAGACCACATCATCATAAATATAAGGGGAGAACAAACCCTAGACCTTTTAATTCAAATGATTCCTGGCAACAGGTCCCATATAAGAAAAAGTTTTCTAATAATTTTAGGTCTAGATATGACTCCACTAATAATAGGAACACTGATTCCTTTAAATTACCTTTGAGAAATAGGTTTTAATCCCTTAAATGGGGGGAGCCCAATCATTCTTCCCCAAGGCCGACCTCTTCTAATGCTCCTTTTTTAGACCAATGGAATCCACACAAAAGAAAGGTCTGAGAGAACCTTCCACAATGTGTGGGAACTCCACTAAGAAGAGAAAAGTATTAGGGGAACTAAAGGGGGCAAAAAGAGAAAAATTAAAAATAAACCCCGTCATGTAGAAGGTAAAATTAATCCTTTGTCTATTTCTGAGTCTAATAATGAGATAGACCGAGCAGAGGATAAATGTATGGTTTAAAACCTTAGCTCTGTTGAACTATCAAAGGAAGAAATCTCTCTATTGGACAAGGGACTTAAATATGCCCCCACCCATTTACCCAATTCCTTTAACATCTTTATAGATGTTCAGAAATATATTAAGAAATTGACTGTAAAAAATTTTTTAAGTATAAATAAAACAAAGGATGTCGATATTAACACTACAACTGAGGATATTGTACCCCCAAAAAAATATAAAAAAAAGCTCACAATTTTTCCCCCATCATGTTAAGGGAGGATTCATCGAGACATTCAATAAGATGGTCCTTGATGATATCGAGTCCACTGTGGGTCAGCAAAAATATAGAAAACAGTGGAACCTAAATATGAAAGAGAGACAAGCTTTAAAGAATCTTAAAGATAATAAAGCCATTGTGATCAAGCCAGCTGATAAGGGGGGGGGCATCATTGTGATGGATAGAACCAAATATGATGCTGAGGTTTTAAGACAACTTACTGAGGGAGATATATATAAAAAACTTAAATGGGACCCAACAGGGAACATACTAAAAAAATTCTCTGTGTTAATTGATAAATACCACAACATGGGAGTCTTGGAGAAGGACATGTATGACTATATTAATATAGAGTATATTACTATCCCGGTCATATATGTCCTTCCTAAGATTCCTAAAGATAGCCAAAACCCCCCAGGACGACCTATTATGGCTGGCACAGGATCAATTACTTCAAATATGTCAGAGGTGATTGATGGTTTTTTACAACCTCTGGTCCAGAAAACCCCAGCTTATCTTAGGGACACCAAAGATTTTCTAAGTAAATTGTCAGGTGTCCAATGGAAAGAGGTGACGGCGGACGTCCGGGCTCTTTATACTATAAATCGACACGATTTGGGTGTTCGAGCAGTGTCACACTTTCTGAATACGACAGATATGTCTGAATCTTTGAAGGAATTTATTATTGAATCAATTAGGTTCATTTTGAACAACAATTATTTCCGATTTGGTGATGATTATTACCTACAAAGCATTGGTACGGCGATGGGCACCAGATTCGCCCCTAGCTACGCTAATCTCTTTATGGCCCTGTGGGAGGAAGAGTGGGTCAATGACTCGAGTGGCTTGGGGGCGAGTCTGGTGCTATGGACCCGTTTTATAGATGATATCTTTTTTGTATGGGACGGACCGCAGTGTCAATTGGAACAATTCCTTGAACATCTTAATTCAAACACTTCGAATGTCGAACTCACTTTTAATGTGAGTAATCAGACTGTGAATTTTCTGGATATTACATTTTATATTAAAGAGGATGTTATACAGACAAAAACCTACTGATAGATCCAGCTATATTCATTATGATAGCCATCACCACAGAAATTGGCTTTCAAATATCCCAATAGGACAGATGAAACGTCTTAAAAGAAATTGTACTGAGGAGGAAGTTCTAAACAATCAACTCTGTGAGCTTAAAAATAGCTTTAGGAGTAGAGGCTATAGAGAAGAGCTATTGACCAAATCTGAAGACATAGTTCGTAAATGGGATAGCAATGCTCAGATTGAAAAAGTGGCCGATAGGAATAAATTTGAGTGGTCATTTATTTCACAGTACAATGTTGCTCATAAACAAGTGGAAAGCATATTCCACAAATATTAACCCATCTTAAAAAAAGATCCTGTCATAGGAGTAAATCTCCCAGAGGTACCATCCTTCATATATAGAAAGGCGCCCAACATTAAAGATAAGATCGTCAGAAGTGTCACATTTGAAGTGGGTCAACCTAATGTGAAATGTATTGGCTTCTATAGATGTGGAATATGCAGTATGTGTAAGAATACACCCTCCAACTGTATGAAATTAGACACCTTTTCCAGAAATAATCAAACTTAATGTATTTATCAGTTTATAACATGCAATATGGTCAATGTTGTATACGCTATCGAATGCACCTGCAATCTTGTATATGTTGGTCGTACTACAAGATCTCTGAAAGTTCGATTAAGGGAACATGTGAATAACATCAAGAAGGGTTTAGAAACCCATGCCTTGTGTGAACACTTTAAAAAGGTACATCATTGTGATCCTAAACATATTGCTAATTTTTGGGGAATAGAACGTATTATACCCCACTGGAGATACAAGAATACACTCCAAAGATTAGCAAAGGCAGAGATGAGATGGATCTTTCAATTGAAAACTTTGATACCCCAGGGATTAAATGTAGATTTCGAGCTCAAATGGTTCTTATGAGCATTTAGAGATCTGCAAGGATTCCACTCTGCCTTATATAGTGTGCCTTTTAGCTCTCCATCTGTACTTTTTCCACCATTTTTAATATGGGTGAATATCCTATAGGATTATTATTTTTATTGTTATGTGTATGTCTATTTGTATTAGATGCGTTGGATTTATTGCGCTGTTGAACTAATATTGTTTTATTTATATTGTATCATTGCATCGGGAGTATGAATGAATTTATGGCTGCTTTCTACACCGATTGTGATATCCCATATGTACGAGTGGATATTAAGAGGAAAGAACCCCTTTGCGCATGTGTGCACCGCAGATCATCCAAGCCTCGTTTTGGGACACATCCGAATTTCTGGATTATAACCATGTGATCGTCAGTGAAATCTAGACCAAGCGTGATTCGCTTTATCGGATCACATGACCGGACTTTACCATGTGATCGTCAGTGAAATCTAGACCAAGCGTGATTCGCTTTATCGGATCACATGACCGGACTTTACAAGTTTAAAAGGACTACTCGTTTGTGTGCCTGTTACCTTGAAAAAGAATCTTTTGGATTCGAAATGCGTTGGTTCAACAGAGATACTATTGGATCTAGGACTAACCGAGGATAAAGACAGCGGCTGAGAGTCTGATGGACTTTGGGTAATTTACCCTGTTATGTTATACATGCTGGACTTTCTTTTCCTTGAGGTACGCTCCTAGAAGCAGACTTGTTCTGTGGATTTTATTGTTTTATTGTTTTATTCATGTGTAATAAATGGTATTATGCTATGATTCTATTTCTGCACACGTGTCATTGCTGGAGACTTGAGTGGAGGCAGAAATCGTTTTCCCTATTAGGAGTTTGTGTGATGTGCCTTACTTCAAGAAATCTGCTTGTAAGCATACACCCTACGGGGATCCCCTCACGTGGTTATCCAATATCTGGCCACTTTGAATACACTTGGAAGAGGGACTACCTTTGATGACACCTAGAGACCCCCATTCAATCATTGGGACTATATTGCTCTTTGTCTATTTTTTTTTTTTGTGTTACAGCTATCTATTCATGATGCTGGCATTTCTATCTGTGTGAACCATTCAGCGCTGTAAGTTACCAATATTTTTTCTGTATATCTGCGTGAGGAGTAGGTGGCTCCTTTTATGGAGATTTAGGCTGCTTTTTGGTTAACATTAGCGCCCATTGTTGATTTGATTGTTATACTATATATGAAAGATGAATTAGTCTTTGTAAAAATCTCAAGAGGCACATGTGGAGTGTAGATCTCTGGACCAGTGACAAAAGCAAGACCCAACATATTCTGTTAAAATCCTTCTTAGCATCCAGTCTGAGTATTACAGATGGTAGCTTAGTTTTTTGGATAAGGTGCTTGGTAGTCTAGGGGGTAATTATATCAAGCTGCGAGTTTTCGTCGGGTTTCAAAAGTGGATGCCAAATCTGAACTGCGCATGCGTGTCTAAAGTTCACACACGCACATAGGATTTGACCCGGCGAGGTATCATTCAAATCCATTCCGGCTTAAGTGGACCCCATAGAGATAAGTAAGATAACACCACTCTGAGAAGATGCTAGTTTGCAGTGAAAACCAATGTATTTTGCTGCTTAATAAATTATTAATATTGCAGTCCTCATCGAGATCTATGGGGACTGCGGTAACCGATGATTTCTATGATTTCTCCTGTGTTAGCTTCTTCATAAATTGTGCAATAGCCATTCTCCAGAGAAAACAGCTGTTTTCTCCAGTTCTTTGGCTGATCGCACTGTCATAAATAGACCCCTTAGAGTAAGGTGTAAATCTATCTAGAAGATGCAATGTAGCGCTTTGGCAAACCCACAATTTAAGTTGTAAGAGAGGGTACATCCTAGCTCAACTCTGAATCACAGTGTAAAAATAAAGTTAACCAGTAATTGTGTGCTACATGCATAGCTACATATTTTGTTTAGTTGCATTTTTACACCCTTTAGCTGAATTTGCTTCTAATTCTAAATAGGCCAAATGGCACTATTAAAGATGTCTAAAATGAATTGAGGAAACGTGTCAATCTAGATTGTTTGCTGGGATGTTTCCTTTTCTTAGGAATAAAGACTTGATAAATATTTTCCATAAGTGTGTGTCCATGTCCTTTGAGAAGAAGCAGGTAAATTCCTTACACCAGCAAGGAAAAATGTGTATAGAATATGGAAATAAAAATAATAAATTAATAAATAAAAATAATAAATAAAATAAATAAATAAAATAAAATAAAAATACTAACAATAAAACAAAAATGTGGAAATGGATATGCTAAGTGGTTTGAAAAAAATAAGTCCCTGGCAATGCATGCTAGGTAAATCATGAGGTTTAAATAAAAATAAAATGTGAAAGACTGTTTATAAAACCAGATTACAGCAACCAGTTTAATCTTTAAGGTACATATAAATTAGGATCAATTAAAAGGTCTCCAAGAAGCTGTAAACCAAAAACTTCCAAATAAAGTAATCTGATTAGTGTTTACATTTTTATGCATGTGAAGTTTTTAAGGTTTAATTTAAATTTTTAAGATTGTATTGTATTTTGAGATTTAGGGACTGATGCAGAGTTGATCACACAATGGGCGCAAATGACTCTTAAAAAAGTGCACGCATGTTGCAGTAACCTGAACAATTGGCACAACCAATGTTTGCTTACTTGTCTGTTCTGTGACAATATGCTGTGATTTTTTTGGCAATTTACTAACTGCTGATTCTTGTTTGATTGTTATTGCTATTTTCTAAAATAAATAGTTAAAAAAAAAAAGTGCACGCAAAAATAGCGCAATTCTGTTCATATGGAGAGCTGCACACATCTCAAGATGCGTCTGGCTCTGCATCAGCAACATATGAGCTTGGTTTATGCTAAGACATCATCATCAGCGTGTAGTTGCACTTGATCCCTAACACACACAGCAAAATATGTAAGTGAATCTCCCTATGTAGACTCAGACTCATCTTACACTCACTAATTACGCCTCAAGAGGTGGAATGAGGGAGAGAAGCGGCGTTTAACATAGACCAAGTACAGGCAAAGTGTGGTCAGGGGCTGGCTCGGCTGGGAGTAGGGGTGTTAGAGTATGCTGGCATTTGTAGAACTACAAGCTCTAGCATGCCTTGGCATCCAGGGTCCCCCGAGACCTGTAGTTAACCTCTAAAAAAAACACTGGATAATAGACAGATACACATTGTGAAAAAGTTATTTATTTAAATAAATGCTGCATGACACATAGCCTAGTGCTGGCAACGGCTTTGAATGCATGATGATATGATATGCTTTAAATGTATCTTCATGCTGTACATGCATTTAGCACAGTATGCTGAGTCGCCTCTATGTTTAGATATGTGCAGCTCTGCATGCACAAGTAAGTGCATCTGTGTTTGGATGTAATTTACATCTGCGTATCCAACCCACATCTGGCCCTATGTGTTGAAATAAAAAAAATATATGACAGAGTTACTTTTTCTAGTTTTTCTATTCCATATCATGTATGGTGCTATGATGGGATTATTCCATGGTTGATCCATATATCGTCATGCACACTAACTAAATTACTTGGTATGAGAGGAAAATAATTTTTCCTGTCTTAGTATTTATATTGAATTTATAGGCATTAGGTTGAAATAAAATTATATATATATATATATATATATATATATATATATATATATATATATGTGTGTGTGTGTATATTGGGTTAGGTCTAGCGATTATTAACTTGCTATTGATCTTAAATTTGGTGTTGGGTAGAGCTATGAAGTGGTAATATTGGCATCTTCTAAGATCCGTATTGAGCTTGTGATTTATAAATACAGAATAGACACTATCAAATACTATTATATAATATCAGAGCGGGTCTCACAGGCTTAGAGTAATTCCTTTAGGACTTTTAAACTCTGAGCTCCGTCAACTGAAATTCATATAAGTTTGAAACATTAAATTAGGAATAGAAACCGAGTCTCATAAAACATAAAATAGGTAAATGTCCTTCATGAGAAAGACTTGCAGGAGTCTTATTCAGGAAAAAATATTTGCTCTTATCTCATCATATGTGCATAGCTGTTAGTAATACCCAGTCCTGAAAGAGAGCTCAATACCTTTTGCAAGCCACATTTTTGAAAACTCTTATTAACTCTTAATTCAGCTGTGCTAATGCAAGAATATATAACTTGCTCTTGATAAAATATTAGTGCAAAAGAAATGTCTTTAATGATCCAGCAAAAGTTTGTTTTATAGCCTTATGTGTTTCATCATGGTTTGTGAGTTCTTTAGGAACATATATATTAGTGAGGGTCGGCCGTCGGCTCAATTCCTTATAAAAGTGGTTTAGGATAAATTGGTAAAGCTGTCTGGCCTAGTAAATTTTCCCAGTGGAGTGAACTTATTGCTTTAGACATTTGATAATATTAACATGTAATTTTCTTTTAAGAAGCAATTTTAATATATAATCATAAGGGGTAAATATTAATATATTTTTTATTATGGGAGCAATGGTATTTGATTTATAAAGGAGCAATAATCATTTATCATGGGGCAACACTTAATAACATGGTGGTTGCCTCTACAACATTGCTGTAGTTAGGAGATGGGAGTGGTCTACAAGAGCTCAGCTATTCTCCTTTGGCTCCAAAGCAATTGAGGACCCTCATGTAAATGAGCGAAGTCAATTCTTTGAAACAAGGCTGCCTCCCTTTTTTGAAATAGTGGATTTGAGTCTTTAGCTCAGTTGCTTCTTACATAGATCCTGAAATGTTGAAACCCTATTTGGAAAAGAGACAGATACATGATATTTAGAAAGCTCTATCCAGCCCCAGCATTAATTCAATAGCACCCACATAATTAGACCTCCCACCCAGCAACCAGCCCCAACATTAAATTAGTATTTATATATGATCAATGGCCCCTTTTCCCCAAACGAACCATTAAATGAATAGTATACACACTTAATAAATATACCTATTTCCCAAAACCATGCCAAAATTATATCATTCATATTCACATTTAATAAATGGTCCTCCTTCCCGAATACAGCCCCACATTCCATTAAAATGTCCCAAAACCACCCTAGCATTAAATTAATGGGCCCCACTATTAAATTAAATAGTCCCACCACCACCCCTCATATAAAATAATAGCAATCACCATTAAATAATTATCCCCTACCCACTCTTCACCATTAAATTAATAGCCCATCCACTCTAATTACATTATGACTCCACCTTCCTTCACACTTCCCTTTTTCCATTTGAACTGTGTTAGAGATTCAAACTCTTTTGTCTGCCTCTCTTACAGTCTGACCCCATGGGACGCCAAGTGTCATGTGGTGCACGACCCATGTGACATGTGTCATTGGGGAGATAGGGGGAAGCAGCCACACATAGGGGAAGAGAGGGAGAAACAGGTCATATGATCCCCAGTCACATTAACTAAAGTAGCTGGTCCCAGAGGAGAGGCCAGCCAGTAGTTACCACACTGTCCCCCGCAAGCAAAAATTGTGCTGGTACTGCCCCCACCCCCTTAATCCAACTCTGATGCTAAATCAACTAATACAAATGGGATACCAATCTTCTCAGTAGGCTTGCAGCTATTCAGAAAGGTATGACAATCCCTCCTTTTCTACTGTTATCCCATGATTTATTTAGTAAATATATGAAAACTTTGTTACTGTTTATTTTGTCATTATATTTTGATAATATCGAGCATAGGCTTTTTGGATTAGACAGTCTTCAATTATATGCTTATGCTATAAAGCAACAATTATACATAAGTCTACTTCCAATAGCAGAATGCACCAAGTC
Organism: Mixophyes fleayi; assembly: GCF_038048845.1. Classification (NCBI taxonomy): domain Eukaryota; kingdom Metazoa; phylum Chordata; class Amphibia; order Anura; family Limnodynastidae; genus Mixophyes; species Mixophyes fleayi. Next base: position 66,668,777 of record NC_134412.1, on the reverse strand, counting down.
TGTTCCCACAGTTAGATGCACTAAAGCTTCTATATAATCACTGTCACATCTACTAATGATTTATTGCTTTTTTTTAATTAGCATGTCTCTTGTAGAATGTCTTAGTTGGTGGCTGATTTGTTTCTGTAAAACAAATACAGTTTCTGGCTTCATTTTTGCAACAAGGTTAAAGCCTAAGAAAATTATTTTCCATTAGTTCAAATACCTATGCACTCTCTAAAGTGGCACATAGACACTTACTTTACTTGGTCAACATTGGGCCATATAAGGCCTAGAATGTCATGTCTAGAAAAACATGTTTTTCCTCTAGGATAAAAATTTGACTTCAGTTGGGTTGACCCCAGATAGGCCAGCCACTTCCACTGCCCTCAGCCTCTTCCTCAATACCTTGCAAGGGGACCTCCTTCTCAGCCCTTCTCAAGACCTTGGGCTAGATTTACTAAGCTGCAGGTTTGAAAAAGTGGGGATGTTGCCTATAGCAACCAATCAGATTCTAGCTGTCATTTTGTAGAAGGTACTAAATAAATGAAAGCTAGAATCTGATTGGTTGCTATAGGCAACATCCCCACTTTTTCAAACCCGCAGCTTAGTAAATCTAGCCCTTTGTCTCCTTTTTATATAAAACAATTATAAAATGGCTATCAAAAGACTAGCACTATTCAAAAAAAATGTTATTAGAATGTAATAATATTGCATAGTATTTCCTAATTAGTGTACCAAATTTTATTTTATATATGTTTTTTACTTAATACAAGTGTTCCGTAATATTGACAATGGAGCTGTCTCCTATGACACGCAGAAATTAAGCAACGTTGTAAAATTGCTGCTTTATTGGCAAAAGTGATTCATCTTTCAATGATAAATCAGTAAACTGCCTGATGCATGCCAGAATGCCCATAGGACCTACTTCATTAAATTGCTAGAAGCAGTCGGTGACATTCCTGCATAGAAATGTAATGAAACCAACAATTTAGTCAGCAGTGATATTGGTGTGCAGATGCTGATAATAGACTCAAGGTCACTCTACACAATCTTAATGGTTTCCAGAATGACATGAGGTAGGAACATGAACTGATTTCTCACCTTTGTATTAGACATCCCAATAAGAACTATGCATGACCTGTAATCACACTCTCTGATCCTTTACATCTGCTGCTGCAATTACAGAAATGACAGAAAAAGTAAAAAAAAAATCAGTAAAAATAGTTTTATTTGTGCAAATGTATTATTTTTAAAAAGTTCAAACCTTAGGAAACCATTTTTTTAATCGAGGGTGGCTTTTCATTTATAAATAAATAAAATACAAATATATCTGTACATAAATAATATAATTTAAAATTTAAAAAAATATACTCAAACAATACATATAAAAGGACTAAAAAATAAATAGGCAACACATAAATCTCAAACATATGAAAAGCAAAGTAATTGAAATTAAGTTCCCATAATAATGTAAAGCATGCATATACATACACTATTAGATTGAAACACGAGGGAAATATTTAAGAAAATAAATATTATTTTGAGATCTGAGCACCCAGAGATTTTAGGTAGAGTTGACAGCTTCAGTTCCAATAGTGCAGTTAGAAATAATCCACTGTGACCAAATCTGATTATATTTATATAAACAGTCTCTATAAATATGTTGTTCATGACTTATGGTTTCATTATCAAGCTCAAACCATCTGTGATATCATGGACCTTGCTTAACCATCCAGGACCTTGCAATACATAATTTAGTTAAAAAGAGTAGATTAATCACATGCTGCCAAGTCCATTTATTGATGTTTTTCTTTTAAGACAGCCCAAATATAGCAGTCCTTGGAGAGTGTGAGAGAGACAAGACACACATTTTGTTAATACAACACATCATACCAAAATATACATTTGGGCATCCCCAAAGTAGATACCAGAAAGTGCCTATTCCTTTACCACATTTAGGGCAAAAGGAAATTGTGCACACTTCAAATTTCATTAGCCTAATAGGCGTTAAGTAAATGCTATGCAATATACATAAATGCATTTGTTGACATTTTAGTAGGTAGTGTAGAATGATGAACTAAGCATAACATATAAGACCGTTCCCCTTCTGAAACAAAATCTGTCCTCCCAATCTCATTATAGAAAAATAAGGCTATTTGAATTAAAATCTTTCACAAGTCTAATTATATCACAGTTGTTGATGTTTGTGTTTCAACTCCTTAATGAGTTCTTTTCAAATTAGAAACATCAATTTTGGCATACTTTTATCAAACTGAGCCTTGAGAAGATGCTTATGTTTACGATATGTGTGAAATGCTGTTTAAGGTAGATTAAATTCTTTCTGGAATTGTGTAAACATTTTTAAATATTTTTGAAAAAAAAAAACTGACCTATCTTAGTACTAATTGCATCTGAACCAAATCCTTTTGATTAGAAGGTTAAGAAGCTTCTCTAGATACAGATAGCTTAAATGATAAGTGGTTCTTCTTTGCAGAGGGGCCTATAGGGTTGCATGGTAAAATCAATCTTACTCAATCAGAAGTTTCTGCAAACCATTATTAAGGGAATCTACCAGCCAATTGCTAAGATAGGCCAATTGAGATGTATAATAATAATATTGGGAAGAGGTATGCCTCCAGAAGTTCGAGTTGTACATAATACAATTAAATTTATTCTTACTTTCTTACCTGTCCAGACCAGAGAATAAGCCAGTTGTTAAAATTTCCAAAAAATATGTTCAATAATATAAATCGGAGAATGCCTGAATTAACATTTTAAGTTAACGCTGCCTGAAACTGAGAGGAAAAATTGTTCAGAATGTGTGTTTGAATATGAAGAAATTCAATGAAGTGGTTAATATTAAAAGAAACATAAATATGTTAATTTATTGCTCCATAGTAAGGAAAATGGAGTGGGTAATACCCTGTGGGCAATCTCTCCTATTTGGAAAAATATTGTCCAGATAATGTTAAGACTGGTAAACAATTGGAACCTTTCCACTACTTGCATTGTTTTCATAGAGCTTGATGGATCATGCAAGAATAGTAACATATATTATGTATAAAGCAATTTTATCCATTTTATCCCAAATAATTAAGCCATTAATGAATTTATGATTGCTAAATAAACGTGCAAGAGGATATATGGACACAGAAAATAGAGTGGGCGATAAAGGGCAACCTTGCTGTGTTCTTCTTCCTAATTTAAATGTATCAGAAATATACCCGTTTAAACACATTCTCCCTGCTGGGTCAGAGTATAGCAATTCAATGCAATTAATAAACATAGAACCTATACCGCATTTCGCAGTACCACCTGTAAATCACTGCATTCTACAGAATCATATGTTTTGGCAGCCTCAGTATCATTTTTATGATTTAATTGCAAGTGTTTAAATAAGTGTCTGAGATTAATGGAGGTGGACATTCTGGAATGCACCCATTCTGGACTGGGTGCACAATTTGCAGAATAACTTTATTAAGACGTAAAGCTAATACTTTTGCCAATATCTCTAGTCAGTAAAGAGATTGGTCTGTAGGTATCAGGAAACAACAAATCTATACCTGGCATGGAAAAAACAATGATAAGTGTTTTGGATGAATAACCCACTTTTCATACAATTGGTAAAAGAATTCAAACAGTTTTGGAATAATTCTCTATGTTTTTTTGCAGAGTTTGATTGTCAGGCCATCTATTCCCGAGTTCTTACCATTTAGAAAAGATTGAACTACCAGGCATATCTCTTTCAAAGTAATAGGAGCTTCCAAAATCTTCTTTCTTATCATATCAAAATTCTTATCATAAGATAGAGAAGGCAAAATAATTTCAGGCAGATATGTAATACAATTCTCGGGGCTATAATGCATTTGTGAGGCATATAAATTAAGACAATACTAATAAAAAAAACTTGCAATCTTTGATATTTAATACCCTTGTTATCTAGTAATACTGGCATAGTTATGCTATATATATATATATATATATATATATATATATATATATATATATATATATATATATATATATATATATATATATCTATCAGACTCTTCACTTGCCAAGAAAGCCAGAAAAATGCCCTCTTTGTCAATCAGAGCATATTTGTTAAATAAAATAATTTTTGTTCTTGCTCTTTTCTTTTTATAGAGAGGATTTCTTAATATCTTCTGCATTCTATTCAAAAGATGGTCATACTGTCTGAGCATTTATTAAAATAAATAAAATCTATTTTGACTAATAAAGCAGAGTTGCCAGATATATAGTACATCTAGGTATGAATGAAGGATCTCTCAGTGTTCCGATTGATAAGGAGTAGCAGGTATCTCCTCCCTATTTTTATAGGGGAAAATTGATTGTAGGTTGTCTCTACATGGTTATTGATGTTAATTGCACAGATGTCCTAGTAAAATGCACAAACTCTGATGGATTCTACTGAGGAAAAGAGAGGTTTCTTCTACCACAGTTGATGCTGTAATTGCAAAAATCTTAACCGAAGAAGTACCAAACCTATGCTGGAATTAAAATCCAATCAAACAGGGCAAAAATACAAATCGAACAACTTTTACCTTGCGACAGCAAAGAAGTTATATGCCTACTAGAATGCCTTTGTGGGATGCATTACATGGGTAGGACAATACGAACATTCAAAACAAAGATGGGAGACTATTAGGAATACTAAAAAAGGTTTTGACTGTCCACCCACTTTAAGGGCCAACAAAGATGTGATCCTACTGGTCTTAGCTTTTGGGGCAATAAAGAAAGTATATAGAAACTGGAGAGGTGTTTTATTAAAACACACACACACAGACAGACATACAGACTAGAGTCAATTTGTTAGCAGCCAATTAACCTACCAGTATGTTTTTGGAGTGTGGGAGGAAACTGGAGCACCCGGATGAAACCCACGCAAACATAGGGAGAACATACAAACTCCTCACAGATAAGGCCATGCTTGGGATTTGAACTCATGACGCCAGTGCTGTAAGGTAGAAGTGCTAACCACTTAGCCACCGTGCTGCCCCATAATATTCTAGTTTGTCCCAGTCGGGGACTCCTGCTCTGCTGTCCCAATCAGGGGCTCCTATACTGCCCTCTCAGTGGGATACTTCTCTGAGACTGCTGCCCTATTTTGCTACAAAATTAAATTTCAACTATGACAACACGTTTCAAATTATGAGAAGCAAAGTCATGGGCTCCCTGTATTGAAAACAATCTTGTTATGTCAAGTTATTAAACCCAAATATATGACATATTAGGAAAACACTGTCTTTCTGTTATAATAAACATGATCTTACAGCTATTTCATACTTACCAACTTTTTGTAGTTGACGTCCTGGAGTCTCATGGGGGAGGTGGGCGTGCGGGGCTCCAAAAATCACATCTTTTTGGACCCTCCCCCGTGACGTAATGATGCAAACATGTCATTTTACAGTGGGGCCAAATCACGGCCTTTTCGACCTAATTCTGCCCACTTCACTAGGAAGTAGGCAGATGTGGGCCATACTCTCCCGGTAGTCCGTGAGACTCACCCGAAATGCGGGAGTCTCCCGGACATTCCGGGAGAGTTGGCAAGTATGAGCTATTTAAATAAAATCTATGCAAAATAATTAGAAGATTTTTTTTGCAAGAAGGAATCAAACACTAACATTTTGAATAATAGCATTAGAAATGAAAATTAAAACCCGTTAGTGACCAACCAATCCATGGTTTCCATTGGAAAAATAAACAAGTGTGTTTTCCCATCTGCCACAACTCTCAGCTTTGCTGGGAATAACATAATATAAGAGATTAAAAGATATAATATAAGAGATTTGAACATCACAAAGTATTCGTATGACTTGCATAAAATAAGAACAATTGTTTTGTACTTCAAGAGAATTCTGGAAATACTAATACTTATTAGTTGCCATATTTCAAAGGGCATTGTTGCCGGGCTAATCTTAGAATAAAGTCACTATAATTTAAAAAATTTCCAATGAATGTTCGTGGAGGGGCCCCTGACACATTTATTTTCAATGGTATTTTGCCTGGCTCATTTCCAAATATATTAATCTTCAAATTATCAAGAAATAGTTTCTGGTTGCATCCCTCAAAAGAAATGGAATGAAATCTATGTTCAAGTTTGGCTATTTAAATTATTGAGATTCAATGAAAGCATGGTATTAATTAGTGGCCAATTGTATATTGCAGGGAGCTGTTTAAAACATGATCAAAACAGTAATCAAAGGAAAGCTCAATAGCCTTGTGTCGCACCTAAGGATCTTTCTGGACCCAGACTGGGTTGTGTCTCTAGAGCTGGACTGGTGACTATGTGGACAAAGCTGGGTGACCTGATAATGTTCCTCTGCATGTAGAGAATGGACTGTTGCAGATGGTGATTACACTAGTAGTAGAGAGCAAACAGGAACTGGACTGCTGGTCCGGACTGGAATCGGCTTGCTGGACCGGAGTGGAACCGGAATGCTGTAATCGGAATGCTGAAAGTGGATCACTGTAACGGGAATGCTGCAACTGGAATACTGGAAGTGGATCACTGGAATCGTAATTCTGTAACCATAATGGAATCAGAATGTATGAAATCATAGTGCTGGAATCAGACTGGAGCCAGAACGCAGACTGCACTGTCAGAGCTGGATTAATAGCATGACTATAGCAAGATGATAGCAAGACTGCAAACTACTGGGATCCAGGTTCACATCTGAAATGTAACGTTGCACTGGCAACAGATAGAGGCTCCAGGAAGTCCTTTTATAGTTGTAGTTGATTCCTGATTGGAGACTGCAGTCAGCTGGGCAGAAGCAGCACACAGAGTTGTTGAGATGGATCAGGTGACTATATCCAAGATGGCAGCTCCCATGAACTGGTTTTGTAGGGAATCTGAAATGGAGGCTGTTATCACCTGATTGGCTGAGAGAAATCATGTGACCAAATTCAAGATGGCCAAGCCCATACTTTGATTCTGGATGGATCTCTGGAGTGGAGACTGGCTGGACAACATCTTACAGAGAGATCTGAAAGCAACAGAGCCTGAGGACCGCAGGGACAACTTGGAAAGGCAGCGAAGAGGTAAGTGACAGAACCTGAGAGCCTTATGTGTGACACCTTGTATTTGTAAACTGGTATCTGAAATTAATTTTATGATCTGAAATTAATTTTATGATATGAAGTGTTGCAAACTTACTAAAATCCATATTTATTTATAACCAGAGGTTTGCAAAATAACATTTGTATCAACAAGAATACTTAGTTACATTCACGTTCTCAAATGAAGATCAGGAGTCTATAATCCATACACAGATGACTGCGCATAGTAATCACAAAATGTAATTCCTATTAAATGCATTCATGTTATTTACACACAAAGACAGGTCAGTTCATCATATCTTTGAAATGAGGATAAATTCCATAGCAAATCCTCTGTAAAAAGCAGGCTACATATACATGTTAATGCTAATAGAACGGAAGGGTGGAAGTATAACAGGATATCAATAAAAAACTAAAGATAAATACAATTTAATTATAAGAAAAATTTAAAAATGAGCTGATTATATAATTACTTATAACCACATTTAATTATAAATAATCAAACAAAAATATAAAATTAGCTCAGGAGTAGAAGAGAATGACATATGCCCTCCTGACCCCACATAAAGACCAGCAGAAAGAGTGACTCTCTCCATGTTCTAAAGGAAGACAAAGCAGCATTGAACGATTGAGGAACCTATACAGATAAGCTGAATTTTTTATTTATCTGGTATGCATATTAATAGGTGTCTGGGTATATTATAAACTCATTTATAGTCTGACAATACCACACTACTTTGGTTATCCTTTCTATCTTTTCTGAGCACTCACGACTGTAGAAACTTTATATATTTCAAGTAGAACTATCCAGGATCTTGTGCTGATAAGCTAACATGTCACATGTTTTTGGTACACATATATCGAAATACTGCACTATTTAGCGCACTTGCCTCCTTCTTCTTTGTTCTATAGATACTGGCTCTTGAAGGTCTTACCACCCAAATTACTTGAAGGAAGGCTGCCGCCCTGTAAGAAGGGAGTGTTTACGATGTGCATGGACATTGCATAACAACTTTATCACAATGTTGGACTGAGCGCCACAATTTACTGCTATTTTGTTTCTATAAAAATATAAAATTGTCATACTATAAATAAGGACAAAAAAAGATGTTCCACAAACTTCTTTATGAGACTCCACTTATCACAGTGACACTCTACCGAATGTGATAATCCAAATAAAATCAGACATTGCACCATAAAAATGGAAATTGGAGATAACCTAGAGTTTCAATTACAAGATTCCCATTACAAAATAGTCAATGCTTTCAGTGCTTAATGCAGAATCCTATGTCCTATGTTTATGTCTCCAGAGGGCCTCTTACATACATACCACTGGCTTAGAATAAGACAAGATGGGGGTGGGGGGGTTATTTCAAGGGTACTGGAAGACAATATATTCTGAATTTTCATCCTTTTCAAAAGATAGCAGAAGGTTGTATATCAAAACAAGATTTCAGGATTGGCTCTGATAGCAAAACTGAAAGTATCCTTTAAAAGGTCACCTGGGTAATTCCTATCACTAAAGCCTGTGAGCAATTCTGAGGTCTGTTTTTCAAACCTGGCTTGTATAAAGGAATTCCTTCTAATTCACAGTATATATCTCAATTGGCTTTTTTTGGTGGTTATTAGAATAGTCTAAACAGTTGTTAATATCAACTTCTTCCTATATGTTGAATTTTACATTGAATTTTCAACTGCTTGCTGTGTTATGTGAGTGCTTGTGAATATAAGAGTGGAGGAATTTTGATTAAGGCGAGCCTACATGGGCCCCAAAATTTCTGGATCTGGCCAAGCAACAGGTGAACTTAAGACACCACCACATAGTCAAAGCTGCAAGAACAGGAGACAGATGTATGCATCCTGCATTGGACAACAACGTTAGAGTTCCCTGCAAACAAGAAAAACTCCTTATTTAAGCAGCACCTATGGGTCAGATTGAGCACTTATACTGGCAGGGCCGTCTGGATAATTATTTCAATTAAAATAAAATGAATGGATGACATAAAAAATTCATGTCTCTCTAAGAGATGTTTATCTTGTAGTAAATAGTATTTTACAGCCTCCGGCCCATTAGCATGTTGGATGTTGACATGTAATAAAGTAATAATTAGGTTTCAAAACCTTAAAATATAATGATAAGTTGTGTGGTGACGTGAATATAAGATCTCAGGGAGACAACATGGGTTTGAAGATGGTCAACATTAAAAAAAAGGTTAGAAGTTAGAGCCCTTACCAAAAACAATTTGTTTTTACCATGTGGTTTTACCTAAAGCGCATATGGTTTAAGGGTTTACAAACCGCCACACATTGCAAGTGGTTTTAATTTTCACACTCCAAACTGACGGATGGTAAATCTGTCAGTTTTGCTCTGAAATTCATAAATATTGTTTGGTGGTTTGTAAGCTGCATATAAAACTGCTGCTTATTAAATCCCATCAACTTTAGGACCTTGAGACAAGCAAATTGTGAATGTACCAGAATTATAAGATATTCTTGTTTACTTTCTAATACACAAGTGTATTGTTATTTGAAGCTGAAGTTCATGGTGTATTGCACATGCATGTAATATATATATAAACAAATGTTTTCAAAGGCATAGAGACTAATGTTTACTAATACTGGGGGTTGGCATCTCACAGACATAATGGGGTATATTTACTAAACTGTGGGTTTGAAAAAGTGGAGATGTTGCCTAGAGCAACCCATCAAAGTCTAGTTATCATTTATTTAGTGCATTCTACAAAATGACAGCTAGAATCTGATTGGTTGCTACAGGTGACATCTCCACTTTTTCAAACCTGCAGTTTAGTAAATATACCCCAATGACAGATGGTATCAATATAAATATTTTTTTTATAATTTTTTGTTATATTTTTCTAGAATAAAATGGTCATTGTGATCACTTAAAATTGAGAGCTGGTGTTTTTCCACCACTAAGCTAATCTCTATTTTATAAAACCAAGATACTTACCAATTACCTGCTAAATTTATTACCTCTTAAACAGCACTACTTGCAATACATCAAAATGGTCTTTCCACAGGTAAATCACATGAGAACATATAATAAACAGACAGCCAGGTCTTTAATCAATAAAAAGAAAACAATGTTGGTTATCTTGGTAGTATACTCATGTCAAAATGACAGTTATTTTGACTTTCGTAAAGAGACAGAGAGCATTACAGGGCTGCATGTCTTATGATTCCTCTTTTGCCTTTTTGCCCACTTCCATCTCCCGTCCCATGAATAGAGCGGCAAAGTTCTGCCACTATGTATAAAAACATCTAGGGTAATATACAAGTGTTGCTGGAGAGATAAAAGGGGAAGGAAGGGGCTTAAATTGGTGTGAGAAATGTTGCAAAAAATCGAGGGATGTGAATATGCAATTTTTGTGTTTTTTATCATAGTTGTTCCCAAAAGATGGGATTTAAGTGTTATAATCTGTTTCAGCTTTGGTGTCATCTGAGGCCCAGAGTACCGTTTGCTATAAAGAGGACAATAGAAAAGACTTGCTAGGATTCATGGACCTAATGTCACGGGCCTCCCCCACTCCCGTCTCTCCCCCCTCTGCTCTATACTCAATGCGGCCGCTAGACTCATCTTCCTCTCACGCCGCTCCTCCTCGGCCTCCCCACTCTGCCTCTCCTTACACTGGCTTCCCTTCCCCTATAGAATCCTCTTCAAGCTCCTCACCACCACTTACAAGATTCTCTCCCACTATACCGCCCCCTACATCTCTAACCTCCTCCCCATTCACACTCCTGCCCGCTCCCTGCGCTCAGCCAATGATCGCCGCCTCTCCTCCACTCTCATCACCTCTTCCCACTCCAGAATCCAGGACTTTTCCCGGGCAGCCCCCCTTCACTGGAATGACCTCTCTCGTTCCATCCGTCTCTCTCCTACTCTGTGCTCCTTCAAACGTGCACTGAAAACTCACCTCTTCCGTAAAGCCTACCAACCATCCACTTAACCACCTCTCCTCCTCCACTCGCTCTCCCGTCTCTCTTTTGGCTCCCCTTGTGCCTGTTCTGTCCAACCTCCTTTAGGATGTAAGCTCACATGAGCAGGGCCGTCTTCCCTCCTGTCTCCTCACCTGTTCTTCTACTCCGTGCTTATTGTATTACCCTGTGTGGAGCTTTTGAAGTATTGGTATTTTTGTTTATTGTTCTGTACTGTTTCACCCTGTATAGTCCACTGTTTGTACTGTGTACGGCGCTACGGATACCTTGTGGCGCCTAACAAATAAAAGATAATAATAATAATAATAATAATGTTCTCCGTTTCTCTATCTTCTGTGGTTAAATACACCTGCTGAACTTTTGGGATTAATGACATTAAGGAGATATGACCTGTCTTCGCTCTGTGGTTATTGCTGTGCATCCTACTACAGATTCTCCCTCTATATTTGCCATTTTAGTTCCTTGAGTCCAACTCACTATGAGTATCAATGCTACTTCTTCTAGCTTGTCCACATCATTACCAGTGATTGCTGATCTGATTGTTAGTACTTCTTCCTGCAAGCAATGACACTGAGTTTCATTGCAGCATGCATTCATGGCCAGCGATTACTTATTTGGTGATGGATATATTCTTTTTCATGGTGCTGTCTCTTCCTAGAGCCTTTCAGCTTCTATATGTATCGGGACTTATTAGCATTCTGGGTCTGTGAGTGTATTCTGTTTGATTCAGTACTAACATGAACATATGTGGTTAACCAACATGAACTTGTTTTTCCTATGTGCTGCTAGTTACAAACGATCCAAATATAACTGCCTATTAAAAATATTAATTGTGCATATATCTATGTATATTACTGCTTGGGAAGTGTCTTGTTGCTATCTATGCATTGTGATTTAACTATACTTCAGACTTAGTTGTTGTCCTGTTTTATATTAAGAAAGGAATATTGACGATGATCTGCTATTCAAATTATAATCATAAACCTGTGTCATCTTCATATTGTACTACTTGGTGCCAGAGGTAGAGGTTTTCAACAACTGGGGTCTAATGTTGCTTGAGTTTAACATATTTCCTGACAGCAATCAAAGTTGGAATAATTATTATTTGCCACAATGCTAAGATATATATGTTACCCTTGATTGGTATAAAGTTTGTTTTCTTCACTTATAAGTCCATACTTATTGCCACCAAGTGTTGTTTTGCTTTTTAAACATAGTGGGCCTGGTTTATGTGTAGACATAAGCCCGTTTGCATCCTGTATCTTGCATGAAAGAGCTCTGTACATACTCAGAAACAGTCCTTCTGCCAATGACCGTAATTCCATGCAATATATTCTGTAGAGTGCACTAAATCAATGATAACTAGGTCACTATGTCACTCCCAGAGTCCATGACTACCCAGACAATTTCAGTCACTTTACTTAAAGTTGGTCTCCTGGCTACAGAACTCCTGGAACAGCAATTTCAGAAGGCTGGTCCAGCTTGGGCAAGTGAACAGTCTAAGGGTTTTTGGGGTCTAGTGCACCTGGCTTTAAAGTGACCTAGCTCTCCGTACTTGAAGCACCTTCGGCCAAACACCCTTACAGCTGGACCTAGATTAGCAGCAGTTTTCCCTTATACGCCCTTTATTTTGGGTTTACCCACTTGGAAGCTCTCATCCTTGGGGTTCACCAAACCCCTCTCAGAGGATGTCAAGGCCTCAGCTTAGTCATGTTCCTCAGCGTATCTAGAAGAAAAAGTATTTTCCTCATATAGATTATGATTGGATTAGCCCCATCTCTTTGTCTATTGGATGGGGACCCATGATAAGCCTGATTGGCCGAAATAAAGCAATGATACCTAATAGGTTGGTGGAATGAAGGAAGCAGTAATTGTATACGATTTGTCCTTGTTTTTGGTCTATACGTGATAACGGGATAGCGATTGGAGAACCATACAGTACATTCCTGTGATAAAGAGTTCAGCTCTTGCAAGCTCTATCTTACCTCTGATGAAACCACCGATGAGGGTGGAGAAACGCATCAGGTGATGAGTGACATCACTTCCAGTTCACGATCAGCTGCTAGGACGCTAGCAGCTGTATTCTGTGAAGTAAACACAAACTTTATCTCTGGACTAAATGGCCATTCCAACGGATGGCAATTCATTAGATTCTTCAACAAGATAACTTATTATACTATTGAACTTTAGATATTTGATGAGATCTGGCATCCTAATATACTTATCTTTGGTGATCTTTACACAGTATATGAGATACTATTTCAGGAACATCATCCACATATTGATGTGTATCAGACACAACTTTTAAAAGCAACTTTTTGCTTTTATTATCATCTATTAGTATTGTTTATAATGGATTTTAAAATGTGTTTGTAACATTACTTAATAAATCATTTGATATTTTTATCAGCGCCTTCCTCAATCTATTTTATTTATTGTTTTTCCTCATACAGCAGTCGTTCAAGCTTTCCATGCTTTACAGCCAGATGAAGCCTTTCTAATTTGCACTCCACAAGTTCCATTACAGACTCTCTTGATGTGTGCATCTCTTGCTGAAACATGATAAGCTTTTGTTTTAAAACAGCAATTTCTTGATATTTTTTCTGCTGCTATAGCTTTAAGAGCTTTTATAGATTTTTCTCTTTCTTCACACAATTTCTGTAACACCTGGAACTCATTTTTTAAAGATTCAAAATCCACAATTACCTGCTGTCTCTGCTACAATCTCTCTGCAGTTTCTTTAAGAGCCTCTACTGTTTTTTTCCTTTCTTCACCACACTTTTGCTTTAACTTCCACACTTATTTTACAAGACAGCAGTTTTCCTCTGTAAATATGTTCTCTAAGCAATCATACTCTTCCCTGGTCATATAATCTGCTGTTAATCTGATGTAGGTAACACCAGGATTGTGCAGAAAGCGTGAGATTTTCCAACTTCGTCTCCACTCTGCACACTCCCATGCAGGTTTTTCAATTTTTCCTGCGGGGACTGAATTTCAGTCACACCTGTTTGTAAAATGTTGCTTGCCCATCTTGGCTGAAGTAAAGACAATTTTTATACTGGCAACAATTACTCTGTTTTATAGCAGCCTTCAAACATAAAACCATACTTGCCAACTCCCGGAAACAAGTTTCCAGGAGAGGGGGTGTGACCCGTCGCGGGGGCAGGGCAAAAATGACACGATTGGCCTCGCCCCGCCCCCTCCCGCCCTCCAAAATGGCGAGAATCTCTGTGAAATCCAGGATGCGGGAGAAATGCCAGCTCGCCCGGGAGCCTGGGAGACTGAACCGAATTTCGGAAGTCTCCCGGACTTTCTGAGAGAGTTGGCAAGTATGCATAAAACATGATATTTACATGTATCTTTACACACGCAATTAGCAAAACATCAGCTGCTTTATTATTCCAGACAGGTAAACAGCAACTTCTCTGCACAGGTTTTCTATGAACCACACCCAACTCACAGATCAGTAAATAAACAAGGTCTGGTACTACAATGCTCAGCAATTTTTTAAAACTTTTGCTTTCTTCTCAGAAAACAAAGCAAAACAGGTTTTGAACAGTTCACAGTTATATTGCTCACATATGTTTCTCCACAGACAAAAATATTTGCTTTCTCAGCAATATAGCAATCTCTCCCCTGCAACTGACAGTTTATAACAATTTGGTGTGTGACCAAATTGGTATTGATTATACGTCACTCATCACCATTGCATCTGGTTGACTATGTGGACAGCTGTGCGTTGGCTGTCCTTGGTGATCTCACTCTGACACCATTTGTAGAACTTCTGACACCTTTCAACACTGACACCCCTAGTTAATTCATACATGAACAACTTCTTGCTTCAATTCAAATGGTGCTTTATTGTTTGAATCACAATAACAGCTCGCACTCCTGTCAGGAAGACATCAGAAAGCAAGACCGAGCTGCTTACACCTCCTGGTGACCCTAATGCTCACTATTACAGAAACAGCTCGCTAGACACTGGCCAGCTCTTCTAGCATCAGTCACAGTGCACAAGTGCACATTACAGTCTTTTATACGTGACACCTCTCCCACAGCCCTGGCTTGATAAACAGGCTGAACTCTCCCTTTAGCTTTAAAAGGACTTCACTGCAGATGCTCTGTAACCACTCTTGATTGCAGACAAACCTTGTCAGCTCTGCTGTTAGAAAAAAAGTGTTGGAAAAGACACTCTGAAAGCATGTAAGTAAATTCACACTTTATACTTTTAATTTGCCACATATGTCTCAGACCTGTATATCTCTGAACCCAGGTGCACTACTATACCTGTATGTAACTCGGTCTGCAGCCTGTTATCTGCAACTGTCAGCTCCCTTTGCAGACTGTCAGCTCCCCTTGCCTGCCACAATGTACAATATATTGTGTGTATATATCATCATCATCATCATCATCATTTATTTATATAGCGCCAACATATTCCGTAGCGCTTTACAATTGGGGACAAACATAATAAACTAATAAACAAACTGGGTAAAACAGACAAAGAGGTGAGAAGGCCCTGCTCGCAAGCTTACAATCTATGGGACAATGGGAGATTGACACATGAGGTTAAGTCTACATTATGCATTTTGGCCCAGCCATACTGCAAAGGTAAAAGTGACTCATAAGCTAAATGATCCCGTCACACAACAATGTTGGTCAGGGGGTAGTTGTCTTGTGTGAAATTGTGTAACAGGCTAAAGGTGGCGAGGTTAAGAGGGTGGCTGAGGAATATTATAAGCTTGTCTGAAGAGGTAGGTTTTCAGAGAACGCTTGAAAGTTTGTAGACCAGAGGAGAGTCTTACTGTGCGAAGGAGAGCATTCCATAGAGTGGGTGCAGCCCAAAAAAAGTCCTGTAACCGGGAATGGGAGGATGTAATGAGGGTGGATGAGAGACGCAGATCTTGTGTAGAACGGAGTTGCCGAGTTGGGAGATATTTTGAGACAAGAGAGGAGATGTATGTTGGTGCAGCTTTGTTGATGGCCTTGTAGGTTAGTAAAAGTATTTTATATTGGATTCGGTACAAAACAGGCAGCCAGTGTAGAGACATACAGAGTGATTCAACAGAGGAAGAACGATTTGCAAGGAAAATCAGTCTTGCTGCAGCGTGCAAAATAGATTGTAGAGGTTTGAGTCTGTTCTTGGGAAGACCAGTAAGGAGGGAATTGCAATAGTCAATGCGGGAGATGATGAGTGCATGAATTAAGGTTTTTGCAGTGTCTTGCGTGAGATATGTGCGAATTCTGGAAATGTTCTTTAGATGTAAGTAGCAGGATTTAGATATAGAGTCAATATGGGGAACAAAGGATAGGTGTGAGTCAAGGATTACACCTAGGCAGCGAGCTTGTGGGGTGGGATTTATGCTCATGTTATCAACAGAGATAGAAATGTCAAGTATGCTTTTGTTGGTGGGTGGGAATATTATTAACTCTGTTTTAGAAAGATTAAGTTTGAGTTGGCGAGAGGACATCCAAGATGAAATGGCAGAAAGACAATCAGTTACACGGACCAACACAGATGTCGAGAGATCAGGAGATGATAGATAGATTTGGGTATCATCCGCATAGAGATGATACTGAAAGCCAAAGGAACTTATTAGATTTCCAAGAGAAGCGGTATAGATAGAGAACAGCAGAGGACCTAGCACCGAGCCTTGTGGTACTCCAACTGATAGGGGAAGCGGAGCAGAGGTGGCTCCAGAGAAATTAACAGTGAAAGAGCAATTAGAAAGGTAGGATGAGAACCAGGATAGAACAGTGTCTTGAAGACCTAGGGATTGCAGCGTTTGTAGAGAGAAGAGAGTGGTCAACGGTGTCAAATGCAGCCGAGAGATCAAGGAGAATTAGGAGAGAGTAATGGTGTTCAGTTTTAGCAGTGATCAGATCATTGACAACTTTGGTCAACGCAGTCTCTGTGGAGTGTTGAGAACGAAAGCCAGACTGAAGAGGATCCAACAGGTTGTTAGCGGAAAGGAAGCATGTGAGGCGAGTGTAGGCAAGTCTCTCTAGAAGCTTGGAGAGGCACGGCAGCTGAGAGTTGTGGGGTCAAATGAAGAGAGGGTGTCAGAGGGTAGTGGGAAGGAATTGATCTGATTGCTTGTTGAGGAAGAGAATATCATTTCTAGTCTGATCTTGTCAATCTTGTCCTTGAAGTAGGAAGCAAGATCCTGAGCACTGATAGTAGATGGAGGGTTCTGGGTGGGAGGATTGAGAAGATATTTAAATGTATTGAAAAGGCGTTTGGGGTTAGAAGCCTGAGCATAGATAAGAGATTGGAAGTATGTTTGTTTTGCAGTGTCCAGAGCATTTCGATAGAAGTGGTAGACAGAAGTATATGTGAAGAAGTCATTAGAGGTGCGAGATTTACGCCAGTGACGTTCCGCTTTACGGGACAGTTTTTGAAGATTTTGTGTTGCTTTAGTGTGCCACAGCTGACATCGAAGTCGACGTGTAGTATGTAGTGTAGCTGGAGCCACTTTATCAAGGGCCGTTGCTAAGGTTTGGTGAAAATGGGGTACTGCCATCTCAGTACATGAGAATGTAGAGATAGGGGATAGAAGGTGTTGGGGAGAGGTGGAAAACTGTTGAAGATCAATAGAATTCAGATTTCTGCGGGTATGAGGAGGCTTGGTAGAGTTAGACAGTAGAGGGGTTAGAGCAGTGGGGGTGAGTGAGTAGCTGATAAGGTGATGATCCGAGAGGGGGAAGGGTGTGTTAAGAAAATTAGAAACTGAGCATAGTCTAGAGAAAACAAGATCAAGGCAGTGGCCATCCTTATGAGTAGCAGATTCAATCCACTGGGAGAGGACAAGTGAGGAGGTTAGAGAGAGTAGTTTGGAAGCAGCTTTGGAAGGTGGGTTATCAATGGGGATGTTGATATCACCCATGATGATGGTGGGGATGTCTGAAGATAAAAAGTGAGGGAGCCATGCAGAGAAATCCTCAATAAATTGTTGGTGTGCTCCAGGGGGACGATAGATCACTGCAACACGTAGAGAGAGTGGATTAAAGATGCGAATAGCATGTACTTCAAAAGATGTGAACGTGAGTGATAGGACATTTGGTAGAACTGTAAACGTGCACTGTGGGGAGAGAAGTAGTCCAACCCCATATATATTTATATGATAGAGAGAGAGCTGTGATGCTGATCCGGTGCATCTAAATTCGTAACACATGAAATACTGGTGCACTACATCACCCCATCATGAAATATTTGCTGAATTTGGTTAAAAGCATTTTTATTATGATTTAAAATGCGGGATGTTTAAGAAATATTCATCTATAATGCCTAAATAAAATACACAAATAGTGATGTAATAAATATATAAGCTATAAGGAAGGGTGTAGTACGAGTAAACGATAATGTAAATTATTCCGATAGTGAAGAAAGCAACCTGTAAAAAACAACTACTTACCTGTAAACAGAGAGACTGTAAATCCAATGTGAGGAGAGTGCCACACTTGTAAATGATGTAAGTTGTAAGCGTGACTTTGTTTTGTTTTTTTAAAGCGGCAATGCACAAACACATTTAATGCTGGTAATATGAATTGTATTCCTAACTCTAACCCCTAACCCTAACCTCTAATCCTAACCCCTAACTCTAACCCAAAGGTAATACTTACATGGGTCCGTGTGTTGCCGCTTTAAAATCGGAAATTTCCCAGTCGCGTTTGCATGTAACGTAATTTGGAAGTTTTACTCTCTCTTTAGTTTGGATTTTCAGTGTGTCTGTTTTCAGGTAAGTAGTTATTTTTTACAGGTCGCTTTCTTAACTTTCCTATGAATTGTGTAGGTGTAAACACTGTTGGTGTTAATATAATTACCACCAATCGGGAAATGTACAATGCAGGTGATCGAAACTAAAAAAGTCACTTCTTGGTCGAAAATTTCAATGGACAAATGTCTAAAAGGGGTGTTCTTGTCTTCTATCTACTGTAATCCTTAACCATTTGAGTGCCAAAGGTAATGGTAAAATGCCAGAGGTCATATGAGGCAATTTACATATATTGAAAAATTACCATGGTCTCTTATCCTCAATAATGTCCCTACTCATTATATTATTTGCAGTGCTCCTAACAGTGAATATAAGAGGCGTCACTTGCTGGTCATGTGTTAATGTTATCACTGGGGAAAAGCAATGAGAGAGACACATTAAGAGCCAGAGGATCGACTTGTAGGGGCTGAACAGCACACATCAGTCTAACTATTGGTGTTTCACACACTGTGTAAAACTAACCTGCGGCAAAACCATTTTCTATAATATACAAGCTAAATAACAACAAATGATTATGTTATCAAAATACACATGCAAAAATAAGTGGGAGTGGTTTGTATTTGATCAGCTACTTAATTGGTACAATTGCTATTCAATTCCCAAGTGATTTGATTACAAATGGTTACAGCTGAACAAGATGCATGGACTTCAAGCAACTATCTTTTACCAGCATTTCAGCCTTAATTCCACTTTTATTCTTAACTCAAATGTTTTGCTTCTGCTTCTCATTTTTGGCTCCATTAAAATGTATCTCTCCTTTCATTTCTTTTGTTTTTAAAGATTATTATATTTTTTAAATATTCTTAAATAAATAAAACATTCTTTCCACCCACACCTTAATATAAGTCTAAACTATTCAAATCTTGTAATCACCTCCTTTCTCTCCTCCATTATTTTGCTCATAAGCTGGGTACACATTACAGGTTTTTCATCTAATTATCGTGCTGATCGCATGATAAACGACCATTTGGTAAGATATTGCATTAGTGTGTATCCTCCCATGTTTTATTGTACCAAAGGGGTAGGGTGCTAAATAGCGAAGTGTTGGAAGTTAGCCTGCCGACATATTCATATTGACGGGTTAAATGCCGACATTTCCATTGTCACAATTGTGACTTCCACCGGCAGAGCCGTAACTTAAAATATTAGCACCTGGGGCGAGATTGAAAACTGGCGTCCCCCTTGCCCTCAATTTTAACCAAATTAGCCTAAAATATTCATAAACTGTACCAGCCTTCAGCGTTGCGCCCCTCTCGCACAGCCCTAGTTATTGCCCTGCCCACAGGTACCAAAGTACGTATCGTTTGATTTGGTTTTACAAGCATCTTAAAAATCATGATCAACTCCAAATTCAAATGTTGAGATGTTAATACTGACCCTAACTGGTAAATTTCCTATATTGCTGTCTTCCAAAACAATGTTGCTTAAAAAATAAACAAATTATATAGTGTAGAATTTTAAAAAGTGTCATAGCCTATTTTATAGAATTACACACACATTTATAAATGGAGTATTATTTGTTCTTCATAACAAATTACACCACAATATTCTCAAAGCACTTTTCCTTTCTCATTACATTTCTAAAATGTCTCCCTTTCAGTTATCCTTTGCTTTCACCATATCATCATATGTTCAGGAAAAAAAGAAAAACAATCGTATCTAGTTTATTAACTAAAAACTAGATACAATTTATTAAAACAGTAACTTGCTGCACTCAAAAATTGTATCATAAAAACAGATTTATATGATAGCCCCCACTGGTGAAGCAAGTCTCTTACTGGACATCCAGGTAAGCTTTAAAATATCAGGTCACACTGAAGGATTATGTTAACTCCAGAGTAAGCTATTTCAGATGACTGCATCCTCAAGTCCTGATTCATTAAGGAAAGTTAAGCAAAAAATTGAGTAAGTATTCTTACTCAAGTTTTCTGGACAAAACCATGTTGCAATGCAAGGGGTGCAAATGAGTTTATTATTTTGCACATAAGGAAAATACTGTCTGTTTTTTTTTTCATGTAGCACACAAATACTTGATTGCTTATTTATACACTGAAATTTAAAGTTGACATAGGACATGCCCTACCCCAAATATAAATCTGCCAGTATTTTCCTTATGTGCAGAATAATAAACTAATATGCACCCCTTGCATTGTAACATGGTTTTGTCCAGGAGAAAACCTAAGTAAAAAAATGAGTACTTTCCTTAATGAATCAGGCCCTCAAAGTACTCCTTTGGGCAACAGATTGCTATGCACCACAATTCCACCAATGCATTTTAAACCAATGTTCTTTGGTGATAGGGTGAAAACAAAGGAAAGCTGAGAGGGAGACATTTATGACACTTATTGAGAAAAGAATAACCTATTTTCAGAATATTGTGGTGTAATTTGTTATGAAATATGAATAATACTCCATTTATATGTGAGTATGATTCTATATCAGTGTTTCCCAAACTCAGTTCTCAGGTACCCCTAACAGTGCATGTTTTTAATATCTCCTTGCTGGAGCACAGGTGAATACTGACTGACACATTGTAACAGATCCACAGGTGATATAATTATAATGTGTCAGTCAGTAATGAATACACCTGTGCTCCAGCAAGGAGATATTGAAAACATGCACTGTTAGGGGTACCTGAGGACTGAGTTTGGGAAATAATGTTCTATATGATAGGCTATGACATTCTGAAATACTACACTATATACATTTTTTTTTAAGCACTGTTGTTTTGGAACAGCAATATAGGATATTTTTATGTCATTTTTCACAAGGCTTTTAAACCATTCACTAATGTATGTGTATGGGTGCTAATATGCATGAAACACTTTAAGGGCATCACAGTTTGATATTATCAACGTCATAGTTGAAAATTTGTACACAGACTTCTTTTGCTTTTTATCCACTGATATAACATGTGAGTTTGGAGTAGCACAGACAAAGGGTATACAAGGAAGATTATGCATCAATGGAAAAGTAAATGAATCTGTTTGCTAAGTTTCATGGAAACTTGGACTACACTGGATTTATAGGACATGTGCTCTGCTTTAATTAACATGGATGCAATACAATTATGTTTACTCACTAGTAAAAAAAACCCAGTAACTGGCACTGTGAATTATCGCTAAGATTTGGACATTATTGGACTCATGTACAAAGGAATCTCAATGAAGAGCTCAATTCAGTAAACATTTCCATGTTTGGACTAGTTTAGTTGATGATTGATGATAACCAATGAATTTTGAAGAACAAGGAAACTAGGTAGTCTAATTTATTACAGCAGATATGCAGTCAGTTTAGACTTATAGATTTGTGCTGTCCTTGTAAATATTGTGGATATTTATACATGTGAATACATTTATTTAATGTTGCAAATTTATGCATATTGTATGAGATTAAAATATTTTGTGGCGCATGTTCTCTTGGGATTCTGGTAGACTTTAAAAACCTGCTCATAACCGTGTCTGAATCCTGAGGGAGAACAAGCGACTTTGAGGATATTTCTGCATTTGTATACTTGATCTTTTTAGTTCTGTTTGCTGCTTTACAATCAGCTACTGGAATAAAATCAAAGCTTGACATAACTTTAAAGAACCCTTTGTTACAATATCATATAGGTTTAGGTACCTATTCAGGCTGCACCCTCGATCTCTTACATTATATTAGAAATTATATATCTTTTATGAGTGTATTATCATCAGATAAATAGAATCAGGTGGGTAGTTGCATTTTCTGGTGAAGCGCTGATTTCAAATTTATAACATTAAAGAACACCAGAATTGCAAAACATGGCAAATTTTATTGTAGAATGACAGCTGTAAAAACACAACACTAAAGCCTAGAAATTATTTTCCTGCTCTTCAGTGTTCAGTGCTAGGCTGACCCTGCTCTTCAACAGTTGTTGAATGGATCAGAATGAAGTTTAAATGGTACTTTAAAGAGGGATAATTGTTTCTTATAAGGATAGCAATGCAGGGCAAACTGGCACAACATAGATACAACATATAGTGGTGTTTCTGTTTATGCACCAACGGGATATCACAGGGAAAATGCTTCATGGAGCATAGTCAGAAAATACTTGTTTTGCCATGTGAACTACTTTTACCTTTATAAGGGTCAATTTCAACTACATTTTGCTCCATTCCATAACAGTTAAATGGAATGCAGCTCAGGTGGAGTAGCAAGAAAAGAGACTTCATTTGTTTAGGTGGTCCTCCCACATACATATCAAGCAGGGCCGGTGCTAGCCTCCTTGGCGCCCTAGGCATTTTTACAAAATCGGCGCCCCAGCCCCCCCCCCCCGCAACAATCGGCGCCCTCCCCCCTCACCCCGTCTTTCCTTACCTCACCACCGCCGCCTCTCTGGTCCGTCTCCTCCCCTCCACTCACTGACACTAGTGAGTGGAGGGGAGGAGATGGAGCAGAGAGACGGCAGTGGTGAGCAATAGCCTCTTACCCCCTCCCCCGTGCATCTGATGCTGTGCGGCGGCCGTGACAGGTATGGTCAGAGGTCGCCGCACAGTTTTAAAGTAATTTTCATTCTAGAGGGCGCCCTCCAGGCCTGATATCAAGAGATACAGGATATACGTCTATTTCACTCCAGCATCTTAGGGAAACATTTATTTACATATAAAAGATTAATTTAACAAATAGCAATAATTTCCACTACACATAATACAAAAATTCAGGTTAATTTAAAATAGACCTGTAACCTCCACACTGAGGTGGTTTGTGTTAGGCTACAGCCTCATGAATATTAGCCAATCAAGTACTATGAACAACTACTTCATATATATAAGTCAGGCTTATGAGTATAATTTAAGCAATGTCTCAGTGATGTCACTGGTGTCTAGCAAATTCAAACACTGCACATTGGTTCAAGCCACAACACGAATGCCTCCACTGTGAATAATTGACAGGTTCACATTAAACCTTTCAATTAAGAGAGATGCAAATTGACAGTAGCTTGCCTCTATATAGGTCAGGCCTTGCCAACCTTTGGCTCTCCAGGCCTTGCCAACCTTTGGCTCAACAAGCATGCCCAGCTACCAGCTGGGCATGCTGAGGATTGCAGTTTCAGAGCATCTGGAAGGCCACAGTTTGGCCAGGCCTGCTCTATATATTACAGGATAGACTCACTTTTTAACAGGCATACTAATGAATAGGTGATTTTAACCAAATAGGGCTTGAATCACCAAGGAACACAAAAATAATGTAATGTGTGGTTTTTTAAATACATGTTTAATTTAAGCACGTGTTAATAATATAGTCATTAATGACAAAACATTTAAAAGGTTTTTTTCCATTTTTTTCCCCCATAACATACATTTATAAGGATGATATCAATGTCTACTGTACATAAAATGCATTTTTACTGTTGCTCTTGATATGTAAACACTTGTTCTTGGATATGCGACTGTCATCACTAGTAACCGGCCCTTACACCAAACCAGTAGATGGTGCAAGTGATACTACAGGAAAACACATACAAGATATGTCTATTAAATAACGAGACTGATTAAATAACTCACCTTTATTTATAGGTACTACAAATTTAATGTTTTTCCCCTTCAATATACTCCCCATTTGCACTAATACATCGCTGTAGTCTTGTTTTCCACCGCTTGAAGGCTTAGAGCAAATCAATTTATGTCACTTGTTTCAACATATCTGTCGTTTTCTTCTTTACAGCATCAACTGACTCAAAATGTGTGCCTTTAAGCACTGATTTAACTTTTGGGAAAACATAAAAATCGCAAGGTGCTAAATCGGTTTGTTGGTCAAAAACTGCTTCACAGAAAGTGCTGTGTGAGCAGGCGCATTGTCCAGGTGAAGAAAGAGAATCCTTGGGATCATCTTTGCACAAATTTTCGTCATGTTAAGATCCTCACGCAAAATGTTCCACACTCAGTCAGTGGTCTTTTTGAACAATCTGGCTGATTTTTTTCTACATTTTCTTCAGTTCTTGAAGTGCAAGGTCGTCCAGGGCGTTCATCATCTTCGACATTCTCACGTTCCTCACTAAATCTTTTGTGCCACTCAAACACACATGCACGAGACAGGCACTCATTCCCCTAGGCCGTTGTAAGCATTTGAAAACATTCTGTTGGTGTTTTGTGCAATTTTACTAAAAATTTCAAATTGACACGTTGTTCAACTTTTAAACTTAGCATTTTTTTCGGCACTCTACAGAAAACACAACCAAACTAAACGGCGACTCACAATCAACTGCACGTCATAGAGTGTTGCAGAATGTCACGCAGGTTCAGACAGGTTCAAGGTTACTACGTATGCAGTTATAACCGGTTCTGACTGCTTTGTTTTCTAGGTGGAATCACAATCTCGTTATTTAATAGACATACCTCGTACCTTTGAGATGCCTAAAGCTTGAATCGGATGCTGCAGCTGCGTGCGCTCGAGCTTGGCATGCCCTTACTGTACCTTACTTTACATATGCCCATTGCCCTCCCTGTTCCGCCCATGAAACCATAGGCTGTTGTAAGGGTCTTTTGAGCTCAATGAGGAATTAGACGTTGCTGCGTTCACTGGTGTATGGTCCAGTTCAGGGCATGCGCAGTGCGCTTTTACGCAAAGACGGCACTTGCATTGTACGGTGCTTGATGATTCAGGCCCATAATGTTTTTGAGCAGAGTTTGTTAAACAAAATGAAGTAATGTCTTCAAACAATTGTATTTATGATTTAAATTTAACACGATTACAAATATACCAAGCACAATTTTTTAAACAAATACATTGCAAAATGAATGTATAATAATACACATTTAAAGTAACAGTTAAAGCTAGCAAACAATACATTGAAAATAAAAATAATAGATATGCCAAATAGCAAAAGATAATACAATCTAATTATGCAATAGTAATTCAAGAAGCAAAACATCCTCAAGATCAAAGTGAGGATTACAAATGTTATCAGCCTAAATATATGGTATCAAATGTAACAAGATGTCAGATTTGTGACTTTCATCAAGTTCAGCTGCATTTGCATAAGTTTTCCCACAAGGAACATGATTACCAGGCAGATTGCAGGCAATTGTGTCCCACATTAGCCAACCCTCGAGAGTTATATTTCCAGCTTTAAACATAAATACTTGTCATTAACATACTGTCCCTCACCTGGCAATCCTCACAAGATCCTCTGCAAGCAGGGATTGTGAACTGAATGCATATAGCCATATTATACTGATCTGCACATGTTCAAAAGCATTACCGTGAAATTGTTGGTTTAGCTTTTTACTGGAAAAACAAATTATTATATAAAGCATTTAATGTCCCCTCTGTGCAGTATCTCACTCTTTGTTTTCAACAAATAAAGGTGAAATATTTTTTCAAACATTCCTCTACAACTCAGTTATTCGACAATATCTGTAAGATTCCATATGTTCCATTTATTTATGTATACTCTATTGCCATATAGGCTATAGTGAATATTTTTCTATATGATATTTCCACCAATGCTAGGACTCACTTTCTACTCTGCAACTAAGGCGATAGCCACGTGGACCAGGGCTGTGTGTAGCAATACTGCTGCCTGAAAGGGTATTTAACTCATGCTTTACAAACTACTATACACATTTGTATATTAGATCTATCAGAGAGGTATTCCCTTCACTTTTTTACACCCAAAACTTGAGACAGCTGCTTCATTATAAACACACTGCATATAGAGACCATTTATTTTTTATTTTTCTGCTTATTAAGTACATTTTCATCTTTATTTTTAGTTCATTTTTTTGTTTTCTGACAATGTTTATCCTTTTACTTGCATCTTATAGATATCTCTTTCCATAAGACAAAATCTAGTTTTGACCCTTGGTCAGAGAATAAGGTGCATTACAGCAGTTAGCCTATAGTATTTTAAGGAATACCCTAAAACCTTCCATATCCATATCCAGTATACATGTGCTTAAGAGACATAAGTGCTTCCAACAGAACAAGTGAAAAATGTAATGATTAAGAAAATATGTAAATCAAAGTTAAGCTCAGTGGCATTTCTGGCAGGTGTCGGATAATTATATAGCTGTCCAATGGAGACATGAGTAAATCTGGGTTAACCTATCAAGGTGCTCATTTACTGTGCATTTTGGGAAACGTATTCCCCTTCAACAGGTAAGTTAGGGCTATCCATGGCAAAGACAGCTTAAAAGTGGTGGATGGTCTACAAATAAATTACAATTATGTAACAAAGTATTTTTCTCAAATAAAATGTTATTTTTATTATTATGTTCTCTAACAGTTCTGTATGGGGGGACTCCTGTTTTTTGTTGATGTACATGGAGTATACACACTGTTCCCTTCTGTTCCCTTCTATTATGATTCTTAAGCCTATTTTAAATTGTAGAGCTACTATAAAAATGGGTCTGGTTTATCATTAGAACTTTTTGGTGGCATATTAATAGAAAGTGTTGGTTTGCAACATCTACAAAGCACAAAATAGTTCACTATATTAATATTACCAGTCACAAGCATAATTACGTAAGACACATGAGGGTTGCAAAGACCTTTTAATCTAAAATTCCCTTTTGATGGTCTTTACTGATAATAATAATAATAATAATAATAATAATAATAATAATTACTAGTACACTTGCAACTGCTGAAATGATGACTTATATACCTTTTAACAGTTTTTGTGTGCTCCTGGAATTTGCCTTTATTTACTCCCAATGTACTTAGTCTTGCATATAATAGCATATAGTCCATAAAAAGTAAAGTAAATTACACCGAACAATTCCGCATTTTAAGTAACTTAGTATACCATTGAATCAGCTTTTAAAATGACTTTTTTGTTAGTGCCTGTAATAAAATAATTGTGAAATGTTTCACCAAGTGTAGAGCTATTGATCCAATTGCACCACTATCCAAACAGAGGGACATTAGCCTTTCTCTAATTAAAGTCCATTGACAATAACAGCACCTCTTTAGTCAGCAACGTTACAAATTCTAACAATGTAGTGATCAATTTAATGGAGAAGCTATATTTGCACCTATTAATATCTATGTCTGAAATACTTGTAGCTGTCTCTTATACTTATATGTTTAATCTCTAGTTCCTGATGGATAATTAGATTAGTAATACTTGTGTTAAAGGACACATTTAACCATGATAATGATTTAAATATAACTGTTTCTATCCCAAACTACCAGAACAGTGGAGGTCCGATGTCCGGGACCAGTGCTGCTCTGGTGGATCACACTTTGGATCCCTTTGCACATTCTCCAGACGCAGCAGACAAGAGATTGCAATACAATTTTCTAGTGCTATCTCATTGGACCAATTCACAGGTGCAGCGGAATATAGAGCTCCTGAACGACATGATTCAAAGACAATTGACCCACACTCTGATCATTAGGCGGAAGGGTGTGGATCTTACAGCTAAATTTTTACTACCGGTGGCTATTTATTTGTTCTATAGCACAAATCTTTACTATAGTCTATAGCAGGGTTTCCCAAACCAAGTCCTCAGGGCTCCCTAACAGTGCAGGTTTTCTGGATCACATGTGACATAATTAGGACCACCTGTGGATCTGTCACAATGTGTCAGTCAGTAATGAATACACCTGTGCTCCAGCAAGGAGATATGGAAAACCTGCACTGTTAGGGAGCCCTGAGGACTGATTTTGAGAAACCCTGGCCAGTAGACATGTCCATTTGTAGTTCCAGATATCTTAAAATCTATCCAGCTAGATTTACATATATATTTGATAGTATAACAAATTGTTTCTTCATGCAAAACAATTTCTAGTCTGTGATCACTGAATTTATCTAATAAACAAAGTTCTTAATTGTCATCTTTTTGGCAACATCTTCAAACATAAATGTTGTTGTAACACATAATATTTGTTTGTATTCAGAGCAGACTGTGTATTTGTAAACCCCATCTGCTACATTAAATAGTATGAATAATTAAGTGATCTACTACTATGTATTTTATTTCTTCAATATATTTTGCAATTCCACCACTGCCGGTTTAAAAATCGTTTAGCATTTGTTGAAAAAGGCCAATTTTTTTTCTGCTTGAGTAAAAGTGAACACATCTTTGAATCAAACTTTTAAAGACAATCAGAGACAATTTTTCAAACTCAGTGAAGGTTGACCCATCAAGATGCTGGCAGGGACCTGAAAAAAATTATAAGCAAAACTGAACAAAACAAATGATTTCATGGTATTCTGCCTTCATCTTCTCTCTTGGCATGTTTGCAAGGGAGACTGGCATACAGACTGAAGCATTCCACTATTGAGTTTTGATCACAGTATGTGTCCAGCTCATTATGCTGCACCTGGGCTTACTGTGAAACCACGATGAAGAACAGATTTCCAGCACTAGACAGCATCAGGGATTGTGATATAGAGCATATGGTAAGAAGTTCAAGCTAGTCCAGGGGAAAGCTCAGGAGACTAAAGCATTCTGACTTAAAATGGTTTGAATGTTCTGATAATTCCGTGGAATGCCATCAGCCATCATGCAATTGAAAAGACTTGGTTTGTGAACCCAAGGTGTGAATGTACAAAACACCTGCTTAATAAGGCAAAAGGGAAATCATTGACGTAACTGTTATAACGCAATGACAAATTTACTTCACTGGAGTGATAATTGGCTATCCAGGATGGAGACAAAATGTTAACCTATATATTTAAAATTACAACTATGCAAAGTCGTAACAGTTTTGTTATTTTTATAACAAAATATTAATCGAGTATGTTCAAATTGTGTCAATGTCACAAAAACTTTTTCTTTTCTTTTTTTTTTTAAAACTACTTTCCTAATAGAAATTATACATTATAATGTAACTGTACAAATACATCTCTGGTTGACAAGTTAGAAATTAAGTAATAGAGGAAATTATGTAACAGTGCTACATTACAATTATGGCTAATTTCCAAAGATGTTCTTTTATCCGCATAAATGTCCTTCTGCATTAAGGGGCTGATTTATAGCTGAATGCAATTGTACTCTGAACAAAAACATATATATATATATATATATATATATATATATATGCACAAAAAGAAGATGTGTCCAATTAAAAAAAAAGCGCCAGGCGTACGTATAAGTAGCCATATAAGTGTGCATACTTATGCCTAACAAAAGCGTAGAGATGCTTGACAGTGTTATTAGTAACTGTACAAGTCATATTACCCTGTTTAAACATAATGGGCCTGATTCATTACAGAAAGTAAAGCAAAAAAAAGGAGCAACTTTGCACCTTGGCAAAACCATGTTGCATTGGAGGGGGAGAGGTAAATTTTAAATGTGATGACAGATTTATAGTTAAGGTAGGGCATGTCTCAGACTTTAAATTTCAGTGTAAAAATAAAGCTATCAAGTATTTGGGTGCTACATGACAAAACAGACAGTATTTTCCTTATGTGCAAAATAATATACTAATTTGCACCTCTTGTACTGTAACATGGATTGTCCAGGAGAAGATTTACTCCTTTTTTTTGCCTTACTTTTCTTAATGAATCAGGCCCCATATATCAATGCAATGCAGTATCATATACACAAGAGAGAATATCTTCTTGACACTTAATAGTAAAAGCAAAAGTTGGATTTTCAATACACACACTTCCGCGTCAGTTGTTTATTCCCTAAAAATCAACTGGGAATTTTCTTTCCTGCAGTAGTTCAAAAGAAATTGTCAGTTAAGTAATTTGTATAAACGCCTGCAACTTGAAATATTATAGCTGCAAAGCTAATGCTTTAAGTACTCAACTGAAGTGGTCAATACGCCATCAGCCAATTAGAGGTGGCTAGCTAGTACTATCATCATCATCTTGCATCACTGCATATTATTGCACCAACCCTCCACCATACATTTGCGGTATATGGTATTTGCACCATAAACACAAGTGGGGAGGGGGGGTCCACATCTAATCGCTTTGCAATTATGTGAACATGATTCTTATTGTACTCTGCTTGTACTTTCCCAACAGTGTCTGTGCCCATTCTGTCTCTCCAGGCAAAAGGAGACGGAAGTCAGTAATACGCAAGAATCTAGATATGAACATATGTGTATTGTTTTTTGTTGTATATGTGCAGAGTGAAAGTGTGTATCTTTTGCAAAAAACTGGTGCACATTCAACACTAATTAAGCCCCTACATGTGTGTGATAAAGAGACATTACATTTTTCAAGACGTCCGACTAAATAAGGAAACCTGCTGATATTAATATGGTGTGTTGGTTATTCACAGGGACCATCCATGCTCAAGGCACAAAATCAAGGCATTTTTTTGAAGGGTGTGATTCAAACTTTAAACATTAGTCCCATTGCGTGTCCTATTTTGCATGAAATTGCTCCATGTACCACTCATCTTATTAAATGACACTTTATAAGACCATGGTAGGGGAATGCCATTTTGTCATTTTGTTTCCTAAAAAACAAAAAACTATTAACAGTGCATACTAAATATGTAGGTGAAACTTCCAAATGTGTGTCTCAATGTTAACTAAACAAAATTATTTTCTTCTATTTCGAAAGCATTGTAAACGTTCGCATTTGTGGATGTTTGAAATTGTCTTTCTGACCCTTTCAAAGCATTTGCAGATATTTGTGACTCAGATACTTCTCCTGCTTGGTGTACATATGACGTTCTTTACAGAAATAAAGTGGGCCTAGTACACATGCTAAGGATGAAATTCAGAACCGTATCAGAGAAAATTAATACCAATCAGAATATCCCCATAGCCCATTGTGATCAATATATTTTTAAGTTAATCAACTTGTATACATTAGCATTACGGTTCTGTTTTTTTAATTGTTTTTCTTTTTTAAATTAAAATTAACATCACACACTTTATTATAGTGATTTAGTTTTTTATATATGTGTATATTGTTTTAATACAGAATCTTACAACATTAAAATATTATTATAGAACTTGCTTTGTTAGCTGGAAGTATGTTTTGTTTATAATGTATAATTTCAAAGAGGTACCAAAAAATCTTCAATACCCACAAATATTTTTTTTACCCTGCATCCTTCAAACATATAGCCAACCATTGCAGAAGCAATGGATCTGTCGGAAGTCAGGCATCATCCCCTTCAAAACCAGCAATTGATACACTGTTGCTGGCCAAGGAAGCATGTCTTTAGGCCTAATTGTTTAATGTTAGGCCTATTTTCCATAAATAGATTAGTATTCATTGGACATATAAAAGGTTAGTTTTGCACAGTTGCAAAATTTTAACACTCTTTGCATTATGTCGTACTTAGATAATAAAGTGTGGCATACTGTTATATTAGAATAAAACCATATTATGTCAAAATAGACTCCTTATTCTGTATAACAGTATTTGGACAGTAGTCTGTTTTTATTTTTGTTTTCCTCTTCAATAGAGACAGTGCTTACCCGTTCTGCACTTGCCTCCTCACATCAATTTTACAACCACTCATAGATCAAAAGATCACATACAATTCTGCAAATACTCAACCGGATCAGTTATAGAATGGACTTTTGACTTTTCAAAAGCCTGATCCTAGTGCCTTGACCGGCCTGGTTGAGCCCTTATGTATGCGCCAGATATTATTTGCGACATCATTGCTCTGTGTGTGATATTTCACAATATTGCCATAAGGAGTATGGTGCCAAGGGTGTAAGAGGCTGAGATTGCTGGCCAGATTAAAGATGACATCGATCCTAGTCCTCCATATTCACAAGATTATTTGGCCTTCAAGGCATGTATGATTTCATCTTATTTTTCATATGAGTACCTTTTGGGTTCACTTAAAATGTAATGCTTACAATAAATGGGCAAAGCAGCAAGGTACCGTATATACTCGTGTATAAGCCGACTTTTTCAGCATATTTTTTATGCTGAAAAAGCCCCCCTTCGGCTTATACACGAGTGAACTTACCTGGTCTCCGATCCGTGAGCTCTTAATGTCCGCAGTGGAACGCATGTGCGTTCCACAGACAGGAAGTTCAGCATTTGGGTTCCACTGCAGAGGTTAGTAAAAGATCTCTCTCTCTCTCTCTCATGCAGTTTGTATAACTCAAACTAATTGCTGCTCACATTTGAAAACGCTGAGTAGATAATGAAATGTATAGCTACATCTACCTATTTCCTGGACATCCTTAACCCGCTGATAATAGCAACATGTTTTCATGGGGACCTGCGACATAAGGCACATACGCTTCTCCACATGGCTTCTTCATGTCAGCCAGCATCATTGGTATGAATTTTTAAGCAGCATCTGCATTTTGTTCACTAGTACTGAAGTCATTTGTTTATAAGCAGCCTTGTATGGAGCTCTAGAACATTTCTGTACAAGTGCAGATCATGAAGGTTACAGTTTTATTTCCTATAAATTGGTATTCTAAGTATTTGTTTACTCTGCCTGACTTGCCCTAAAGTTTTGGAGTTGTATGCTCTTCTGAATAGTGTACCACAGTGTCTTAAAAAGTGTTAGTGTTATTTGATGTTAGTGTCAGTCTCTCCTGCAAACACAGTGGAGGTGGATCAGCAGACAAGTTTTTTTTATTAAAGAAATTTACCATTAGCTGCTGCATTTCCCACCCTAGGGTTATACTCGAGTCAATAAGTTTTCCCAGTTTTTTGTGGTAAAATTAGGTGCCTCGGCTTATATTCGGGTCGATTTATACTCGAGTATATACGGTAACCTTTTTTTTGCCTAAACAGTGCATTTAGTAGAACAACCAGGCAAAATAGTGATAAACACAAATGCAAGTGAAGCACACAAAAACAATCATTTTGATTTGCACTCTCAATTAATTGACCCCTGGCCCAATATACCCTATGTTTCTTGAATGAAGCTGCTTCTGGGTCACTTGAGCACCAGGTCTCACAGGGGCAGAAGGGACAATAGGTGCCACAGAAGAAGGACGGACAATAGATGTCACAGGGGAAAGAGGGGTAAAGGTGCCAAAGTGGCAGGAGGGTAAACAGGTCTCACAGGGAAATGAGGGGCAAAATAGTGAACTATGGCATTGGTCAATCGCTTCAAACTGGTGTCATGGTAGGTGTGTAATTTACGTGATCCATTTTTTACTGTGATGCTGCGTTGGTTTCATACATTTACTTAAAAAATTGTTGAGAGATTGACTGATAACCACTATTCCCAAATGGTTCTTCATGCAGCTGTTGTACTTAGGCCCCGTCATGAGTGTCCTTTGCCTGTTGACTCACCATCATCTTCATCTAAAATACTGGAAGAAAACAAACACATCAAAATCATGTGTATTTTTGTCAATAACATCCACGTTTTTGCATCATATCAGTAGGTTTCCACTGATGTTTCTTAATGTGGCTGTTGCTCCTTGGAACCTTCATAGCTGTCCTCACCTATGGGGTCATCTTCACATTCAGTTGGCTCCTCAGCATGTACAGCTCACATTTTTGTCTGAAACATCCTACTTTTAGCATCATATACTATATGTCGATTTCATTACACAAATTAGTCAGTTCACGTGTGAAATGTATTTTTGTTCCATGTGGGGTCATTTAGAGTAATGAAACCAATAAAAGTGACAATATTAATGTTAGTATAAACATCATATATTTGACTTGGTAGTAATTTTACCTGTGCATCCATTTAACTTCTCTATTCTCCAAGGGATCATCACAGAAAAAAACATAGTAATCTTGAGTACATGGCCATTTTATCCAATAGGGTGACTAGGTTGCAGTCCAAGATAGCAGATAGTTAATGCATGTATTCTGACATTAAATGTACTTGAAGGGAGTTGCTGTGTAGTTGAGGGAGAGTTGTCGCCAGTATCTATCTGCTTCAAAACTTGCACCAATTGGTCATCAATGCAGGCCAATGTTGTGCGCTCCAGAGAACTGAGGTCTAAGGACTCAATGGGACAGTCCGCATGTCTGCGGTGGTCTAAAAGTTTGTCCAAAAGACAATGCTTAATACCTGTGTGACATGTCCAAAGCAAAGAATTTTGCAATGTATACTGCAAAACAAGTTCAAAAGACTGGTGCAGACATACATATAAATATAAATGTATTTTTTGGGGGCCTACAGGTCACACAATAATCACAGACTCCTACACAGCCATAAACATTTTTTCAGCTTAAAACAGGCCACAATGTAATTTTGCCAACATTTAAGTTGTTATACTTTGAAAGGTTTTCAGTTTGTTAATCCCATGCTTTGCATAACATTTGTGTGTTCAACAATATTGAAAGAAAGTGGACAGTTTTATAATGTATTCTGATACTATAAAATTATAAAAGATGTATGTTTGCTTACCATTTTTTGACCTCAGTCACAGACCTCTAAATAGAAGCCACAGCATCGACCTGTTCTTTGATTTCCTGGAAAACGCGGTGCTTCCATGTGTGGATAGTTGATTTTTTGTATGGTGCAGCCTACTCTTGGTGGAGGATTGACTCTGCCCAGCTGTCTCTTTTTCTAAATGGGATATTTTAAAAAGCAATGTATAGGGTAGAGTGAAAATATAAAGCCTGGATCACAAAATGGCATCTCCAGTTTTATATAGTGTCTTCAGAGGCATATTCTAGTGCTAGTTGTTGTGTATGAACTCCCAGGCATTGCAACATTCCTAATTGCCTTGGTATGGCCCACTATTGTGATTGAATCACAGATACTTCATTTGGGATAAGTGAAAGGCAATCCACCATTTTTTATATGGCATAGAAGGGATGTGCAACTTTCTTACCTACTCCCACACAGAGCCATTACGTGAGGAGAATGTTGGAAAGTCTCATTCACTTGAAAACACAAGGGTGAGCAATTTCTCCAGAATGGAGCTCAGGGCCATTACAGAAACACTGTACCATTGCTTGGATCCCACAGCCCGTTACATTAGTACAGTGGAAAAAGAAGCACAACCTACAGGACTGCAATGGTGTACCGGTAGTGATAACTGGGCAGCAGGTGCTCCAAAGTTTTATTTCCAGTGCCACTGGAGGGACCTACAAAGGCAGCAACTGCAGCTCCTGTCGACCTATGGAGACAAAGAGGAGGAGATAAATAGTAGTTGGCGAGAGAGGCTGGATTGAGAGATGTTTTTTTACAATTGGTGAGATGAGTGCATGTTTAAAGGAGATGGAAATATGCCAGTAGAGATAGACAGGTTGAAGAAGTGTGCTAGAGGTGGCCATGAAGTAGGGTAGAGAAGTTGGGAGAGAATAGGGTTGGAGGGACAAGATGAGATGATGAGATGAGTGCAGAGACTTAATTTCAGTTACTGGAGAGAATGAAATAAGGGTGGATTGGGAAGTGTAGATGAAGGCTGGTCTAGTGGGTGGAATGTGTTGAATTTGTCATGAGGAATGGTGTCAATTTTGTCTTTGAGGTAGGTGGCAAAGTCATGGGCTGTGAGGGAGGGAGAAAAGGTGCAGGTGTGCAGAGAAGTAAGTTGAAGGTAGCAAAAAGTCAACATGAGTTAGAATACTGGGAGTATACTAAAGATTTGAAGAATGTTTGTTTAGCAATTGAAAGGGCAGTGTTCTAAGATGAAAGAATGAATTTATAGTGGAGGAATTTATTAAGTGAACTAGATTTCCTCAATTGGTGCTCTGCAGAGCGGGAGTACTTTTGGAGGTAACGGGTTTGTTTGGTGTGCTATGGTTGAGTTTGGATCGTTGGAGACTGTGTGTGGTAGCTGGAGCTACATTGTCTAGGGCTGAAGTTCGTTTTTGTTATAGAAAGAGGCAGCCTGATTAGGACAGGGCAATGCAGTCATTGGAGAAAACAGTTGTCTTAGTGAAAATGAGAAGTGGATTGGGTTAGGAGTACTTAGGTTTCGTTGTGTAGGTGTATATTTGGGTGCAGGGGGAAGGGCATGAGGTAAGGTGAGGCTGAAGGAAAGGAGGCTGTTGTCCGAGATTAGGAAGGCTAAATTGGAGAAACTAGAGATGGAGCAGTATTGGGAAAAGACAAGGTCAAGGGAATGCCCATCACAGTGGGTAGGAGATGAGGGCCATTGGGAGAGACCAAAGGAGTAAGTAAGTGAAAAATGTTTAGCGGCAAAAGAGACAGTGGGATTGTCAATGGGGATGTTGAAAATACATATTATGACCATAGGCAGGTTATAAGTATAAGGAAGTAAGTAAGCCAGGCTGCAAAGTTGTCAAGCAATTTGGGAACTAGACCTAGGGGGCGATAAATGACAGCAACATGAAGGTGGAGAGGGTAAAATAGACGAACAGTATGGACTTCAAAGGAAGAGAATGAGAGGAAGGGTTAAGAGGGTATGACTTAGAAGGTACAGCTTGGAGAAGGTAGAATGCCTACTATACCATCTTCTCTGTTGACAGAATAGATCATGAATGGATGCAACTTTGTTACAAACAGATCTATCATTTCATAGAGTGCATAGGAGAGAGGAAGAGAGGGTTGCGGATAGAGATGGTCACTGACCCCCGTGTTTTGGTTTTGTATTCGGTTTTGGATCTGGATTACCGTCGTGTTTTGGTTTTAGTTTTGCAAAAACGCCATTGCGTGTTTTGGTTTTGGTTTTGTTTTGCTATTTTGTTGGAAATTCAATGTTTTTGGGCCTAAAATAACCAAATTTAGTGCTCCACCTGTTTCTTGGATAAGTAATGTAATTGTAAAGCTAATAAATTATCAAAAAAACAGTTTAATTCCTGGTAGGTAGGCCTTCATTAATTCTACACACAAACCAGATTGTCATCCTCTCCATCTATGCATATTGGCAATGCAGCCATCGTCTTTGGATGTATATTACACCCTACACATATAGTTAAATATGTAAAGAAATGGACAAAGGCAGTTTGGTTTCTGTCTCTATAGGCCCCCCTCCACTTGTAGAAAATTGTAAAAAATTCAGCCGTTATAGACTGTACAATATTAATGAAAATGGACAAAAGCAATTTGGTTTCTGTCTCTATAGGCCCCCCTCCACTTGTAGAATATAGTAAAAAATTCAGCCGTTATAGACTGTACAATATTAATTGAAATGGACAAAGGCAGTTTGGGCTCAGTGTTTGTATGACACTCTACCCATAATGAGAAATTGCCAAAAGAGCAGCCTTTCAAGACGGTACGTGATATGGAAATGCCCCAAGTCCCTTTCCTCTTTGGGGGTAGATTGCACCCTAGACTTAAATAGAAAGTTTTAAAAAGATGTTATCGTCATCATCTTCAGCTTCATCCTCACCCTCATCAGTGTGTTCGTCATCATCACAGACTATCAATTCATCGCCGCTTGAATCCGCCATTAGAGAACAGTCAGTGTTTGGATGTCTTTGATGGTGAAGGCCTTCCTCGTGGAAGATGTAGTTCATTTTTATAAACATCATTTTCTCCACATTTTTGGGAAGTCAACTTCTACGACGATCACTGACTAAGTTCCCGGCTGTGCTGAACACTCGTTCAGAGTACACACTGGAGGGTGGGCAGCTTAGGTATTGCAACTAGCAGAGTCTGCACTCACCTCACACGTCACAACGTCAAATGGTTTCAGCACCTTGCACAGCACTGAAAGGATTCCCCACTGTGCAAGACTGAAATACATCCCCCCTCCTTCATGGCTTGTGCAATATGCTTGGATGGCTTTGCGCTGTTTCTCCATCCTCTGAAGCATGTATAGGGTGGAATTGCACCTAGTTACCACCTCTTGCTTGAGTTGGTGGCAGGGCAAGTTAAACTGCTCTTGGAGCTGCTGTAATCTCCTACATGCTGTGGCTGAATGCCTGAAATGGCCTGAAATTTTACAGGCCACTGAAAGCATCTCCTGCACCTCACGGTTATTTCGTAGGAAGCTCTGCACCACCAAGTTGATGGTGTGAGCAAAACAGGGAATGTGCTGGAAATCATCCAGCTGTAATGCTCGCACTATATTGTTGGCGTTATCAGAAATGACATCCTGGGGAGAGTCCAAGTGGTATAAGCCATGTATCAATCACATCTCTTAGTTTGCATAACAAATTGTCAGCTGTATGCCTGTTAGTGAAGCCGGTGATACAAAGAGTGGCCTGCCTGTGACAAATGTTACGTAGTGGTGTACATGCTGCTGCTGTTCCTGCTGGTGAAGGTGAATAACCAACCCAGTGGGCTGTCACAGTCATATAGTCTTTGGTTTGACCACTTCCACTTGTCCACATATCTGTGGTTAAGTGGACAGTGGGCAGAATGGCATTTTTTAGCGCAATCTCTTCATTTTTACACACTTTTTGGTATAGTTGAGGAAGTGCTTTACGGCAGAAATGGTGTCGCGATGGAATTCTGTAATGCGGACACAAAACCTCAATTAACTGTGAAAAACAAGCTGCGTTTATTGTGGAGATTGGACGCAGATCTAACACTAACATTGCAGCCATGGCGTCTGTGATTCGCTTGGCGACTGGGTGACTGCTGTCATATTTGCTTCCCCTCGCAAATGATTGTTTCACAGTTAATTGCTGAAATGTAGGACTGCTCATTTTCTTGACCTGTCTCTGGGATGACGATTCACCCCCAGCAGCAGCAACAGCAGCAGCAGTGGGACTAACGCTTTCTTCAGAGGAATCAATAATAGTGTAGTAGTCATCCAGCCTTAAGTGGGATGCTGGGCTAACTCCGAGCGCTACTGAGGATATTGATGAGGATGGTGTGGTGAGTGTATTTTGTAGCCGTCGGGATGTCGGTGAGCGGAGGGTCTTAGCTGATGATGGAGTGCTTGTATTTTTTTGGGAAGAACTTCCAGCTTTTCCCAACACTTTGCCATGAACTCTCGTTATATGGCGTAACATAGACGAGGTTCCAAGATGGTTAAGGTCCCTCCCTCAACTGACTGTGGCTTGACATACACTACAAATGGCTAGACAATTGTTTTCTGGATTTGGGTAGAAGTAATTCCACACATAAGAAGTGGATTTTTTTGTTTTATGCCCAGGCATGACAATGGCCTTTTTCTTGTCATGTCCCAGTA
Source organism: Mixophyes fleayi (assembly GCF_038048845.1). Taxonomy (NCBI): domain Eukaryota; kingdom Metazoa; phylum Chordata; class Amphibia; order Anura; family Limnodynastidae; genus Mixophyes; species Mixophyes fleayi. The sequence goes on along the minus strand of NC_134412.1, from coordinate 66,629,091 downwards.
CTGCTGCCACTGGTGCAGGACTTACACAAACAACCTTATCCTCATCAACATCCTCATTAGCGCCCTCGTCGCCTACACAAATCTCCCCCTCATCCTCTTCTAATTCCAAAGTGGCATCGTCAATTGGTGTATCACCGGCTACACTCGGGCTGTTCAGGCACACACCAGCAGAACTGCTGAAAGGGCCCTTCTTTATGGGTACACTAGCAGAATGCTCACGATTAGACATACCACTGTTGGATGGACTCTCCACAGGTATTGGTGTCAATTCTGATTCAGAGCAAACAATATCCTCCAATGCCTTACTGTTATCTTGCAGCTTGGCTTTGACGCGTAACAGTAGTTGTGCACCACTTGTAGGCTCTGTAACATTTTTGGATCTGCCACTAATAGAGAAAGGCGAGGACCTCATTCTCTCTTTGCCACTGCGTGTGTAGAATGGCATGTTGGCAATTTTTTTTTATCGGCAGTTTACTTTTCCTCAGTTAGATTTTGTTTTCGCTTCAACACCGTAAAAATTTTTTGGGTGTGTGTTTTGTGGGATGATTTCAAAAGACGGTGTAGTTTGACATCGCCTTTCCCAGATGTACTGGGAACACTGCCATCAGGACTGGTGACAGAACCTGGTTGCTCATTTTGCTCATATGTGGACTGCTGTGAATCCATTCTGAGCCCAAAGCACTTGTTGTGCTACAAATTGTTTTTGATACTGCTGCAAAATAGTACTTTTTTTACAGCCAGATACATTTCTGCAAAAGAATGGGGGACACCCCAAAAGCAAATGGAAGTGCAAAATTTATTGTTTTTACAGTGCTGCAAAATAGTACTTTTTTCACAGCCAGATAAATTTCTGCAAAAGAATGGGGGACACCCCAAAAGCAAATGGAAGTGCTAAATATATAAATATATTTCTTATTAAAGTGCTGCAATATAGTTCTTTTTTCAAAGCCAGATACATTTCTGCAAAAGAATGGGGGACACCCCAAAAGCAAATGGAAGTGCTAAATATATAAATATATTTCTTATTAAAGTTCTGCAATATAGTTCTTTTTTCACAGCCAAATACATTTCTGCAAAAGAATGGGGGACACCCCAAAAGCAAATGGAAGTGCTAAATATATAAATATAATTCTTATTAAAGTGCTGTAATATAATTCTTTTTTCACAGCCAGCGAAATTTCTGCAAAAGAATGGGGGACACCCCAATAGCACTTGGAGTGCCAGAAACTGAACAAAAAACCCTCCTCTCTTCTCCTCTTACTGCTGTAACAATCTGGTATTAAGCTTTCAATGCTGTATAATACAATCAATCACTGTCCCTGCGCTGATATAGCCAGTGTGACCTAAACCTGCTCTCTCCCTGTCGAATGGTGATGGATTGCTGTGGAGGCTGGTATTTATGCTTTTTAAATCTCGCGAGATCCGAGCTCAGAAAAATGAATAAGTCACGATGACGTTTTGCCTCGATTTCTAAACCGAATGGGCGGGAGAGTACCAAGCGTACTCGGTTCGGTACTCGGATACCCTAAATTCGGTTGAATTCGGATCTCGGGGAACCGAGCCCGCCCATCTCAAGTTGTGGATATATTTGGATAGCATTTGCGGGTACGGGGAGGTTGTAAAGTTTTGAGGTGGAGTGAGGAGCGTTAGCAGATAATGGGGGCACAGGTTAAGGTGAGTCATCAGCAACCATAAGAATTCTGGAAGTGGCCTCATGTGGGCAGGACCAAATCAAGTGTAGACAGGACAAACACAAAAAGAGGCAGAATTAGTACAAAGTTGACTATGCCACCAGAGGGCTGAATATTGCTAGACTCCCCATTATATACCACCCTTCCCCCAACATTCCCACTCATGGAACAGAGCCCTAAATCAGGACTGTAACGCTGAAATTTGGGACAGTTGGGAGGTATGTTCAACCCACATAATGACTGCCTTCTCTGTGTACGAGTGATGGGTTCACTAATACATAGAAAGTAGGACAAAAGAGCCACTAAATTTAGCAGGAGCAACACAGTAACAGAAAATGTCATCACAATATACAGTCATGGCCCAAAGTTTTGATAATGGCACAAATATTATTTTTCACAAAGTCTGCTGTCTCAGTTTTTATAATGGCAATTTGCATATACTCCAGAATGTCATGAAGGGTGATCAGATGAATTGCAATTAATTTCAAAGTCCCTCTTTGCCATGACAATGAACTTTATCCCAAAAACAACATTTCCACTGCATTTCAAACCTGCCACAAAAGGACCAGCTGACATCAGTACAGTGATTCTCTCATTAACACAGGTGAGAGTGTTGATGAGGACAAGGCTGAAGATCACTCTGTCATGCTGATTGAGCTAGAATAGACTTGAAACTTTAAAAGGAGGGTGGTGCTTGAAATCATTGTTCTTCTTCTGTTAACCATGGTTACCTGCAAGGAAACATGTGCAGTCATCATTGCTTTGCACAAAAGGGCTTCACAGGCAAGAATATTGCTGCCAGTAAGATTGCACCTAAATCAACCTGTTATTGGATCATCAAGAACTTCAAGAAGAGAGTAGCAAAAGTTGTGAAGAAGACTTCAGGGTGCCCATGAACATCCCATATCCTAAAATTGATTTAGCTGCAGAATCAGGGAACCACCAGTGCAGAGCTTGCTCAGGAATGGCAGCAGGCAGGTGCGAGTGCATTTGCATGCACAGTGAGGAGAAAAATGGCCTGGTGTCGGGAAGTTCAGCAAAAAAGCCACTTCTCTCCAGGAAAAACATCAGAGACAGACTGATATTCTGCAAAAGGTATAGGGGTTGGACTGCTAAGGACTGTCATTTTCTCTGATGAAGCTCCTTTCAGATTTTTTGAGGCATTTAGAAAATCGCTTGTCTGGAGAAGGAAAGGTGAGCGCTACCATAAGTCCTGTGTCATGAGCATCCTGAAACCATTCATGTGCGGATTTTCTTCTCAGCCAAGGGAGTGGGCTCACTCACAATTTTGCCTAAGAAAACAACCATGAATAAAGAATGGTACCAAAACATCCTCCAATAGCAACTTGTCTCAACCATCCAAGAACAGTTTGGTGGCAATGCCTTTTCCAGCATGATGGAGCACCTTGCCATAAGGCAAAAGTGATAACTAAGTGGCTCGGGGATCATGGCATTGATATTTTGGGTGCATGGCCAGGAAACTCCCCAGACCTTACTCCCATTGAAAACTTGTGGTCAATCCTCAAGAGGCGGGTGGACAAACAAAACCCACAAATTCTGACAAACTCCAAGGATTGATTAGGCAAGAATGGGCGGCCATTAGTCAGTAAGTGGCCCAGAAGTTGATGACAGCATGCCAGGGAAAAATTCAGAGGTCTTCAAAAAGAAGGGTCAACACTGCAAATATTGACTCTTTGCATAAATTGAATGTACTTGTCAATAAAAGCCTTTGACGCATATTAAAATGCTTGTAATTTTACATCAGTATACCATAGCAACATCTGACAAAAAGGTCTAAAAACACTGAAGCAGCAAACTTTGTGAAAACCAATACTTGTGTCATTCTTAAAATTTTTGGCCATGATTGTTCTTTATTATCATGTGCATCAATAAGGTGTTCTTCTCTTATCTTTATTTCACAGCTTATTTTAAATGAGAACTTCTTAATCATATGTTTAGCTCAATTGCCCTTGAATTCATCAGTAGATACATTCAGGTCTGTTGGGATACCGACACCAAGTATAACAAGAAAAAAAACACAAACAGATTTATAATGATATAATTAGAAACCACCCTTACCTTTACAGTGACGACGGAGATTACCGAAAGTAGTGGTATGCGACTGCTGCTATATCCCAAGCTGCAGGATGCCGACTTCTGATTTTGGCGTCACTGAAGACGACAACATCTATTTAAGCAGGTATGCTAAGCTTAGCGGTTAGGGTCCATCAGGAACTTACGTTACATCAAAATCAGCCGCCGCCATCCAGCATCTTTGGAATTAGCATCGGCCGCATACCACTGCTTTCTGTAATCTCCCCTGTCGTTGTACGTCACTGTAGTTGTACATTTTAATTATATAGCTATTAATCTGTTCATCTTTTTTTTTGTAGATATACTGGGTGTCAGTTTCCACAGAAACATAGAAACATAGAATTTGACGGCACATAAGAATCGCTTGGCCCATCTAGCCTGCCCATTGTTTTATTAACCTATGGTAACCTTAAACCTTATTTGATCCCTTATTCTTTATAAGGATATTGTTATGTCTATCCCATGTATGTTTAAACTGCTCTACTGTATTAGCCTATACCACATCTGATGGGAGGCTATTCCACTTACCCACTACCCTTTCTGTGAAGTAGTTTTTCCTCAAATTTCCTCTGAACCTACTTCCCTTAAGTTTCAGTGCATTTCCTTGTTTTCTAGTAATTCTCTTACTTTGAAGAACATTTCCCTCATCTACCTTGTTCAAACCCTTGATATATTTGAAAGTTTCTATCATGTCCCCGCTTTCACTTCTTTGCTCCAAACTATACATATTAAGTTGTTTTAGTCTTTCCAGGTAAGTTTTTGTGCTGTAGGCCATGCACCATTTTAGTTACCCTTCTTTGTACAGTTTCTAATGTATTTGTATATTTCTGGAGATATGGCCTCCAGAATTGAACACAGTATTCTAGATGAGGCCATATCATTGACCTATACAGTGGCATTATTACTTCTGTTTTTCTGCTACTGATTCCTCTCCCTATGCAACCAAGCATCTGACTTGCCTTCCTCATTGCTTTGTTGCATTGCTTACCTGCCTTTAAGTCACCTGAAATAGTGACTCCTAGATCCCTTTCCTCCTCTGTAGCTTCCATGATTGTGCCATTAATACTATATTTAGCCATTAATACTATATATTTAGAGTTTTTGAGACCCAAGTGCATGATTTTGCATTTAACTGTAGTTGCCACTCTCTTGACCATTCCTCTAGTCTACCTAAATCATCAATAATTTGTTTTACCCCTCCTGATGTGTCTACCCTGTTGCATACCTTTCTGTCATCTGCAAAAAGGCATACTTTCCCTTCAATACCATTTGCAATGTCTCCAATAAAGATACTAAAAAGCACTGGTCCAAGTACAGATGCTTGCGGTACTCCACTGGTAACCTTTCCCTCCTGTGAATGTACTCTATTTACTATAACTCTCTGTTTTCTATCCTGCATCCAAGATCTTATCCACTCCACCATCTTTGAATCCAATCCCAAGCTTTCAAGTTTAACAGTCTGCGATGTGGAACAGAATCAAAAGCTAGGGGCAAACGCAGGATTTGTAGAGAGGGGTTGCCACACCATGCTACCAGTGGGGTCCAGCCACCTCGATTATATAGTGCCCCAGGCTTGGAGGGGGTTTCCAGGCACTAGGACACCCCCCCCCCCACTCCCCTTCGGTTTGCCTATGAAAGCCTTACTAAAATCTAGAAAAGCTATATCTACAGCCCCTCCTTGATCTGTTACTTTAGTCACCTAGTCCAAAAAGTCAATAAGATTTGTTTTACATGATCTCCCCCTAGTAAATCCATGCTGTTTGGGATCTGTAAGTTAAAGGATTTGAGATATTCTACTTTCTTTTTTTTAAGAGTGTTTCCATAAATTTTCCTACTACTGATTTAAGGCTCACTGGTCTGCAGTTGCTCGCCTCTTCCTTGCGTCCACTTTTGTGTAGTGGGACTACATTTGCTCTTTTCCAGTCCCCTGAAATTACACCTGTAGCTAGTGACTGATTGAATAATTATGTTAATGGTGCTACCAACACCCCTTCAAGCTCTTTTAGTATTCTTGGATGTATCCCACCTGGCCCCATTGATTTATCCACTTTCAGTTTTGAGAGCTCTGTTGGGATCTTCTGCTCTGTAAATGTACTTGTATCTACCTCATTTTTATGAGTATACTTGCAACTTAACTGTGGTCCCTTCCCCGCTCTTTCTGTAGTGAACACTGAGCAAAAATAATTATTAAGATGATCTGCTATTACCTTGTCTCCCTCAACAAGACTTTCACTCTCTGTCTTTAGTCTTATTATTCCTCCTTTTGATTTTTTTCTTTCACTTATATACCGAAAAAAGTTTTGCCCTCTTTACCTATTGATGACTGGGCCATATTCTCTTTAGCTTGTGCCTTTGCACATCTGATTACCTCCTTAGCCTCCTTCTGTCTAGAAAGATATACCTCTTTGTCTCTATTATTCTGAGTTTGCTTATATTTCCTAAAGGCCATCTTTTTTCTTTCACAATACTTGCCACTTCTTTTGCAAACCACACTGGCATCGTTTTCCCTGTACTTTTCTTAACCCTTTTTGATTCAAAGGTCTTTTGCTTTAAGTATTGTACTTTTTAAATTTTCCCACCTCTCCTGCACTCCTTTCAAGTTCTTCCACTCTGCCAAAGAGTCACTTGCACATTTTCCCATCTCTACAAAGTCAGCCTTCCTAAAATCTAACACCTTTGTTTTTGTGTGGAATGAGTCGGTCTCTGTCTTTATACTAAATCATACTGATTGATGTTCACTGGATCCCAGGTTCTCACCCACATTTACATCAAATATTCTGTCACCAATTAAGTCTAAAATTGCGTCTTTGCTAGTGGCCTGCCTCACCGTTTGCTTGAGGGATTCTCCTTGCAAAGAATTCAGAATGTCTCTACTTCGGCATCGGGTTACCGTACCCCACCCTGTGCATTAGATACAAATGCACCTACACAGCAGATTTGTGGTTGCATTAAAAAGCAACTGAAGGTAACAAATCTGCATGCAAGAAAATGTTGCCTACTAGTGTACTTCCACTTTAAGCGGGTTTATTCCCTCTCAGTCTTACCCTGTTCCTCATTCTTCCTTTCTTCATGACTATTGTATTTTGTGTTTACTCAATGCAAGTACAAATATCACTTTTATTCTCTACTAGTAAAGAAAACATTATTCAGTCCTGTATCTTCAAATTATCCCTTTAACTGTATCCATGCTATTCATTCAGTCTGTCTTGCTGAATATCACAGCCAATTCTGAATTTGATCCACTGGAAAGCAATAATTAAACGACACAAAGCCACCTGGATGTAGGACATGTAAGAATCATATGACTATTAAGGGGAACAAATGGATTATCTGTCTGTTTGTTGTCAGTACATTCAGAGAATTAAATTGCCATCACTGTGGATACCATATGATGCTGCCAGACTTAAAGCAACTAATAGCACAGACTTATTGTTCTGGAGCATTTAAGTGGTCCACAATTCTTATATATCTATCTGCAATTAGTGTGTGGTTTCTTGTCCGACTCTATTGAAAATACTGTTTATAGCTAATTCCTAAATATCGCAAAAACCTTTATATCCTCAAATCTCAACATGTTTCTTTGCTTAATATTTCCTGTTTCATGGACTAGATGTTGTTTCATGTTAACCTTCTGTGCAGTCGAGAAACTAACTTAGGGAGCTGTGTATATATACTCTTATTACCCCTTATAATAATAATAATAATAATAATAATATTTTTTATTACATTTAGTATTATCATTGATTTGTAATGTGCCACATTGCTCCTTGTGTCAAACAGTGGGGAAAACAGGGCATACATAAAACAAGGATATAACAGGCAGAAAAAATTAATGCAGACATTAAGGCAAAGGATATGGAGGATCTTGCTCATGAGAGACAGCTTACAATCTAATTGGAATAGGTCACAGCCAAAATAAGTGTAGTTGTGGCTCACAGTGGAGATTGGGCAGTTGTGAGGGTGCAGTAATGAGGATAATATAGGTGGGAATAGGGTAAGCTCTAATAAAGAGATGCAATTTCAGAGAGCATTTAAAGTTTTTAAAACAATCCAGTGTTGTAGGGAATTCCATAAGTGGGTAGTGGTGCGGAATTAGTCTTGTAAACAGGAGTAATTGAGGACTTTGTAGGTGAGGATGAGTAATTTTAATTGAACTCTGGAGTACACAGGGAGCAAGTGTAGGAATTTGCAGTCATGCGGCAGATGTGTAGCAGCAAGAGAGGAAAATCAGTCATATTGTGGAAATTAAGATGGATTGAAGTGGGGATAAATTGGTGAGGGGAATGCCAGATAGGAGCAGGTTCCACTAGTCAAGGTTCAGAGATGATTAGAAAAGTGATAAGAGGTTTGGTATTATCTTGGGTAAGAAAAGGACAAAGACAGCATTACCATTAGAAGAACTTAGGAGTTGCTTAGGTACCGATGATTAGGGGGTGTCTAAAAAACTGGACGAGTGACAAAATGTCACTCATTCACTGATTATAATGCCCAGATACAGAGTGTTGGCTGCTGAAATAAAGGAGAAGCAGCCAGCAGCTTACATGTGAAGCTGTTGGTCATTGCTCTTCCATGTCAGTGTAACGCTGGGAGTGTGACACTTGACTATGATGTCACAGTCAAGATTCACAGTCCCAGTCTGAAGAGCCAAGGATTCTGCCTCCACTGTCTGCCAAAGTAAGAATCAGCCGGGGTGGGGTGCCACTTCCAAGTGGAGGGCCACCTTTAGGGCTTGCTCCGGGCCTGGTAAAGGGCATATTGTAAGCTACATTATTTATTGGTATAAAAAAACAATGGTTAAGTAGTCAATTGTATGATCTGCCAGACTTAGTAACATGTATAGAAAAGCTAGATAATATACCACTGTATGAAGATACCTATATAATATATATACTTCATCTCTCAGGAGGCTAAGTAAGAAACGTCAAAGTGGTTTTGCACTGCAAAAAAACATATCTCAGCTGCTTACCTATTTTAAAAGTGTTTTGTAGTAAAATGTGCAAACACTGTCCAGGTTTACCTCTGTTTATTCTTTTTGCCCTATAACCAAGTCAAACTTAATTCTTCAGCTATCTTCACTAATTTTAAACTTACTTATAAAGCATTGCTGTGTCTTTAATGTATTAAATGCTATTGTATGCAAGCTGGTGATAAACTTGTAAATAAGCACATAACATTTTAAAACAGACATGCATTGGGAATGAACACATTACTATAATATTAATTAATAACCACAAACTTAACAACAATTACAATTAAACTATTTGCATTAGTGGGCAGCACAGTGGTCTAGTGGTTAACACTTCTGCCTCACAGCACTGGGGTCATGAGTTCGATTCCTGACCATGGCCTTATCTGTGTGGAGTTTGTATGTGTTTGCGTGGGTTTCCTCCGGGTGCTCCGGTTTTCTCCCACACTCCAAAAACATACTGGCAGGTTAATTGGCTGCTATCAAATTGACCCTAGTATCTCCCTCTCTGTCTGTCTCCCTCTCTGTCTGTCTGTGAGTGTGTGTCTATAGTAGGGAATTTAGATTGTAAGCCCCAATGGGGCAGGGACTGATGTGAGTGAGTTCTCTGTACAGCGCTGCGGAATTAGTGGCGCTATATAAATAAATGGTGATGATAATGATGATGATTCGTATGCAGTGCTTGAGCAAAAAAAAGCCCATATCTGGTTAGAAGAAAAAAAAGGTTAATGGAAGCTAACAAACATTCACAGTAGAAGGCAATATCCAACTGGCTGACAAAATGGCAACAAAGTAATCTCCATCCATGGCTCTTATATAGTGGTTTATAATGAGATGAGTGTATGTATGCAGGGGAATAGTTAAAACTGACATTTGATGACACGGATGTGAAGCTGTGTTTGTTCATGGCTTTCAGCAGTACTTAGACTTGCCCCCTAGCAGGTGCAGGATTTCCATCTGAAAAAACTGTGTATTCCTGCATTGCGCCGGAGCATCAATCGGACGTATGTGCAGAGGAACGCCTTTACTGTACAATGACTACATGCATCTGCCCCGTTCCCACCCCATTCCCTCCCCAAAATAATAAGCTGTCGTACTTGTCATTTGTTGCCTCCACTGGCATATATACTATGGGCCTTGATGAATCAGGCCCATAGTATATATGAGGTTACACATAATTAATATATGTTCTAAAAACATGATTGGCAAATCTGGGCATCCAAAGGGCTAGAAGAGTACATGTTGTTGTATTCCACAATATGTGAGAAATGAGGTGTAAACTGGTTGAGGTCATATTAACACCTTGTTTAATAACAAATATAAAGCATCAAATATATAAAATTAAATCTTAATTGTTGAACAGATTGAAATGTGCTTGTTCTACAAATAGATGCCCTTGCACAAATAAAGGAGCAGTGCGGGTCCTCATTTTTTGCGAATAGCAATTAAGTGTCATTGGTTTGTAGCAAATCTCAAAAATATCTAAACTGGTGGAAATGAGCCAATTGTTTAAATAAATGGGGATAGGCCCAAGGCTACAATTATATGCTACTTATAAAATGTCATAGGCAATGTTTATTGGTTTTAAAACAGCTTGACAATTTTTATGGTCTCTACTGAATGTGTAGGAAGGATAGGCTATAATTTGTAAACAGTGAGATCTTCAATCCTTCTCCCACACTGTTGCTATAATGCGTCTCAGAAAGGAGTCAAGCAAATGATTACTTTGCCCACAAAAAGAAGGTTTATTAATTATTTCCAAAAAGTGCGTTAAATGCTTTTACTTTCTTTCAAGGTCAGTCTGCTTTTGTTTCACGAGCCTCCTGAAAATCTGAAACCCAAGAGATAGATAAAAAGAACACATTTTCTTTATCTGTCTCTGATATGGAAATTCTATATATACCACAGAGATCAAATGTAGCTAGATTTCCAAATATTTAATCAAAATATTTCATCAGTTTGTGCAAAGTAAGCCTAGCTTGACTGATACTTTAAAAGATGCATTTTTTTTCTAGGTTACCTTAGTTTGTTTAATTTTAAAATTTAAGGGTGATTTGACCAAGGAACAATGTGTTAGGATAAGAACCTTATTCTTCTACAAATTTGTTGAGTTAACTGTTGACATAATGAAATAAATTTCATTTTTTATATGAACATTTTGTTTCCCTATAGTCCTCCAGTTAGCACATGTATTTATGATATAGGTAGCACAGATCCTTTAAAATATATCCCATGTAACACCAGGTTGGAGCAAACAATGACTAATGCCAACACTAAATAAAATCTGAAAAACACCATGGTAAAATATGCAAGTTGTTATAATGACTACAACAGTTTATTAATAAAAAATAAAGTAGTTATGGAAAAATAATATGTATATAACACCTCTAACAGAATAATGCAGCTGTGAGAAATACTACTAACCAGTCCAGGGATCCAACACCGTTAAGTTGCTCTTCTTCCTTTCAGGTCTCTGTGCTGGCAACAGAATAATTTGCTGCAAGGAAATCAGTGGTCAGAACAGTGAGCCAATAGGGCTCAATGCCTGCTATTTAAAATTTTGGTACCGCAACAAGCCAATGCGGGCTAGCCGTATCATCGCTCGACACTGCCGTGAGGCTATGATATATTGATCGAAAGTAAAGCTACTAGGATGGTCTGAATAAAGCCATAGGGGCTGCAGGATCAAGCTAGAAGACTGAAGACTCCATCTGCAGGATTAAAGTAAAGCCCTCTGGGCAGCCATCTTTCAGGCCTACTCCTGCACTCTGTCCTTTCGAACAGTATTCTTCATGGGCACAAGGCCTGTGGCATGAGCCAGAATTTTGACCCATGTGACAGAAGTGGGCATGAGGCCCGGGGTCATTAGGACTATTTAGGAGAAGTGTATATTCTTTGGGGTGCATTTAGTGGAACATCGGGCTTAGCCTGTGCAGCAAGTAACTTCAGGCTTAGCCTGTGACACCAGCAGAGTAACCAGATGTGGTGCCCACACACAGGAAGAAGGCGACCGTCCCTGTGCGGACGAAAGAACATAGGGACGGTGCCTGACAGGAAGCACATAGTAGTTCTTTCCCTGCTTTTTCTGTAGTGAACACTGAGCAAAAATAAGTATTACGATAATCTGCTATTACCTTGTCTTCCTCAACAGGACTGTCACTCTCTGTCTTTAGTCTTATTATTCCTCCTTTTGTTTTTCTTCTTTCACTTATATACCGGGAAAAAAAAGTTTTGCCCTCTTTATCTACTGATTGGGCCATATTCTCTTCAGCTTGTGCCTTTGCACATCTGATTACCTTCTTAGCCTACTTCTGTCTAGCAAGATACACCTCTTTGTCTTCATTATTCTGGCCATCTTTTTTTTGTTCACAATACTTGCTACTTCTTTTACTAACCACACTGGCTTCCTTTTCCTTGTACTTTTCTTAACCCTTTTGAAGTGCTGGTATGGAACTTCCACTTTGAAATGAACATTTAGGCCCTCCAAAAGTTAAGGGATTCTGATAGTGAAATTAATTTTAGATGTATTTTAACACTATTGTATAATATAAAACATATTAAATGATGCAAGGCCCTGTGTCCCCCATCTCTGCTGCGTCAAATAACCTTTCCATCTCTCTCTCGTGTCTCCTTTGTGTACTTACATAATCCCTCATATCTCCATAATATTATAATAAAACTTTCCAAAATATCTCCCTCATATCTTCCATGTTACCTTTTCCCTTATCTGTTTCCTTTATCTGTTCCTATGTGCCCCTCTCTTCCTCCCAACCTGATCTCACATCCTGCTTCTCTCGCTCCTCTCTTCCTCATTGATCCTCTCCATCTATCCCTGTTCCTGCTCCTATTGTTCCCTCTCACTAGTGAATTCACATTTTCGGCCCGCTTTCATCACACTGCAGTCTCACTCATAACACTGTGCCCCCTCCTTATCAGACTGTGCTCCTTTCATATCACACTGTGCCCCCACCATTTCACACTGTGCCTCCTCTATATCACAATGTGCCTCCTTCATATCACACTGTGCCTCCCCATATCACACCGTGCAATCATTCGTCACACTGTGCCTCCTTCATCACCCTGTGGCCCTCCTTCATCACCCTGTGGCCCTCCTTCATCACCCTGTGGCTCTTCTTCATCACCATGCCTCCTCCATCACATTGTGCCCTCATTATCACCCTGTGAGCCTCCTCCATAACACTATGCCATTTTTTATCACCCTGTGCCTTCTCTTTCATACTGTGCCCTCATTATCACCCAGTGGCTCTCCTGCATCACACTGTGCCTCCTTCATCATCATGTGCCTCCATCGTCACACTGTGCCCTCCATTATCTCACACTGTGATGATTATGTAGTATATCTAATGACTGATTTCTGATGAATTTATGTATGACAATGTATATTGTATGTAATCTTGTAATGTAATGTCAACGTGTGCTTTGCTAGATTGCATGAATTTTAACTTATGCAAGTGTCATTAATCTTTTAAAACTAGCCAGACCCGGGACAGCTAAGAGTCTTGGAGGAGTTTGAAGCCCCAAAGTTTAAAACCATCTAGCTACTCAAGCAGAAGGAGCAGAGGTGAGAACCAGGGCCGCCGAGAAGGGGCAGGTGGGTATTAATTACCCGGGCCCGGGCCCTCCCGCCGCCGTTTTTTTTTCAAAACTATTTTTTTTTGTTGGTTTTTTTTGTGGCGGGGGGGAGGGGGACTTGGTCGTTGGTGGGGGGAGGAGGGTAGTAAAAAAAAAAATATTCATACTCACGTGATGGCGGCACCGGCGTCCCTCCTCTCTGCTGCTCTGTGCTCCATTCAGACTATCTGAATGCCGGGTGTGACATCATCATGTCACTCTGAGCATTCAGTCAGTCTGGAGCAATGGAGCACAGAGCAGCAGAGAGGACCAAGAGAGAAGAAAAGGAAAAGGTAAATAAAGGGAGGAAAACGGGGGGGGGGGGGGGTTATAGAGGGGTTAAAAAATGTGGGGGTGCCTGTCATAGAGGGGTTAACAAATGAGGGGGGCCTGTCATAGAGGGGTTAAGAAACGAGGGGGGCCTGTCATAGAGGGGTTAATAAAGCGAAGGGGGACCAGTCATAGAGGGGTTAAAAAACGAAGGGGGCCTGCCATAGAGGGGTTAAAAAAATGAGGGGGGCCTGTCATAGAGGGGTTAAAAAACGAGGGGGGGCCTGTCATAGAGGGGTTAAAAAACGAGGGGGGGGCCTGTCATAGAGGGATTAAAAAAGCAAGGGGGGGCCTGTCAGAGGGGTTAAAAAAACGAGGGGGGCCCTGTCATAGATGGGTTAAAAAAACGAGGGGGCCTGTCATGGGGGGATTAAAAAATGAGGGGGGCCCTGGCACAGAGGGGTTAAAAAAACGAGGGGGGGTGTCTGTCAAAGAGGGGTTAAAAAAGGGTCTATTGATTTTTATGTGTTAGCCACGCCCCAATGGTGCATTTGCCACGCCCCCAAATGCATGACCAAACATCCGTTTGTTTTTTTACCATACTCGACTATAAGGGGGGCCCCATTCATTTGTTGTACCGAGGCCCTGAATTCCTCTTGGCAGCCCTGGTGAGAACTCAAGGCCCTGTGAACATTCCAATCTCAGGACATCCCTAGAGCACTTTGAAAGCCCTGTGACATTTAGGAGATCAATATGTCTTTATTGACAGTTAAACTCCAAAGGTGGGGGGTGATAGCTATGCAAAAAGGTTTAAAATCTTCTGACTTAGACAATAATGTGTGCAGTTTCATGCGGGAGTCTATCAAGACTGAAATGTCCCATTTTCCTTACTTGTGTTCCCTCACACACCAGGTCCTAACTAGTAAGTAGTAATTCTGATTTTATTTCCTATTTTATTTTTTGAAACTCATTTGTGTAACATATTGTATGCCATGTTATTATTTTTTTTAATTAAGCCTTGGAAACATTTTTTTAAATTAAATACATTAAATCTAGTGTAATTTCCGTGATTCCTTGTGAACTTACGAAGCCCAGGGAGGCTCATGCTATGTGTATGTGGCACACATGTGTATGTGATTTAAGTGTGAAACATTAATAAGTGGTTTTGGTCAATGTAAGCACACCATAATAAATCCTTTGTGGTGGCAGAAAATGTGTATTTATTGCTAAGTGACTATGTCACGGCCAGTTGTTCAGATTGCTGTATCTGGGACAGGTTGGGCATGCGTGACACCTACGCTGTGGCCCTCCATCACCCTGTTTCCCCTGCTGTCCCCTTTCGTTTCTACTTACCGTTCTTTGAGATTCCTTCTTCAGTCTTCTCTTCTTCCTCCTGTCTTCTTTCTCCTGCTTGTCCATGGGAGTTGCATCCGGCAGCAGCTCCCTGTTCCTCTCGGTGTCGCTCCTCACTGACAATGTTGGTACATGATGACATCAAGCCCGACACTGACAGTGAGATTTGGACCTGAGAGGAGCAAGGAGCTGCTGCAGGATGCAGATTCCATGGACAAGCAGGAAAGGCAGGCAGAGCGGACTGCTTCTCCAGCATGGTGCTCCTCCGCCTTGCTTTCCTTGCTAACAGCCAGCCCTGGATGCTCCTGAAGTGGGGCGGAGAAGTGCCAGTATATCATACTAGCACATACCACCCCACTTCGAGCACTGAATATAACCATAGCAAACTAGGCAATAGCTTTGAGTCATAATCTTAACCAAAGAGACACAGTTCTGTCACCTAGACCATACAAATTTTGACAAAATATGCACTTCTCTGTCCCAAAATGAAACTCTTATCCTCTTGATCATTTAATTTAATAATATTAAACCCTTTTTAACAAAAAAGTCAAAAATTCCACTGCTTCCCTTTTAATAGCAGATGCCAGTTGCACTGAAAGAAAGGCATAGTCAAAACACTGGTCCACTCCATCACCACACAGGAGAAAGAAGTAAATTTTATTTAGATATGGAAGGCACTATAAATGACAAGACAACTATACACAGGTTAAGCAATTTATTAGAAACTGTACTGCTTGTACAGTCAAAAAGTGTTCCACTGTTCTTTTGTCACCGTCTATGTGGCAGATTCATTTAAAATTGTTCTTACATATAGGGGAAGATTCAATTCCCTGTGTTGTTCATTAACGTTACCATGGTGATAGATGCGCATCATTACCGTTATTACAGTAATTTTATTGTGGATTTTTGCTTGCGGCTCACAGGGTCATGAAAATGAGAAGTGGATTGGGTTAAGAGTAATTACGTTTTGTTGTGTACGTGTGGATTTGGGTGCAAGTGGAAAGGCATGAGGTAAGGTGAGGTTGAAGGAAAGGAGGTTGTCGTTGGAGGGTGGGAAGGTTAAAATGGAGAAACTAGAGATGGACCAGTAGTGGGAGAAGACATGGTCAAGGGAGTGCCCATAACAGTGGGTGGGAGATGAGGTTCATTGGGAGAAACCAAAGAGAAGAGATGATGATGAAAGAAGTTTAGTGACAGAAGAGACAGTGGGATTATCAATGGGAATGTTGAAATCGCCTAAAATGAGAGTAGGCAGGTCAAATGATAGGAAATAAGTGAGCCAGGCTGCAAAGTGGTCACGGAATTGGAAAACTGGACCTGGGGGCCAATAAATGACAGGAGCATAGAGGTGGAGAGGATAAAATAGATGAATAGTGTGGACTTTAAAGGAAGAGAATGAGAGGGATGGTACAGAGGGTATTTGTTGGAAGGTGCAGCTTGCAGAAAGTAGAATGCCTACTCCACTACCTTCTCTGTTTCTGGGTCTAGAAGTGTGGCTGAGGGAGCGTCCCCCATAGGAGAGAGCTGCAGGGTATATAGTGTCAGAGGAGGTGAGCCAAGTTTCTGTAATGACAAGATGTTTGAGGAATTTATAAATTAATAGATCATTGATGGATGTAAGTTTGCTACAAGAGGGTCTAGCAACCAAACAGAGATGGTAACCGCAATCACAATTGAGCTCAGTGGGTAGCTGAACAGATGTTGAAACAGCAATGACAATTGAGCTTTGTGGGCCCAGAACAGAGATGGTAGTTCAGTAGATACTAAAGCAGCCTTGGTTTTCAGTATGAAGTCGATCCTCAGGCAACTGTGATATTTTCCAACAGTATTTATAAATATCCAAAGTTTCTATTTGTGAGAACAAGGAAAACTCTGAAGTGTTACTCTGTACCTGTACTCCAAGAGGCAAATAGCAAAGTTAAAATAATATAGAGGAGCAGGGAGCTGCTGCCGGATGCAGCTAACCAGTGAGAGATGGACAAGAAGTTTTTCCCAGAGAAATGGAATGCTTAGTAGAGAGTCCAGTGTGTGCCAGTGTGTGCAAGAGGCAGGAAGTCTGAAGTGAAGCCTGGTTAAAGGAGCTCATAAAACAAGCAAGTGAGGAGTAGAGGTGTAACCTGCAGGAGGCAAGTGAGAGAATCTACATGTGAGGGAAGCTGCAATCCCCGACCAAGTTAAAACAGGGTGCAGTACTCTCCCTGAAGAGCGAAAGAGTAGTTGTTCATTGTAACTGGCTGATGATAGATCCTCAGAAATACAAACTACTGTGTATTTATGAATTCAGCCAAAACAGAGGAAGGTTATGGACAGCATAGCAGTGCTCTGCTTAGAGAGGGTCCAAACAGGGAAGTAGTGCCAATGTTATTTTACTACAAAACTGCTGATCCTTAAAGCGTATTTATGCTTAAAAAGTCTGAGTTTGTTGAGACCCTTTTTGTATATCAACACACAAGACACTTACCAAAAGGCTGATGCCTAAACTAGTTCCCTATCCCTAATATACATCTTGAATAAACTTGCCTAATCAATATGTTTAAATATATTTTACTTGTAATCATGCACACATATCTTAAAGGTATGTATATTTCAAAATTGAATGCAACTCTAAAGAGCACAGCTGAGTTACATATCTGTGCCTTACTGTATTGTACTTACACATGAACAAATCTGTTCTGCGACTCCAAGTTCCAGGACCTCAAGAATAGGTTACACTTAGCTCAAAATATAGTGCAAGCTCTGTGCATTCACAGTGTGACAAAATTCCCACAAGTTGCATTTTTAGATTGCACAAATGGACTTATGTCTCTCTCTAAATCAGGCCCTAAATTATTATCAGATTCATGAATTTGTAATGAAATTATGTAAGCCACCTATTGGGCAATCCCAGTATAAAGTATTATGCAAACAGCACCATCAACAATCTTCTACTGATTAAGCTCTCTCTGATGTTTGAAACATATATAGAATTGTGGGATACTATTCATTCACATATGGAAGCGGAATGTCTAAAGCAGAAGATTGTAAACCCTACTTACAGGCTCTTCATCTCCCACCTTAGGAATTACATTTATAGTTAGGTCATATTGATTCCCAAATTAACACCGAGCATTCCGAAGTGAGTTATGGATGTCTTGAGATCTGGAATTTTCACAGGGCCTGAGTTCTCACCTCTGCTTGTTTGAGTGGCTAGATGGTTTACAACTTTGGGGCTTCAAACTTCTCCGAGACGCTTATCTCCCCTGGTCTGGCTAGTTTCAAAAGATTATTGACACTTGCATAGGTTCAGACTCATGCCTCCAGATCTCCACTAGTAGTAGTAGGGGCTTATTGAGGTCCAAAGACAGAGATAACAGGCTATTGATAGAGACTGGCAGTAAACTGGAGATGGAGTCATAGAATTGACTGTGGTCAGAGTTAGCAGAGGTCCAAAACAAGATCATGGAACAGGCTGAGGTCAGGGCTGGTGGCAGACTAAGGACAATCCAGGAAACACAGGGAGGCAGTAAAATATTCAGCAGAATTTGCAGGAACAACACACACTGGGTAAGAGATATAAAAAAAAGATGAACAAACAATAAGAATTAAGCACTCCCATAGATTAAATTAGCCTGAACCTGTGCTGATTAGAAAGGTTAAGCTGCTACTGCTGCTGCTTAGCATTTAAGTAGACACAGGGAGATCAGTGGCCATATCCCACATTACCCAAAAAGCTCATTCTACTGCTTACAAACAGTTAACACAGGTCAGTGAGTGGAATTCACATTACCGAACAGTATTTAAGGCTGCACAGCGCTAACAGAAATGTTCAACCAATTGTGATTAGAGCAACAGAAGGGTACAGTACAAAATGCAACAATAAAACTCACTGGGGACATTGACCATGCAACAATAAATTATCCCACACTTGGAAAATCCATAAACAAAGATCAGAAACATTATTATGTTTATTGTAGGCACAATTGATCAGAAGCATTAGGTATAGAGCTTAAAGCATTATCTCTAGCATGCAAAACTTACAGTTAGAGAATGTTCAACCCACTTCAGCCACAATTTACACAAATAGAGCCATTCACTAACGACAACTAGAAGAAGAAGCTAATTATACAAAAAAATATCCCTCAAAATCCACAATAAAACAGCTAAACAGATTGTTCTCTGCAATGATTTAGCTGGGGATTGGTGATTAATAACCAAAGGGGAATGGAATCTCACTGTATGGATCAGTATAGACAGAAAGGATGAGTAGATTGGGAATTTATCCAGTTAAGTTTTATCATGAACAGACATTGTTACACTGAAACATATGAAAAGAGTAAACCAGAGAATAGTCAAACAATCCAGGTTCTAGGGCCCAAGTAGGCAGAGATATTACTGAGTAAAGAATTAAATAGGTAATCAAGCAGGTTGGGATCATCACTTGGGACTAGATTTACTAAAGGGTGGTTTGGTCAAACCGCCGTTTTTTGGCTATTTATTTATGAAAGCCCAAACCACCGTTAAAACGGCCAGAATTGACATTTTTCAAAACCACCACCTTACAAATCGCCATCCCTATTTTAACAATGATGAACATACAAACTACCAGATTTACTAAGCTGGGGATTTAAAAACCGCTGCAAAACAGCCATCCAAATGGCCAAAATGAAAGAGGTGGTTGTGAAATTAATTAAATTAATTTTGTACCCTAATAACTAAATAATGATTGCCTCAATAATTTATATATGATTGATGCTTCCTCTTATGTTCTGAATGGCAAAATACCTCAAACAACATGCAGTTTACCAATCAGAGGCAGGTATTTAAAAACCTGTCTTTTGGATGGTCGATTTGATAGCGGTTTGGACAAAACCGCCGGCGGTTTAGCTTTTTGAATCCGCAACACATCGCCATCCATTTTAAATCACAGCCTAAAATCGCCTTATAGTAAATGCAGCTGTTTGGAGCACTAAACCACCGGAGTTGTGTGGTGGCTTCAAACCGCCACCAAACTCGATTCTAAGTAAATCTAGCCCTTGGAGTCAAAACAAGAAGACACAGAGACAACAGATAAGACAGCCAGATAGACACAAAGAGGGCAAATGACCTGTAACCCAAATTGATAATGATGGTCCAAATTCCTTGTCACAATGTTCTCTTATGCCTATAGCATATTTCAGGGGCAATAGCAATTGCAATTATGCAGACCCCATTGAGACTATGAAAGCAGGGACTCTGAGTTTCAAGGGAAGTTGCTCATATTTAGGCATGTGTACAATTTAAATTATAAATATGTTTTTATTTACAATTTATTTCTATATGAGTTATTTTATTTAAAACAAATATTTAGTTTCACAGAGGTCATATACAATTAATGATAGGGAGGCTTTAATGGTTCCTTAGTCCAGTGGTTCCCAAACGTTTGCAGTTCGCGGCACCCTTAGAGTCTCCACAATTTTTTTAAGGCACCCCTCCAAAATAATTACCGAGCAGTCCAGTTTTAGAAGTAGTTGGGTCAAAAAATTGTAATAAGTATTTAGGTCAGGACAGAAATGCTTATTTAGTTGTATGCAAAAATGCCCCCTCTGCATCCAGACACTCTGCCCTCTGTCACGCTGTCTCCCTCCGGTCATGATGTCCTCCTCCTCTGCCCACTGTCCCCCTCCTCTGCCCTCTGTCCCCCTCCACTGCCCCTCTCACGCTGTCCTCCTCCTCTGCCCACTGTCCCCCTTCTCTGCCCTCTGTCACACTGTCCCAGCTCATCTGCCCTCTGTCAATCTGTCCCAGCTCCTCTGCCCTCTGTATCCCTCCTCTGCCCTCTGTCACGCTGTCCCAGCTCCTCTGCCCTCTGTCCCTCTCCTCTCACGCTGTCCCCCTCCTCTGCCCTCTGTCACGCTGTCCCAGTTCCTCTGCCCTCTGATGCTGTCCCCCTCCTCTGCCCTCTGTCACGCTGTCCCAGCTCCTCTGCCCTCTGTCCCCCTCCTCTGCCCTCTCACGCTGTCCCCCTCCTCTGCTACGCTGTCCCAGCTCCTCTGCCCTCTGTCAAGCTGTCCCAGCTCCTCTGCCCTCTGTCCCCCTCCTCTGCCCTCTGTCCCAGCTCCTCTGCCCTGTCACAGCTCCTCTGCCATGCTGTCCCCCTCCTGTCACGCTGTCACTCTCCTCTGTCCCCCTCCTGTCATGCTGTCCCTCTCCTCTGTCCCCCTCCTGTCACGCTGTCACTCTCCTCTGTCCCCCTCCTGTCATGCTGTCCCTCTTCTCTGTCCCACTGCTGTCACACTGTCACTCTACTCTGTCCCCCTCCTGTCACGCTGTCCCTCTCCTCTGCCCCCCTCATGTCACTCTCCCCTGTCCCCCTCCTGTCACGCTGTCACTCTCCTCTGTCCCACTCCTGTCACGGTGTCACTCTCCTCTGTCCCCCTCCTGTCACTCTCCTCTGTCCCCCTTCTGTCACGCTGTCACTCTCCTCTGTCCCCTTCCTGTCACGCTGTCCCTCTCCTCTGTCCCCCTCCTGTCATGCTGTCCCTCTCCTCTGTCCCACTCCTGTCACTTTCCTCTGTCCCCATCCTGTCACGCTGTCCCTCTCCTCAGTCCCCCTCCTGTCACTCTCCTCTGTCCCTCTCCTGTCACGCTGTCACTCTCCTCTGTCCCCCTCCTGTCACGCTGTCACTCTCCTCTGTCCCACTCCTGTCACGCTGTCACTCTCCTCTGTCCCACTCCTGTCACGCTGTCACTCTCCTCAGTCCCCCTCCTGTCACTCTTCTCTGTCCCTCTCCTGTCACGCTGTCACTCTCCTCTGTCCCCCTCCTGTCACACTGTCACTCTCCTCTGTCCCACTCCTGTCATGCTGTCACTCTCCTCTGTCCCCCTCCTGTCACGCTGTCACTCTCCTCTGTCCCCTTCCTGTCACGCTGTTACTCTCCTCTGTCCCTCTCCTGTCACGCTGTCACTCTCCTCTGTCCCCCTCCTGTCACGCTGTCCCTCTCCTCTGTCCCCCTCCTGTCACGTGGTCACTCTAATCTGTCTTCCTCCTGTCACGCTGTCACTCTCCTCTGTCCCCCTCCTGTCACGCTGTCACTCTCCTCTGTCCCCCTCCTGTCACGCTGTCACTCTCCTCTGTCCCCCTCCTGTCACACTGTCACTCTCCTCTGTCCTTCTCTGTCCCTCTCTCACTTTGCCCCCTCTGCCGTGCGCCAGCTATAAAAAAAAACAAACAGAAACACTTACCAATCTGCGCGGCGCCGGGACCCAGCATCCTCCTCTCTCACGCAGCAGCTGTCACTGATATGATAGCTGCGTGAGAGAGGAGGATGCTGGGTCCCGGTGCCGCGCGCATTGGTAAGTGTTTCTGTTTGGTTTTTTTATGGCTGGCCCGCGGCACCCCTGAGACAGCGCCGCGGCACCCCTGGGAGCCGCGGCACACAGTTTGGGAACCGCCGCCTTAGTCATTAGGTGGTAGCCGTTGATCTTCCTGAAAAGTAAGCAAGTGATCTAGCCCAAATGTCACCCTGCTTTTTGTGGGCACGCACAGAGACAAAGACCTTCAAGCTGTCAGCAATTATGCCTATTTGTTAAATAGATTCAGTATTTATTTATAATACTCAACAGTTCAGTCAAGTGGGAACCATAACAAACAGCCAGTCCTCTAGGTACTGTTGTTAGGCTTCCCCAGGCAGGAAATTTACTAATATCTTCTGGGCGGGTTCCTAGTGTTTCTGACACTCGTTGTCAGTAAACCTTCTACCCTAAGTACACTCCTGCATTGCCTTGCACATGAGCAACAAGTGCACACTGCACTTGCTAAGCAAAGCAAGCAGAATACAATGCCCAAAAAAACCCTACAGTTTGGACAAATGCCATGCCAGAACATTTGTCCTAACTGTAGGGTTAGAACAGTTGGGCTGTCAACGGAGCAGAGATGAAGCTTGGTTTCCAGTGCAGAAGCTTCATCGGTTCTCCTCCTGGACATTGCTATATAAGCCAAGCAGGTCCGGTGCTGGCATTTTCCAGTGCCTCCCTACCTTATGTTGGCACATGTGTCATTTTCCCATGGCCCTACAGTTGTTATGATACCTGCAGGGACTTGGAACATAAGGAGGCATGTCACTCGCACTGAAAATAATATATTTAGTCAGGACAGGTGAGCTAGCAGAATGCTCCTGTATTGTAATTTTGTTTGTCTCTGTACGGCGCTGCGGATGCCTTGTGGCGCCTTATAAATAAATATTAATAATAATTTTAATAATAAGTGGTGACTTCCTATATCACTAACTTGGTTAAATGTGTTCTGCCAGCACTGCTCCCAAGGCATATCTGGTCTCAGGTTCTTTGTACCCACCTGCTCTCGTCACACATAGGCATGATATCCTTTTGAGAATGATTGTCATATTGCAGGGACTACTGCATTGAGATCTTTATCCTCCAACTGATACGATTAGCCTCTGACATGTTGGTAGCAGATATATTATCATCAATGTCCTCAAAGATGGGATTAAATAAAGAAAACTCTATGTTACAATTTGATAAAGTGGAAAAAAAATAAAAATGAATTTCGCTCTCATCTCTCTGTCCATAACTTGTTGTGTTTGACTCATATCTGCAAAACCTTAAGGGAACTATGTCACATATTTGGGGTTACTTTTCTTATTGCAATCACTTTCTATAAGGTAACTGACAGTAAATAGAAGTGAATTTAATATAGTGGAGTCACAATGAAAAATGGCTTTAATCAGAATGGGTGGACAGACTGACTATTGATTCATACTTCAGTCAGTACACTTATTAATATCTCATTATATATTGTCTGGGTATTTGTAAACCTATATAGCTAATGACAGCTACTGAAGTAAATGAGAAGTACAAAAAAATGTGTGTGCCACACAGTGTGATTGGAAAATATGTATTTCTACCCATAGATAGCTAATGGTGTTAATGACAAGAACAGGAATAAAATGTGATAGGGACTGTTAGTTTAAGTAATTTACAAAGTACAAAACAGCTCTGCATAGAATCTTAGGCTTTGGACCTACCATGCACCTTGATCTGTGTAAGTGTGCCTAGATGTATGTATACACATAGGTTTGCAGAGATAGATGGGCACATTTGCAGAGAAACAGCAGTTTGCACAGGCAGATGGGAGGAGTAGTAAAGAGGTGGAACTTAAGTACAAAGTAGGCCTCTGCGCCTTCATTTCTGCTAAAATGTTTTAGCTTACAGAGCAAAGTTTTTTAAATGAGATCAAAGGGCCGAGAGGGTGCTTTTACAGGGGTGTCCTTTATTGTGTGAAGAGGTGAATGACCATTTCCTCTCCGCAAAAGGACATGTGTTGAATTGAATTGGGCCTTGCCCTATACTTTCAATGGAATCTATTTTGCACCTGAATGTTACACTTAAGTGTAAACGTGTATTTCCAGGGGCACTTTGAGTAATATATTTTGATTTCACACACACAAAATTGCTGCCTGTATAAAAGACAGTCCCCAAGGCCTCTAAATGTTAGTCAAAGTATTATTTGACTAAACTGAGCAGTAATTTAGAGGAAAAAGTTAAAAGTGTAATTAATTGAAAGGGATAGTGCTAAAGGAGTAGGAGACTGGACTTTGAAGTGATGTTTGCTCTTTTCACAATGTCCCTTTAAGGATTTTTCTGCCTCTCCACACCTTGTACCTTGTGTGCACCTTGAAAAGCTCTGGATGGACCATCAGGGAAACAGTGATGCAAAAAAAAGGCACTTTGTGGTGCACTTCATAAATGACCTCCAGTGTATTTGAGTTGGAATTGAATTGCATTTAAGTGATTCAAACTGCTTCCGATTCACTTTTGTGAAGAACATTCCTAACATTGGAGTTAATTGTAATTTGCAGATTTCAAATCCTATTTTTTAAGTCATGTCTTTACTTATGATCTTCTTTATTCACATCCTGCCTAAATCTACAAATCTCTAAGCAAAAAAAAAAAAAATCAAAGGGCCATTTTTAAATTCAGTTCCTCATCCATGCAATGGACAACACTCTAACCACTCATCTTAATATGCTAGTGTCAATCACAGCAGGTACACAACAACAAGCAAATACTAAGCGGTTACCTGTGACAGGATGGATTGCCTTTCGTTATCCCAAATGCACCATCTAACATCAGTAGGAGGAGCTTACAAATGCTGTCACCACTGGACTCCTTACCGGCATCCAGTACCGAGTTTTTTCTGGGTAACTGATGGTGCTAGTGTACCCCGTTACTGGTGTACCACCCACAGCAACCCTGACCTCTTTCTATGGATCAGGGTTGCTGTGGATGGTATCACCCTGGCCTATCACACTGGCCAGAGCTGCTGGGTAGCGGGCAGAGTGGGGGTACCGGAAAGCTGGGTCCAAATCTCAGAACAGTCAGGAACGTTGGATCTAATCTGTAGGTCACAGGGATAGAAAAGTTTCCAAGCAGGTCTTTGAAGCAAGTGATGTTTATTTGCTCACCCCGGTTGAAGAAACCAGTGAGCAGGTCAGATGAAACAAGAAGTACAATTTTCAATACAAAACAGTGCTTTTATACAGTTTTGGATACAGCCTCTTAGGGTAAACTAGCCCCCTGAGGTCTGAGCTATTTTTAGAATCAGTGCAATGTGTTTACCTAAACATGGATTTACATGCAATGCAAAGCTAGCAATATTTACACTTATCTGTGATATCCTAAAACTTGCTGTGATTTCCTGCATCTTGTTTTAAACACAGGAAATCTAACGGCAAGTCTAATTAAACCTTCCTGTTCCTTCAGGTGCTGGACCCTCACACATCAAAAGGACTAATTAACATGAGATTAACATAGGTCCTTTCATCAGACAGTTGCAGAATACACATTCCCAAAGAAAAGTTACAAAACCCCAAACAAGTCATTTCCTTACCAAAATACACAAAAGACTTCCTCATCAAAGGTTTATTGCATCAGGTATATACCTCAGAAATAATGCATTTCCTCTAGCAAAGTTAAAACAAAAAACAAATTTCTTCCACTAGTCTCAGAAATAAAGATATTTCCTTTACCAAAATACACACAATATTAAAAATATGTACATATGCAATTATATAAATAAGCGCCCTGCGCTATTTCCTTTAGATAAATTGATACCATAAGTTATTTATAAGTGATCCAGTAACAGTAACTTACCACTAATAAAGCTTCATTGGATAGGTTGTCCAGCATCAATATATTGAAGAACTCTAAAAACAATAAGCAACTGAATCAAAGCCAGTAAACAATAATGTGCACACCAAAGCTGTACAAGCTGCCAACATGCATAGCCATGGTTAAAGGAAGGAAGACACCTTTTGAATTTTTAATCTCTGAACATGTGATAATAAAGCTGCTTGAGCTGGAGTTTCACACTCTGACAATTATTTGAAGCTACTCTGATCCATTTGGGCCTGGACTTAGTCTTCAGATCCTCAAACAAGGCTTTTGTACGAGCCATTACAATGCATAACAGGAATAAATAAAAAGTAATGGAAAACAGCAGAAATATAGATTTTATCTCTGAGATCACCTACACTTATGGGCCAAGACATGAGAGTCGTGTTCCCTTTTTAATTTTACATGCACAATGAAAGACTATGATGATAAAACGCACTGTCAGGCTCTCTGTGTTTGTAAAACACAGCTTTACAATATCTGAGTACATTGGGAATATACTATAATAGTAAAAAAGCATGGAGATAAAACGTCTTTGTGCCTAAGCCAAAAGATTTGTCATTAAAATATTATTAATGTGGTTTTCAGTTATTTTTTAAAAAAACTGCATGCAACATTTTACAGATTTATTAGCTGCTACAATCATCAATGTGAAAGTGTTTTTTTATTTTACATAGATCACTATTGTGTCAAAGTCTTTTGTATTTTTTAGTATTGATTTAAATTACCCGTTTGTCTTGGCTCTATGATTAGTGAAGGCCCTCCCATCTCATAAATATGTTAACTTATTACTAGAGATGGTCACTGACCCCCGTGTTTTGGTTTTGGATTCGGTTTTGGATCTGGATTACCGTCGTGTTTTGGTTTTGGTTTTGGTTTTGCAAAACCGCCATTGCGTGTTTTGGTTTTGTTTGGTTTTGCAATTTTTTTGGAAAATCCATGTTTTTGGGCCTAAATTAACCCAATTTAGTGCTCCAACTGTTTTAGAGACAAGTAATCTAATTGTTGAGGTAATAAATCATCCAAAAAAACAGTTTAATTCTTCGTTGGTAGGCCTATTCTACACACAAAACAGATTGTCTTCCTCTCCATCTATGCATATTGGCAATGCAGCCATCGTCTTTGAATGTATATTACACCCTACACTTATAGTTAAATATGTAAAGAAATGGAAAAAGCCAGTTTGGTTTCTGTCTCTCAAGGCCCCCCTCCACTTGTATAAAATACCAAAAAATTCAGCCATTATAGACTGTACAATATTAATTGACATGGAGAAAGCCAGTTTGGTTTCTGTCTCTCTAGGCCCCCCTCCACTTGTATAAAATACTAAAAAATTCAGCCATTATAGACTGTACAATATTAATTGACATGGAGAAAGACAGTTTGGGGTCACTCTGTCTCTCTAGGCCCCCCTCCACTTGTATAAAATACCCAAAAATTCAGCCATTATAGACTGTACAATATTATGAAAAATGGACAAAGCCAGTTTAGGGTCACTCTGTCTATGACACCCTACCCTTAAGGATAAATTGCCCTAACAGCAGCCTTTCAAGATGGTATATGATATGGAAATGCCACAAGTCCCTTTCCTCTTTGGGGGTAGATTGCACCCTACACTTACATAGAAAGTTTTAAAAAGATGTTATCGGCATCATCTTCAGCTTAATCCTCACCCTCATCAGTGTGTACGTCATCATCACAGACTATCAATTCATCGCCGCTTGAATCCGCCATTAGAGAACAGTCAGTGCTTGGATGTCTTGGATGGTGAAGGCCTTCCTCGTGGAAGATGTAGTTCATTTTTATAAACATCATTTTCTCCACATTTTTGGGAAGTAACCTTCTACGGCGATCACTGACTAAGTTCCCTGCTGTGCTGAACACTCGTTCAGAGTACACACTGGAGGGTGGGCAGCTTAGGTATTGCAAAGCAAGTTTGTACATGGGTTTCCAAATGGCCTGCTTTTCTTCCCAGTAAGGAAAGGGACTGTCTGACATTTCCATATCAACTACCTCTTGAAAGTAATCCTCCACCATCCTTTGCATGTTTATACTCATATTGGATGGAGTTATGGGCAAAGTGACACATTTTTTTGAAAAATCCTTCAAACCAGCCCAGATGTTAAATTGTTCTGGTCTGCCCCCTGTGTCTTCCCTGCTTCTTTTTTGGAAATTTAATTTTTTACGAGCAACAGCTTGAGAAAGTGAAGGAGGACACGTCGTCAAGCCGAGGCCCAGTTCAGCGGCCAACTTGCTGAACAATAGCTCCTTGCAAAAGTTCACATCTCGCTCATTTACAAGTAAAGACTCAATGTAGGTTTTAATCCTTGGATCAAGCACAGTGGCCAAAACGTACTGATCCGAGTTCAAGATCTTAATAACTCGAGGATCATTGTGAAGCGAATTAAGTACTTGATTGACAAGGCCAACATACAATGCTGAATTGCTTGCTTTCAGCTCCTCCTTCATTTTCTCAAGCTGCTTTTCCAATAGTCTAATTAAAGGAATGACTTGGCTCAAACTAGCAGAGTCTGCACTGACCTCACATGTCACAACTTCAAATGGTTTCAGCACCTTGCACAGCACTGAAAGGATTCCCCACTGTGCAAGAGTGAAATACATCCCCCCTCCTTTCCCAATGTCATGACTTGTGCAATATGCTTGGATGGCTTTGCGCTGTTCCTCCATCCTCTGAAGCATGTACAGGGTGGAATTCCACCGAGTTACCACCTCTTGCTTAAGTTGGTGGCAGGGCAAGTTAAACTGCTCTTGGAGCTGCTGTAATCTCCTACATGCTGTGGCTGAATGCCTGAAATGGCCTGAAATTTTACGGGCCACCGAAAGCATCTCCTGCACCTCATGGTTATTTCGTAGGAAGCTCTGCACCACCAAGTTGATGGTGTGAGCAAAACAGGGAATATGTTGGAAATCACCCAGCTGTAATGCTCGCACTATATTGTTGGCGTTATCTGAAATGACATACCCTGGGGAGAGTCAGAGTGGTATAAGCCATGCATTAATCACATCTCTCAGTTTGCGTAACAAATTGTCAGCCGTATGCCTGTTAGTGAAGCCGGTGATACAAAGAGTGGCCTGCCTGTGACACACGTTACGTAGTGGTGTACATGCTGCTGCTGTTCCTGATGGTGAAGGTGAATGACCAACCCAGTGGGCTGTCACAGTCATATAGTCTTTGGTTTGGCCACTTCCACTTGTCCACATATCTGTGGTTAAGTGAACAGTGGGCAGAATGGCATTTTTCAGCGCAATCTCTACATTTTTACACACTTTTTGGTATAGTTGTGGAATAGCTTTACGGGAGAAATGGTGTCGCGATGGAATTCTGTAACGCGGACACAAAACCTCAATTAACTGTGAAAAACCAGCTGCGTTTATTGTGGAGATTGGACGCAGATCTAACACTAACATTGCAGCCATGGCGTCTGTGATTCGCTTGGCGACTGGGTGACTGCTGTCATATTTGCTTCCCCTCGCAAATGATTGTTTCACAGTTAATTGCTGAAATGTAGGACTGCTCATTTTATTAACCTGCCTCTGGGATGACGATTCACCCCCAGCAGCAGCAGGACTAACGCTTTCTTCAGAGGAATCAATAATAGTGCCGGAGTCATCCAGCCTTAAGTGGGATGCCGGGCTAACTCCGAGCGCTACTGAGGATATTGATGAGGATGGTGTGGTGGGTGTATTTTATAGCCGTCGGTATGTCGGTGAGCGGAGGGTCTTAGCTGATGAGGGAGTGCTTGTATTCTTTTGGGAAGAACTTTCAGCTTTTCCCAACACTTTGCCATGAACTCTCGTTAAATGGCGTAACATAGACGAGGTTCCAAGATGGTTAAGGTCCCTCCCTCGACTGACTGTGGCTTCACATACACTACAAATGGCTATACAATTGTTGTCTGGATTTGGGTAGAAATAATTCCACACATAAGAAGTGGATTTTTTTGTTTTATGCCCAGGCATGACAATGGCCTTTTTCTTGTCACGTGCCAGAACTGCTGCCACTGGTGCAGGACTTACACAAACAACCTCATCCTCATCAACATCCTCATTAGCGCCCTCGTCGCCTACACAAATCTCCCCCTCATCCTCTTCTAATTCCAAAGTGGCATCCTCAATTTGGGTATCATCGGCTACACTCGGGCTATTAAGGCACACATCAGCAGAATGCTCACGATTAGACATCCCACTGTTGGATGGACTCTCCACAGGGATTGTTGTCATTTGTGAATCAGAGCAAATATTCTCCTGTAATGCCTCACTGTTATCTTGCAGCTCGGCTTTGACGCGTAACAGTAGTTGTGCACCAATTGTAGGCTGGGTAACTTTTTGGGATCTGCCATTAATAGCCAAAGGTGAAGGCCTCATTCTCTCTTTGCCACTGCGTGTGTAGAATGGCATGCTTGCAATTTTTTTTTTATCGTCACTTAACTTTTGCTCAGTTACACTTCTTTTTCTCTTCAATACAGTAAATTTTTTTTTGTTTTTTGTTTTTTGCACTAATTTGAAAACACTCTGTTGTTTGACATCGCCTTGGTCAGATGACGTACTGGGAACACTAACATCAGGACTGGTGACAGAACCTGGTTGCTCATTCAGATCATATGTGGACTGCTTTGAATCCATTCTGAGCGCAAACCACTGGGGAGTGCTAAAAATTATTTAGTAGATACTGCTGACAGTTATGACTTTTGACAGCCAGAAATATTAATGCACAATTAGGGAGGACACCCCAAAAGCACTGAGGAGTGCTAAAAATTATTTAGTAGATACTGCTGACAGATATGACTTTTGACAGCCAGAAATATTAATGCACAATTAGGGAGGACACCCCAAAAGCACTGAGGAGTGCTAAAAATTATTTAGTAGATACTGCTGACAGATATGACTTTTGACAGCCAGAAATATTAATGCACAATTAGGGAGGACACCCCAAAAGCACTGAGGAGTGCTAAAAATTATTTAGTAGATACTGCTGACAGATATGACTTTTGACAGCCAGAAATATTAATGCACAATTAGGGAGGACACCCCAAAAGCACTGAGGAGTGCTAAAAATTATTTAGTAGATACTGCTGACAGATATGACTTTTGACAGCCAGAAATATTAATGCACAATTAGGGAGGACACCCCAAAAGCACTGAGGAGTGCTAAAAATTATTTAGTAGATACTGCTGACAGATATGACTTTTGACAGCCAGAAATATTAATGCACAATTAGGGAGGACACCCCAAAAGCACTGAGGAGTGCTAAAAATTATTTAGTAGATACTGCTGACAGATATGACTTTTGACAGCCAGAAATATTTATGCACAATTATGGGGGACACCTCAAAAGCGCTGGGGAGTGCCAAATATGAAGAAAAAATAATAAACCTCTATCCTCCTCTCTGCACTAGCGATTTTGGTTAGAGCAATTGCAAGAACAATATTGTATTTTCTGTCCCTGCTCTAATTAGCCTATGACTACACCCTGCTCTCTCCCTCTGTCAAATGGCGATGGATTGCTGTGGAGGCGTGTATTTATAAAGTTGAAGTATCGCGAGAACCGAGCCCCGAGATCCGACGACGTCACAATGACGTTCGGCCTCGATTTGGATTCGGGATGGGCGGGAGAGTACCGAGCTGCTCAGCTCGGTACTCGGATACCCAAAGTTCGGGTGGGTTCGGTTCTCGGAGAACCGGACCCGCCCATCTCTACTTATTACCTAATTTACTCTATACAATAACGCATACCCAAATCACAACCAATGCCTAAAAGATTAATTCCACTTTGCATAACTGAGTCCTTTAATCACAGGGATGTCTCTAAGTTGGTGGTAGTCAAATTTGCAACACTGATTATTCATACTTGCCAACATTTCATTTTTTTTCCCGGGAGCTGCTAGTAGGAGGTATGCGTGTAGGGGGCGGGGCCCCGAAAATCGTGTCATTTTAGCCCCGCCCCATTACATAATGATGCAAATCGCGTCATTTTACAGGGGGGGTGGGGCCAAACGCCGCGGTTTGAACCGTATTCTGCCCCCTTCTGGGCAGATTAGGGAGATTGCCACACTCTCTCGGGAGTCCGGGAGACTCGCGCAAAATGCGTGAGTCTCCCGGACGTTCCGGGAGAGTTGGCAAGTATGTGATTATTTCAACGCCACTAATTTAGACACGAAAATACAGATCGCTAATACTTAGACACGATATGTTAGCCGAACTAGTCAATGAAGACACTATTAAAACACTAACATTTAAACATGTCTACAATGAAAGTGATGACACATATATTCCTCTAAGTTGCCCTAGAGTAATATTATTGTTGGATCATCAGAATGTTTTCTTTAAGGTTAATAATTAAATAGGAGTGGTTCATATAATATATATTTTATTTACATCATATTCAAATAATGGACAGCTTCTTGCTGTACTTTCTTGCACAATGTAAACAATCTACAATATTGATGTCTGAGGAAATCATTGTAGAAAAGACAGACTCAATACATTGGTTAATTAGACTGTAAAGTGGCCGGTACACAATCGGCAAAAGCTGATTTTCTATGCAGGTTGTTTAAAAGTAAAAACAATAAATATAAGATGTCAGTTTATTGTTCTATTAAATGTCTTTCTACGGTATGGCTTTAGATCAGAAGAAGCATTTTTTTAGCATTTTTTTCTGGGGTGTTAGATAATATTTATGCATCTGCAGCTGCCAGTTTCAAGTCTCCTTTGTTTCCATTTTTTCTCTCAGCTTCAAATGCTTTATAAAAAAAATCTGTTTTCCTGTGTCACGTCCATATTGAAATGATTTCTTAATTACATTTGAATATTAACGTAGAGCCCATGGATGTGCTAAATGAACGGCCTGCTTTGCATTTTGAAGCAGTTAGTATGGAGAGCATATAAAAACAGTGAACTGTTTAAAAAAAATAAAAAAAATAAATGTGGCTCAGAAATTATTAAATGCAATTACTAATTACTCCTATTGTCTCTGTGTACCTTCTGAAGTGCTGAATACCGAGGGTATCTATCTGCATAAACATGCAATCAAAGTAGACGAGATAAAACAGGATTCATTCCCCATCGAAGTAAAGCAGTATTGAGTAGATTAGCGTGTACTGTATCAATATCTATGTTGCATAGGAAGATACAGCTTTTGTTTATAAGCCCCTCACTATTTCCCACAGTATATCTGTTCGTCATTATCTTAAGCTGGGTACACACTACACTGTTTTCGTCCAATAATCGGCTCAAACAGCCGACATACGACAGCTCGTTCAAAAGTCGGGTCAGTGTGTGCAGTGACACGATGGTCGAAAGTCTGCCCAAATGGACGATTGTCGCCTCATTTGGTTGGTCGTACCGTTTAATATTTTCGTTCCAATCTCGTTTCCGCTGTGTAGTGTGTATAAACTTCAGACTGATCCACGACAGTGAGTACGAAATTACAGTCATTGCTCACGACAACATGGCTGTAAAAAGTTGCTAAAGGGACATCCGCTCTTCCCTTTATTGTCCTAAACAAGGCTAGTGTGTATGCAGTCCATGGACCGAGCAATCGGACCATCGATCGCATGTAAAATCGATCGGCATAAAAAGTTGGTCAAAATTTCTGTAATGTGTACCCAGCTTTACACTTAGTACTTCTCTTTTATCAAAATGTAAATATATAAAAATATAGGACTTACAGGAAAAGGTGTTGTGCATGTGTCTTAAGGGCGTGTGTTTTTTTAGAAGAAAAATAGGATTATACCAAGTATGCGCAGTAATAGTAGTTTTAGTTAATGTTGAATACTTTATTTTTTAACACAGTCCCTCCACTTTCCTACCAGAATAGTGAGAGTCATTTCCTTAGGACTCCGGTCATTAGTAAGATGTGGATTAGCAGAAGTCATTAAAGAAGGTGTTGGAATCCTACAAGTAGGTCCTGTTGCCTTTATAAAATTCTAGGATAGTGATATCTGGAGAATTGAAAGGTTACTTATCAATATTTCACCAATGGAAGGAGTGCGATTGGAGAAGTAGTTTGCATATCTTCTTTAAAGTTTTAGAGCAGTGCTCCTTAACCAGTGTGCTGCAGCACACCGGTGTGCCATGAGATGTTGCCAAGTGTGACGCAGTGCAATGCCTCCAACAGGAGTAAAAGCACAAGATTAATGACAATACATGCGTCATACTATGGTTAGCTGGAAGACCTTGCTTAAAGGAAACAATTTCACCATTTGTTCCATATGTTTTATTTGTAAAATATTTTAGTGAAATAAAGTGTTCATTATTATTATTATGTTGTGGGGGTGACAATTATGAATGTATTGCGTACGGGTGACATTCCCGCAGGCGGTAATTCCTGCTTCTTCTATTTTTGTATATTTTTGCTTTTGGTGTGCCGTGGAATTTTTAGAAGGTCTTATGTGTACCGAGGTTGTGAAAAGGTTGTGGAGCACTGATGTAGAGCCTAATTTAGAGCTAGGAACAGTGAACAAAGTGGGTTGGTATAAGACTGTATGCCATACCACCACTTCTCATACTGCCTTCATTGTAGAGCTATCAATTTCCATTCAATTACATTCTCCATACAATCACTTCTAAATGTCCACTTCAACTACTGGTTAGGAGTAAATCCAGGTAGAAAGTATATTTTTGGCAGAACCATGTTGTATTGAAGTGGGGTTTAAAATTAGAGACACATTCAGAAGGAAGTAGCATGTTCAAGCTCATCTCTATTTAACAATATTTGTGTGCTAATGCAAAATTAGGCAGTATCCCTGCATGCAAAAACAATGGTTTGTCCAGAGGAACATTTGCACCCTTTAGCAGAATTTGTTCCTAACTCTAAATTAATTTCTTAATCAGAATATATAACCACATCTTTTTGAAAAAAAAGTCAACAAAATAGCATTACGGAGCAGAGATAAACTTGTTGAACCCAACTTTCCATCCATCATACTCAAACTCCAGATCGCCAAACTGTATTACCTCCAAGAAAATTCTGGGCTTGGTTTTTGAATGTTTAGGTGATAAAGAATGACCATTACAAGTTGAGGCTTTTGACACTTATCTGGTAGAAGTTTGATTGAGATGTACTCTAGCCACTTTGCACATGTGTCATGCATCATATATTTAATGGAGGGTATGTAAGAATGTATTTGCACTTTTATAAATATTAACATTTTATTTTAATTACAGACTGCAGTTTGTGTTTTAAATGGTCGGCTGGGATTTATAGTTCCACAAAAGTACTTTTGACTATATGAGTTTAAACTACAACCCTGACATTGACCGTTGCAGCATACCAGGATGAGCCACGGTGCTGCACAAGCCCAGGGCTGGCTTTGTCCTAAAATATTCCACTCTATTCTGGCTGTTATAGTGACTAGTCTAGCGAGGCATATCCTAGTTCTGGTCACTGCTATTGCAGGGGAACCCAACGTTTGTTGTTCCTAATCATTCACAGGCTCCAGTGAAGGCCATGGCACTCATTTCAAGATGAAGGGGTATGTATGTATATTTTTTATTATTTTTTATTATTTTTTTAACTACTAAGTATACATAATCGAAATTGTCATCATCAGCACCTACCTTTACACCAGTCCTTCAGCAACCGCAACAGATATACCTCCTAAGTGTTAAGCTGCCGGTCTGATAATAAACTTACAGAACTGATGGACGAGGTCTTCGCCTATCGCAGCCGTCTTTCCCGTAGAGCTTTATGTGATCACAGGTACTCGGATGTCCCCAGGACTTTACTCTTAATGTAGTGCAAGTTTATTATCAACACCACAGCTGCAGGGGCCAGAGAAGGCTGTATAGATTGTATCGGATGGTCAGACATAAGCGAAGGTCAGGGTTCAGAAGCAAACAGAATGGTCAAATAACACTCCAAAGGGTCAGCGTCACCAGCGCCAGAGCAGAATCCAGAAGCAGAGCAATAAGGTCACAACAGGAGGTCCAATAGTAAGCGGGCAGAGTATCCACAGGAACACTGGGGCAAGACAGGAACAGGACAGGAGCAGGTCAGCAACAGACAGAATCCACGCTATAACCCACAGGGAGGCTAAACCCTCCCTGCCTTAAATAGTCAAGACAGCCAATCAGTGACAGGCACGGAGATGATACAATGAGCCCCCCAGGTGTGGCCTAATAAATGTAATTTAATATTAACAGCCCGCAGACTTAATGGCACATTTGCCCAGCTGCCCTGTGTTCGCCGCAGCGTGAAACACTGACAGCTCGGCGTCCGACCGTTGTCCTAGCAACGGTCGGGCCAAGAAACGGAAGTGACATCCCGGTTGCCATAGGAACAGCCGGAACTCCAGGAGCAGCAGTGAGTGAGTCACGGCGGTGCCCGCGCCTGCGGCAGCTCGTAACACTAAGATGAATATACGGAGATGCGGCCAACTCTGAATATGTCACATCTCCAGGAGGTGAGATACATTCAAGTGTGCCTGTCTCTATTGTAAATAACTTCCTTGCCGTTGTGCCTCTCCAGGCATAGAAGGCCAGAAATGCAAATTACACGTAGCTCTTAATGCAGTCGCAACATAACAATAGGTGAATGAATGGTTGTAAATATTGTTGTACTGATGGAATGTAAAAGTAATACTGCACCACTGCCATAGTTCTCCACCTGTAATTTTCAAACTGCTATATGCTGGATCATGAGGCAGTTGTTTTATAAGGTAGTTTTTGAGTAAAAGCAACATTTAGAGAAAAAGTATAAAAATGGTTATTTTCTTGCAGCAGAAGTTTAAACCTTTCTATAATTTTGATAATGTGTGAACTTTACACTAATAGAAATATCATGTTTATCCATGTAACGGGTGAGAGGAGCCCCATCTCACTGTTGTTTCAGGAAACAAAATGGCTAGGCACACTTGTACAAGTGAGCGAAACAGTAACCCTGACATGACTTAAATTGTGAAATGAGTATTTCAGGAATTATTGTTTCCTTTGCTGTCTCCAAGGTAATTTTAAAAGTCCTATGAATGAACCTCCATGTATCTGGTGAAATAGATTTTTGTGACAATCTGTTACCAAAGCTGTGCTTCCTATAAATCCACCCTGCATTTTGCTCATGTGTTCCCATCTACTCTAACCTTAGTACCTGTTTTGACCTGATCCTCCTTCTCTGATTTTGAACCACCCAGTGTGATTGCATATTATTTGTCATACCTGGCTTCTCTTGCCTTTCACTGGTCTCTAAACAGCTATATTGGTCAATGACTATAGCCAAGTGTACAATACCTGGGTGCACCTGAGTACCAGTGAACATAATTAGTTCTATTGGAAAGGTGTCCTTGCCAAATATCACAAATATAAGTTTTCAATTGTCCTATATACTTATTAGAGATAAGCGGTTCAGATTTGGAGGAATTTGTCATATTTATATTTCGGGGACCTGAGTCAAGACTTGGTTTCTTGCACTAAAATTCAGTTATTGAAACAGGGCAACATGTAATTTCTGGTAAAATGTTGGACTTCGTGAGTTTTGGGTTAATATCTTCTAGATATAGCCCTTCCTCCTGTTTTCATCTGCCATTTTAGAATTAATAGCATGTGGGTATAATGTTTACTGCAGTTGCCTGCTCATAAAGTGGCCTGTAGAGAGTTTGACAGGGTGAAAGACCAATGTATATTAAAACAGCTGTGGTTTTACTGCACAAATCTTTACAGTTTATTTACAGATCAGTCTGCTGGAAATGTGTGCTGATGAATTGGGTGTGAGAGAGTGAAGAGTAGATAATCAGCGGCTACTGGTTCTAATTGTATATTAGTTAGGAGTGGACATAAAACATTCTTTATTGTTTTATAAATCAAAGTGTTTCAATTTATATTTATAGCTTGCTGTTAAAATCACAAGTATTTCAATCTGAACACAATTGTATGACATCTGACATCTGTATTACTAAGGGGCCAAACAAACATACATTGACATCTGAACTATTAAGTGGACAGAAAACAGAGCACTGTTTGACTATGAGCTGCACCCCCCCAACTCGAAAAAAAACTGTAAATATATTTCTTGTTTATAAAATCCCAAGTGTTTCAATTTGAACGCAATTGTGTGAGGCACTGTGTTGCTAAATGGCCAAAAAAACAGGGTGAGATATATCTTGCTTTAAAAAACTCAAGTATTGCAATCTGAATGCAATTGTAGAAAAGCAGCTGAAGAAGATAATGGAGGAGATGAAAATAAGTGATTCTGCTAAGTATGTTGGCCTTGTAGATCAAGTTCTTTATTTGCTTCGCCGGGAGCCAAGGATTTGCAACATCTTGAAATTGGATCATTTTATACTAAGTTTATGGCATATGTAATGTCTTTCTTTCGAACTGACACAAATCTTCACAAGTGCAAACAGCTCCTTGTGAGCAAGCAGTCAGCTCAAGCTGCACATGACCTGTCTCCTGCTTCAGCTTCTCTTAGAAATGATACTGTAAAAGAAACCTTACCTTTTCTAAAAGTCACACTGATGATGAGCCAACACAGCACACCAATGTGTAAAGTTATTATGATATTTGGTAAGGCTTTGATTTCTGGTAGAAAACAAAAGGCAATTTGGAGCCCCTTTTTCAAACTAGTTATGTTGTACATAAGATGCCCACCATTCAGTGTGTACTCAGAAAGAACATTTAGCACAGAAAGGAACATTATGTGAAATCATCATTGGAGGCTACGTCCCAAAAATGTTCAAAAACTGGTGTTCATCACAATAAACTAGTGACTAATACCATTGTTGCCACCAATTACAAACAGAATCTTTAACTTTGGATTCCAGTGGAGATGAACTAATATTGTGTGATGATGATATTGAGAACAGTGATGAGGATGATGATGAGAGTGCTGACATTGTCAACATTAAGGAATATGCCAATTAGTACATTATTAAAATCTATTCTACAGTTCAACAAGCAACTACCAAAATATTCTCCTTCGTGGGACCCAAACAAATCAAGCACTACTATTTGTATATAATTTTATAGATATATTTTTGTCATGTATTTAGCTAAGTGGGGTGACACCACGGACAATTCCATCTTGCATTATTTTACGCTATGGCCTTGGTCTATGTTCTTTTCTAAAATGTTTGTTAATGCTGCTTCTATCCCATCTAATGAGCTTTTATTACTGTCGCTTTATATTGTGTCGCACATGTTGTCTAATATTGAAAATATTGTGTCCGTGGTTTTTCTTCCACCATTTAACTACTCGGTGAGGCCCACTTTAGTCTATATTCTTTTCTAAAAAGACCATCCTATCAGCCAGTGCTCTGCCACTATGTTTCATGGGGATCATATATTTTATTAAACTACCATGTATTTGTGCCGCTGCTCTGTCATTAATTTTAGTCAGCCAGCTAGCCACCGCCTTTGGACAATATTCATTCAATTTTGACAGTTGGCAGATAGTCGTTAGAAAATAGAGTGTAGATGACTGTAAATTAATGTACTATATAATATATAAATACTAATGTAGGAATAAAAACAGCTCAAAACTTCTTAACTTTACTTGTTTTTAACAATTTTGTATGAAATCTAGATTCAAAGTTAAAACTAAAACTCATGAGGGTTTTTGGCCAAAACCAAATCACGGGGTCCTGCGCACATTGCTTGCAGAGCCGTAACTTAGAATTCTAGCGCCTGGGGCGAGAAAGATAAATGCTGCCCCACTAGGCCTCAATTTTAACCAAATTAACCTAAAATATTCCTAAATTGTGCCCCCCTTCAGCGTTGCGCCCTGGGCAGTCGCCCCTGTCGCACAGCCCTAGTTATGGCCCTGATTGCTAGTATTTATATTACGAAGAGTCATTGTTAACCTTGCACTTGTTTGATTCCTTGTTAAAGAGTGATCAACCCAGTCTGTCTAGCTTACACAAAGTTTTGTATTTTTATTAACAAATAAAGACATGTAAGTCATCATTGTCAACATGTAAACTTGCACCAGGGAAAACACTTATAGACATTTAAATATATGCCTCCTCAATAGAGCATATAAATACACTTGCAACTCTAAAGAGGATGTATCTCTAAAGTGTATGCCTAACTTGCATGTACATGATCATACTTTACTCTCTGCACATGGAAGTAATCAATCTGTCTCTCCAAGCTCAATGGGCTGCAATGGGCTGCAAGTGTAAGATATAACTGTAAATATAGGCACAATTTTTACTTTCAGAAAACTAACTTATGTCCAGCTTTAAATGAACCTAACTGTGCATGAAATAAACAGACAACACCATTTTTTTTTCATTATTAATGGTGTTATAACTTTTAGTGAACAGAAAAAAACCTGAACCTGTCAAATAAAAACCTAAACCAGTTCTGAAATAACATAATTTTACACATAGAGCCACATCTAGAGTAGGTCACAAATTTGCAGTACAAACATAAGAGTAAATTGTGGCTAGAAAATTGTGGTATTATCAATATGGCATGATGATGACTGCCATATCTATAGTGTATGACATACCCAGCCTTCCCAAAATAAACAACAAGCACTAGTGTCATAGCCTGGACTGGTTACCACTAAAATAGGGATACAACACGAGAGGGTCCTCTTGTAAAAGCAGCACCAGTGCACACATGTTTATGCCACTATTATATTCTACTTGCACTTGCCTGTCCCCAATGCAGATCTCTTGCATTAGTGGTTGCAAGTAAAAGTTACTTAAAACGTAATCTCTTTTTTGTGCATGCAATATGTGGTAATGCAAATTGAATGTCCAACGCTAAATCAGATCATAGAGATAGAAATGTATTCACAAATAATATATATATGAAACATGGGTTGAACACATAGATAGAAAACGTATGCAACTCAATAGCAGGGACAGGGTTAAGATTCATATAGTTATGTATACAATACTCCACTAATCTCCACTGAAGAAAAAGGAAGAAAGCAAAGACAATTGCTGCATCACATCTATGTCTACAATATACTCATCCACCTGAAACTGGATACCTGCTTTCTTATTTTTTAACCCATTTATCATCCTGCAATGCATCATTCTTGGAGGTAGCTAGGCATCACTGTATGTCTTGAGAGACATGATAGAGTTTTATACAAACGGTATATGCTGTTTACTTGGAATTGCTGACTCTACTTAATCAGAGAGCAATACTATTTAGCTTTCATCAATTTGTTAATAAACTACACTATTGGTGTATGTCCACATTATTGCATTATGTTCTACTCTGTGAATTATTATGTGGCACATGAAACCTTCTGATCACTACAGCAGCAAATGAAACTATGAAATCCATAAAGCAAGTGATGTCCACACTAACTTTTTGGAGAAGGGAGAGGTGATTAAGCTGTCTAGTTCATGGAAAAGGTCATCAGAGCAGTAAATATTCTTGCATGTAACAGTTGACAAATAGCAATAGCAACCAGAAAGTATTTGCAAAACAGTAGAAGAGGAACAGTACTGTGCTCTATACAGTATAAAAAAATTAGAAATGTATTAGAAAACAGATTACTTAAAATCATCGCTTATGAGGGAACAAATGTGCAGTAAAACTGTAGTAGTATTACATGGATGCTTACACTTTATTAAGCTTCAAATTTTACACACAGAAGGATTAAGCAATGGTGCAGTCAAATCAGATCCTGCCACCACAGGTGTAGATCGAAATCACAAATGGATTTCACAAATGGAAAACAGATAAAACAGTAGATGTTCAACCAAGCCATTACTCAAGACACAGACACCAGAGTTTGACAAAATAAGAGGTCAAATTTATTAACATGAGAAAACATATGGTGGAGGAAAAAGCATAAGCAGGCAA
This sequence comes from Mixophyes fleayi, assembly GCF_038048845.1. Lineage (NCBI taxonomy): Eukaryota > Metazoa > Chordata > Amphibia > Anura > Limnodynastidae > Mixophyes > Mixophyes fleayi. Next base: position 66,587,147 of record NC_134412.1, on the reverse strand, counting down.
GTTGAACTAATGCTCATCACAATGAGCGTTACTTACCCTCTGGATATAAATCAACTGGGGGACATTTTCTTCCCAAGGGCACACCCTTACAACAACTGGGTACCCATAAATCCCAACCCTTAGAATACCTGGATTCCCTCTGGGCTGATGGAATGTAAGCAACAAATCCATCCTGAGGACAGTGCCTGTAACTGAGATCAAAGCCTGACACTTTGAAGGCATGCGGACTCTTCCACTAAATAACTGAGCACCCATCAGGTATTGGATTCTAGTGATTTATTCCCTAAAAGCACATCATCCACTGCCATGGAGGCAGGGCATACCTCTCTTGCACACCCACCACCATTGTGTAAACCAACAGAACATAAGAACACCAAACGGGGATTGGCAACTGAACCCCCAAAATCAACGTCTTCAGACCCGAATAACAGCACTCATCCCCATAACAAACAAACATTGGCAACTAAAGCACTCAGCAACAAGCAAGCAACCCAAATGTCCAGGGCAAATTAAAAAACCCCAGCACCAGAAGACGCAAGGCATGAACATCAATCCTGAAATGGAAGGGTGGGCAACTTGAACCAAGGCACATGAGGGAGATCAGCAGCCCAGGAGGAAATTTCTAACAAGGCATGCTAGGCAACTCCCACAGTGTCACATTATGTGAGTAACCCAGGAAGCTGCCATGCCTCCTTAACCCCATAAGGGATAGGAGCCTATCTTAGATTTGAACACAGACCTTAGCCTTTTAATTAACCACAGTCTGCTAACCATCCCTCAGTTGTAAAAACACATAATAAACTGCATTTAGTACAATACATTTCAGAAACCACATAATTTCCACATCACATAATTGTGATGTGGAATCTGAAAGAGTTAAACTGTTAATAAACTCTTACATTCTGCAAATGCTACATAAGGAAACCAATAATATGGTTAATTCCAAACGACTTTCTGAGTAAGCTGTACAAAGGAATGTTTAATATATATATATATATATATATATATATATATATATATGTGTGTGTGTGTGTGTGTGCGTATATATATATATATATATATATATATATATTACAGAATATTTTAGGAAACTAAACTATCTGTACTCATGATGTTGGCTGATCAGTATTACCGTTTTAAAATACCATTGATCCTAAGTGATGTTGCAGTGTAAAATCTATATAATTCACAGCTTGGTGCTACACCCAAGACATAGCTTATAGTCTTTGACATACAGATCTATATTCCGATTTATTTTCAAAAATAAAGATTTTTGCTGCATAAATCCTCTCCTTGGATATTTCTCCACAACAACTGTAAGGCAAAGGTCAGGTTTCATGCATTATAATATCCATTATATTTCCCAGGCATTAGTATACATTAGAGAAGATTGAAGTTGTAAGAATTTCATGCAATTCAAATTTTTTTAAATCAAAGTGTTTTGCAAAGGTGCAATGTTCCAGTGATCTAATGTTTGTTTTTTATTTTTTATTTGTCATCCTGCAAAATGACCATTTTAAACAGTATTTCATGGAATTTATAGTTCATAAATAGGACATAGATGATGACGGTGCCAAAACATATTGCTCTGTGGTGTGGTTGGGGTTCGACTAAAGATTTCTGATGGAACTTAAATGGTAGGAAGAATTATATGCTGAACATTTAAGGCCAAATTCAGCCAGATAATATGAAATACGGCACTGAAAGTCGATCTACAAATAAGCAATAGCAATATACTAATAAAGTAAATAAAATAAGTAAATCTTTGAAGAATGATGTCATAAAAATTGAGGGTAGGTGGTTTAAGCTGCCATCTTGGGTATCATAACCATCAGATCCCTACAAGTAGTCATAAGAAAAATTACAAATTAGACACCACTAAATAAACCAGTTCCCAATATTATTAAAATAAATTAAATCTTAAAAGGCCTTATTGTGAAGGATTGAATTGATCTTGTAAATGATACAGTAGGACACCAATGGTTTATGAATACTAGGCGTAAATTGAATAATAAATATGAGAAAATTTGGTACCAGTGGAGAATTTCTCCTTATGTTATGAAGGGGCTGAGAAAGGTAGATCTCTCTTAGGAACTGTACCCTGGGCAGACATCTAGCCATTACTCTTTTAATATCCAGACATTATGGGTCTCAATGCTTATTTTAAAAAGATGATTATGATTCTTGGTGACTAAAGACTCTTCACATACATTTTATTAAGATGTTTTCTATATTTTTACATTGCATACTTAATTACTAATATTTTCTAATATACAAAATGCTTAGATATTTCACATTTAATTATGACACTATTGCTACCCCTGGGTGGATTTAGCTCTAGTTTATTATTGTTAGGTTTTGTAATAATATAAAAAAAAAATCAATAAAAAGAATTTAAAAAAAAATTAAATCATATACAAAAAAACCTTAAAAAGTATACAACATGAAAGTATAAAACATCAGTATATGCCAGATATTTTGCCATATCTTAATGTTGTATACTTTGTTTTAATTTATTTCAGTATTATTGGGTACTGGTTTGTATAGTGCCATCTATTTTTTATATTTTAAAACCTGCTAGAGAAATCAGTGAAATACTGTGTCAAATGTGTAACAAGGTGAATATTTTGCTAAACAGTTTTGAAAATGTTTCTCTTCTCTAGTATACGTTCATGCACATTTAATAGCTCAAGATCATTAACAAGATATTATGCAAAATTTGTCATCAATCTAAAGACTCCCATCCTGCTGACAATTGACCTTGGACACACTCTATCAGGCATCTAATAGTTTTGAAAATTTTGAAAAATGTACATGAACAAAGAAAAGCATATATCACTAGCCTAGTCCAGACGTTGATGAAATGCCTAAAAACACAGTATCATCTACCCAAATTAGACCTCATCTAAACTTAAAATAATAATAAAATAATAATAAATAATAAAATTCAACTGATTTTGTATATATAGTTTCCCATACATCAACAGTGTTTGAATTATTTGCCATTTTATTAACATTTGCTATACGTGTCCTCTTGCTCTCTGTTATCAACCATTGCAGGCTCTGCTTGTGACCTCCAATAGACTGAAGGTCACCACTATTTTAAATAAGTTGATAATTATGTTTCAATTCTTCATGATAATTTTCTCACATATTATTGATTAACTCCTAAATACATCTTTTATGCCTCCCCTGGAAGTAGCAAACCTTAAAAAGGGACAGGCAGACAGCCTAAACAGTCAGAAATAATATGAACTTACTCACACGTTGAGTGCCAAATCCAGCCAAGATCAAGGGATCAAAAGCAGAATAAAAATCATAATTATAGCACACACAAACATCAGCAGGAACCAGGACAAAAAGCAATAGGTAGGACTAAGAGTGACAATGATCTGGCACAGGGTTGGGCTGGTAAATTTTAGCCCGGGAGAAGGGGGGGAGCAAGACTTAACTCAACAGCCTATTAAGAATATTTTGAAAGAAAAAAAATGCAGTGGCACAGCCCAAGTTAGCCCACTATGGGACTGCCCCTCTGCCCACCAGCCCAGCCTGCCCCTGATTTGGCAACTGAACTGTGCAAAAGTTCATGCTGGAGCAGGGAAGCAGCTCACAATTGTTATATACCTTTTATAGTGAGTTAACAATACATGATAGGTTGAGGGCAAGAAAATTCCAAAACATTAAACTTTTTTGACATTTTAAAAAAAGTATATTTAAGCATATAATAAAGCTGCCAACAGAGCACTTCATTTTCTTATATTAAGTGTGTGGAATAAAATAGATATCTACATGTATTGCAGATTTTATTTCAGTTGTAGTAATTTTTTTGTAGTTATTATTTGTTAATTTCACCTTCTGGTTAGTTTTCCTAAGCACAGTTTTTTTTTTTACATATCTTTTCTCACTTAATATTCCATTCATTATGTCTGAGTTTGTAACACATTCTTTCATACATGTTATATGGAATGGCTTAATCTCAAAAGTCATTTTATGCCTTGTTTGCAAATGAATAGATAAATTCACTAAAGCTCCTTGCATTTCTATCTTTTCTGCCTTCACCTATATCTTTCAGTCCACCTGCTAGAAACTAATTTGCTTTAGAATTGTTAAGGTTGTCAGAGGGGCAATGGATTACGCACCCAAGAAGTTTCCATTTTGAGCCTCTTGTGATAAGACAAACTGTGTTCACAAAATGCTAATTGGTTTATTCTTTGATACTTTCTTCTATTGCAATTAATATGACTTTATTTTCTAGTTATAGATACATGTATATGAGAGATGTGACTAATCAAAATCTGTGATTCCTTGGTATTGTTCACTGCCTCATTAAATTTTGCAAACTACCGTACACAGGCTCAGCTGGAAGAATATATTATATAAAATGATTGTAAAAATAGATTTGAAGGGACATTTTGGTGATACAATACTTAATTGCGCCAAATTGCCTGATTTTAAGAGGAAAATATGGGTATGCAGCTGAAGGTTATAGAGATACCCAGAGCTTTCTTACAAAACTTAGTATTGTATATGCAGAAAATTATTGACAAGAACTGAAATGGAATGAAGGGTCTGCTGTTTATTGAAATTCAAATTAATATTCCAAGAAGACAGAGTTAGGTATTAGCAGATTTATAAGTATTTCAGTGGGCGATCATTCAAGCATCATGACAAAGGTAGATGTGAGAGTGTGTGGGTGTGTGAGTGTGTGTGTGTATGCGAGGGGGGGGTGATTGAAGAGTAAGGCTTTAATGTTGCTCATGGTCAAATGAATTATTATGTATGCATAAGCAAAGATGTGGCAGAAAATGTGTGGTTAATGAATCTTGTGGCGTAACTGCCCGTTTTACAGTGCTTTATGACTTAATATTTACTAATCACACACAAAGGCAGTTTACAATAATACAGTTCCTTGTCTTCTCTAAATTAACTTTGATTCATGTATCAATATATATATATATATATATATACATACATATACCTGAGGAAAAACAAGCCCTCGCTCAGTATATCCAATATTGCATATGGTACCAGCTGCATGGCAATATAAATGCCCATATATGTATACAAAAAAAAAGACAGTTGTCAGTGCTTATCCTTTGCACTGCATATCTGTTTGTATCTAGAAAATTGAAAACGAGGTATTAGTTCATATTTTGGTCAAAACATTTAATCCTACATCCCAACGTCAAGGGCACCTCATTATATGCAGCTCCTACACTGATCTATATGCCTTAAACACCATTAAAATGCAGTTAAAATCAGATGCACTCATCTCCAAGGTATAGGGGTTTACATCTAGAAAGGGTTGGCTTGTGAGAACAAAAATCTATTTCAATTTGATAGATACACACAAATATGCAGTGTAAAGGATAAGTGCTGACAACTGTCTTTTTGTTTTGTATACATATATGGACATTTATATTTACAAACAGCTGGTACCATATTCAATATGGGATATACCAAGCGCGGGCTAGATTTTTCTCTGGTTTTGTTTCAAAATATTTCCTTATTGTCATAGCAGCTGTCCATCAAGCCTATTTAAGGCACATTTGGGTGTGGCTCACAAGCCAGCCCTTGCTAGATGTAAACCCCTATACCTGGTAGGGGAGTGCATCTGATTTTATCTGCATTTTAATGGCATTTAAAGTATATAGATCAGTGTAGAACTTGCATATAATGAGGTGCCCTTGACGCTGGGATGCAGGCTTAAATGTTTTGATCAAAATATGAACCAATACCTCAAGTTTTCAAATTGGTAGATACACACAGATATGCAGTGTAAAGGATAAGTGCTGACAACTGTATTTTTGTTTTGTGTGTGTATATATATATATATATATATATATATATATATATATAGTTTATTGTAACAAAGGGATTTGTTCAGCTGACAGTCTGCAGGTAAAAGTTACAGACCAGGTTGCACACAGGTATAGTAGTGCACCTAGGTTCAGAGATATACAGGTGTAAGATATATGTGACAAAGTAAAAGTATGAAATGTGATTTAACTTACATGCTTTGAATGTGTCATTTCCACAGTTAATTGCAAAGCTGACAGGGTTTGTCTGCAGTGAAGAGGAATTACAGAGCACCTGAGGAGACTTCTTTCTAAAGGCAATGTATGAGTGCCACCTAATTCAAGCTAAGTCAGGGGATGGAGTCTCCACTATAGAAACCTGCTGTGTTCTTCTATGCATTGCGACTGATGCCAACTAGTGACTGGTAAGCAGAGAGGAAACTGGGGCTTGTCACGGCTGCGTCCCACTAATCTGTAAGCCATTCAAAGATTTTGGGGATTTTCCAAATGTTATAGAAGATTTATCAGCTCTTTTTCAGTCCTTGTGGCTCCTATTACTGCTCTAACCCGTAAAGGAGCAGACATTGTAAAGTGGTCACTGGCAGCACTTTTTTTTTTCATTATTATGTTTTCCTATAATATACACTTCATTTCCTTTATTTTCATTTATATTTCACATTCATTTTTATTAAAATTTTTATTTGTACATTTTTAGTTTTATTTCTTATTTACTAGACATTATCCATATTACCCTGTCTAAGAGAAGGTCTCTTTCTTGTATACACAATGTTATGTTTTAACAAAATACATAATGGGTTTTATATTGCATGTGTGTATTTTTACACTTATTGGTTACTATATGTTACTTTGTTCTTTTATATAGCAGTTATATTATTTGACTATACATTACTTATGGAAAATGTTATTTTTATTTATCAGTATTCCATGGTTATTAGTTTTTTTATTAGGTTTCTGGTTGGTTTTAAAATAGGGTTCATTTCTTTTTTTTGGTAGTTTTCTGAATCTAACGGATCGCCAGCTGCTATGTTGGGTAAAATTATAAATTAGCTCACCTGTTTAAATAAGACAGAGAAGAGCATTGAGTCATTTTACTTCTCCTCTGATGAAGATACGCGTTAGAGTATCCTGAATGTTCAGTTATCTATATGCCACCTACTAACTTTTCTTTGCATCTCTGTTACCAAAAGGACGCTGACAACACTTGTATTTACAAATCATTATCCTACTGCAGGCCATCCGCAATGAGTGAGCAGAGTCATTAGACACTATGGGGCCTATTTATTAAACCTGTTTCATGTTAGATATCTGCTGCTTTGCACTTTTCTTCGTAATGCATAGCAGTCCCCATAGATGTCTATGGGGACTGCTATGTACCGCAATTTATGAATAAATGAAAATCCTTTTACATGTACGGTAATGTACGCCAGCTCAGGCTGACGTATATTACCGTTTCTGCTATTTTCCTGCACTGCTCAGCTCTGCTCCGAAGAGCAGAGCTTTACAACGCATGTGCGGAGGGATCACATGATCCCTCCCTGTCACACTCAGCTCTCAGCATCACTGAAGTGCAGAGAAGTTTTCAGATGGAGCAATGCTTCTTTGGACCATGCAGCAACTTTGGGAAGGAAGAGCCAGTGAAAAGGTAAGTTTTTCACTTCACAGGAACAGCAATTTTTTTGTGACTGCTGTTCCTGTGGAGATTTTTTAATAAATTTGAGAAATAGTTCAATCCTTATCCATGCGATAAGGATTGATAACTATTTTTCCTTTTTGACAAATATTGATAAATGTGCCCCTATGTCAGCTGCCAGCGTGCAGTTTTTTCACGCTGACTCTGACACAACAACGAGCACTAGTTTGGACTCCAGCTCTACTTTAATTCTCTCTTCACTCAGCTGTACTAACTAATTACGAGCATATCTGGAGCTCTTTAACAAACACACATTAGTTGTCAGCTCAAGCTGCTGCAGCCACACAGGTCAGTAACAACTACAGAAAGGAGGTCAGCTGAAGTTGACTGCTGGCTCTGTGGTAATAGAAGAACAGATCGGTCAGTGAGTATTATGCTAAAGAAAGAACACACAATAGAGTACGCTAATCTAGAAATGATTCACATTCACATAATTTTAATAAATTATATAAATAACATATAAAATATAGAGCAATAAAAACTCTAATACATAATTGGTGGAGACAAAGGTTAAATCCCTATTGAAATGCTATTGAAATATCAGTTCATATAGCTCACATGATGCAATATCAAGGGGCAAACAAATATAGTAATGGACGACCACAATTGTAACTCCTATAGTTACCATTGTTGCTGATTTCAAACAGAAGACACTCCTGTGTTAAGACATCCATATAGCACAGCTGTGTGTGCAACCAATCAACTGCCGAAAAGGAAGCCAGGTATTATGTCCGATTTTATATGCTCTTGAAATAAGACTCCCGTTTACCACAGCTCTGTGTGAAACCAATCATATGAATTGGGAGAGAATATACAAATATTGAGTGGATGAATTTCAATAGTAGAGTTTCAGTCAGCATTTGACCGGCACCCGGTACCATAATCAGTAGTTAGAAATAAAAAGCATTGGTTTTTCTTGCAATAGCCCAGTGGTAAAGAAAGAAAACCGGAGTAGTCCAAAATAATAAAAAGATAACCCCAGGGTTAAACTTGCACCGTTGTCCAGCCAAACTGATGTGTTTCTAGGCTTAGAGAGAGACGTTTTATCAGAGACAAGGATCCCTCTGATGAAGTAACTGTGTAACGAAAAGCGTTACAGTATCCTGGATATTCAGTTATCTACATGCCACCTACTTACTTTTCTTTGCTTCTCTGTTGCCTGGAAGGATGCTGACAACACTTGTATTTACAAATCATTACCCTACTGCAGCCCACCCACAATAATTGAACAGAGTCATTAGACACTATGGGGCACATTTATCATTATTCGGCAAATGTGAGAAATAGTTATCAATCCTTATCGCAAGGATAAGGATTGAACTATTTCTCACATTTATTAAAAAGGAACACAGAAACAGCAGTTCCGAAAAACTGCTGTTTCTGTGATAGAAAAAATCACACTTACCTCCCTCTTCGGATGCGCTGTCTCGGGATCTCCTCTTCTTCCTGCACATGCGCACAAAGTCCCCACTCTGTCTCTGCAACTATCGTTGCAGAGTGAGCGCGCTGAGTGACAGGGAGGGATCATGTGGTCCCTCCACACATGCGCTGTCCAGCTCTGCTCTCCGGAGCAGAGCTGACAGCAGTGGATGTCTTCAATTCGGATGATGTACGCCAGCTTGCAGTTCTGGTGATTCGTGAGAGATATCTATTTTATATTATTTTTACATAGTGCTATGTTTTGTAATTGTATTTATATTGGTACTTAATGGACCTTTGAGGTTTTAAGCACTGCAATTTTATTAGTATTTTTGGTGTTTCTATTTTGGTGGTTTGAAGACGCCCCCTTTCTTTTTTGTAGATGGTTGACCTTAATTTCCCACAGTTAGTGGTTAGGTTTATTTTTGGGTGCCATTATCAAAGGTTTTTTTTCTCCTCTGGCAGCACTATATTCATTTGAGGCGTTGAAGCACACCTTCATATTGGCACCAGTTCTCAAACATCCCAACCCGGACCTTCCCTTTGCAGTAGAATTGGATGCGTCCGACGTAGGAGCAGTCCTTTCCTAATAGGACTTATCCCAGAAATTTTCTCAATAGTTCTAACAATGTCAAAGTTGACACTCTTTTGACACTCTGACTCACAGCTTTGTCTCCTGTTACGGAATTAATTCCTATTGTTCCGGCTTCTTCCGTCCTTGTTCCCTTAGCCCAAGACCTGGATCAGACTCTTTGCCAATTGCAAGATCAGGCACCTCCTGATACCACTGCTGGCAGATTTTTTTTCCCAGACCATCTAAGAAAGACATTTTTCTCCGTGTTTCATGACAGTAAAACCTTCGGACACCCTGGCACTATCAAGACCATCTAAAGTTTGCTTTGTGTGGTATGTTGGCAATCCTCGCCTGCCGTTGTATGAGAATATATACTGACCTGTGATGTTTACTTAAAAAATAAGTCCTATTGAAAATATCCTTCTAGTCAGCTAATGCCCTTATCTATTCCTGTGAAACCATGGGCACATCTTTCCATGAATTTTATTGTAGACCTACCTTGATCAGCAGGTTAAAATACCATTTGGGTAATGGTTGATCGGTTCAGCAAGATGATGCCCTTCATCTCTTTAACCAAGCTCCCATGTGCTTGGTACCCTGCATCCTTATTCGTCCAGCACATTTTTCTTATTCAAGGACTTCCTAGTGATATTGTGTCCAATCAAGGTTCCCAGTTCGTTGCTGTGTTCTGGAGGTCCTTTTGTTTGCTGCTTGGAATTAACATCATGCTTTCTACAGCTTAACATTCTCAGTCTAAAGGGCAAACGGAAAGGGTAAATCAGTCTTTGGAACAATTCCTTTGGCTATACATCTCGAAGAGTCACAATGACTGGGCTACTCTTCTTCCTTGGGCAGAATTTGCCTTCAAAATTGCCTGCCACTGCTCTACTCAAGTGTCTCCTTTCTTCTGCAACCATGACTTCCAACCCAAGGTAAATTCCTTGTCTTCCATGTTTCTGACAGGTCTTCCTGAAGTTCGCTCCACCGCCTTATATTAGTGTTGAAGAAAAGACAATCTGCCCTGCATCAAGCCTCCTTTAGATTTAAGTTCTTTGCTGACCTATGTTGCTCTCTCTGCAGTTTTTAGGTTGGGGTCAGATTGTGGTTTTCTATGCGGAACATTAGACTATGACAGCCTTGCAGGAAGTTTGGACCTAGATTTATTGGACCCTTCATCATCTCGAAGCAAGTTTACTCCGTAGCTTTCAAACTGAAACTTTCCAAGTCCTTGAAGATACCTAATACATTCCACTGTTCTCTGTTCAAACCTGCCCACTCTTCTAGCAAGTTTAGACCTGTATGACCATGCAGACCTCGGTCTGTCAGGGTTCATGGATGACAAGAATCCGTGGTGGAGAAAATTCTTGACTCTAAGAGAGTCCAAGGGCGGATTCATTTTCTGGTAAATTGGAGGGGCTACAGTCCAGAACAATGTTTCTGGGTCCCACTAAGACATATACATTTTGATGAACTCATTAAGATATTTTTAAGCAGTTTCTTAAAAACAGATGTAGGGGTTGCTTCAGTGTCTTGAGCCAACGCGCAACTCGCGGCGGCTCATTGGTTGTTTCTGTTCCAGTCCTGGCTGCCTGTCAGACAGCTGGGACTTCACTTCCGGCCAGGATGTCCCGGTTGCCTGGACAAGAGCCTGGACAAGAGCCTGGACGCCCCTGTCAGACTGTCAGACTAGCCACGTCCCAGCATCAGGGCAGAGGGCTGGGCGCATGCGTGCTAATTAATTATTCACCGTCTGTGGTGAATTATAGGGGCTTCCCGGCTGTCTTCCTATTGGCTGACAGCATTATTTAAGGCAAGAGGGCTTAGCCTCCCTGTGGTTATAGCTTCAGTTCACCACTTTGCTAACCATCTCCAGGTTGTTCCTATGCACTCACCTCAACTTACTTCTGTTGTGACCCTGGCCTAACTATTGGACCTTGCCTGTTTGCCTGTTGCACTGACCTGTGCCTGAATACTGGACCTTGCCTGTCTGCTTGCTGTCCTGACCTCTGTCTGAATACTTGACTTTGCTTATTTGCTTGTGGACCTGAGCTTTGCCCAACTACCGGACCTTACTTGTTTACCAGTTGTCCTGGACCTCGGCTTGTATCTTGGACCATTCCAAGTTAGTCCTGTCTCTTGGTACTCCTCTCGCTATGGTCTCTAAACATAAGCTCTTGCTATTTAGAGTTAAGGCCTGGGGGCATCCGAGTACCTGTGAGCAATATCAGCTCTACAGGAAAATGCATTTACCTCTACTTCCTGTTCTAGGAGTACATGTTTAAGAGGCGAACTGTAACAGGACTAGCTAGTGATAGGTTGTCTGGTGTCATCATGATGAAGTATATGCTGTATACTTTGAGAGAGCAAAAAAAATGCTGGTTACTTAAAGCAAGCAGATGTTAGTGTATGAAGTATATATATATATATATATATATATATATATGTATGTGTATATATATATAAATATATATATATATATATATATATATATATATATATATATACTTATGGTACATACTTATGGTACTAAATACATGCTATCTCACTGTAAGTATCTGAACTTGTAATAATGAATAATGGTTTGCAATTGATATTGCCATAATAGGAACATATTTCGAGTAGAGCTTAGCAGTACCCAGTAATGGCCAAAATATTATTTCCAGTAGTGATCAGAATATTTACTCATTACTCTGATAGGGACCCAACATTGCAGTAACCAACCAATAGCAACTGACCTTAACACACCAGCTGTAGCAGGTAGTCAAAGTTAAAATAAAAGGTAGAAAATTACAGTCTACCAACTGTCTGGATTTTGGGTGACTGTCCCGCGCAATTAGACTTTTCCACTTTTCATGCTGTGTACTCTCTCCCCCAGGGCACTAAAATGTTTAATATATGAATCAATTTTTAAAGATAACAAATTTAGAGGTTAATGACCTTCATTGCAATACATATTATAATAAATACCATCACTATACACATTTAAATTGGATACCAAACATATATCTACATTCCTGTAGCTACACATCAGGTATAAAGTTAAAAGAATTGTTAGAAATTGAACTAGTAAAATAAAAGAAAGGGAAAACAGGGAGGGTGGGAGAAAGTATTGGATGATGGTATTGAATGAACAATAATTGCTTCTAGAGTGAGCATGTCGAATTCAAAATCATTTAATTGATTCTTGTCAGTTAATTCTAGGCAATGGGGTTTAATAGTTGTGGAGGACAAAGACAATTGTCTGTGATATGTTAATAAGCACAATAAATTCAGCTGTAAATGGTTTACTACTCCAGTAAACTTAAAAAGTGTACGTCTAATAAATGGATAGCAAAGTATAATTACAATAAACTCATCATAGCACATATATGCAACAATATAATGTAATGTCCGGAAGAAGGGGTTAGGATTGAACGACACCTTAAAGTCAAATGCCCTGGTTTTTTTTAAAGGTATATCAATGACAAAGAGTTTTTCCAGACCCTGCGTATCCCCTGAGGCGGTCGGGGATTCTCATGTGTCTCTTCCTGGATCAAGCTTACCAACAAAGCCATGCAACAGTTTATTGAAATGTACTCCTTTGTTTGGATTGTGTTAAAAATGGGTAAAAATAGGTAGCTAGGTGGGGTACAAGTACATGGTGAACGATAGGCAGTCAAATCAGACCTGATACTTCTAAGTCCATAGTCCATAGACAGTATTCTTAATCTCACCTGGCTAGTCACATACAGTATACAAGCAAGGATGTAGAAATTGATAAATACCTTAGTGCCTGTATGTAGTCTCTTCCCCAGAGTCATACTGGAGCAGGTTAATAATCTTACCCCTTGGAGGAGACTTCCCTGGAATGACCAGTCCACTTTCGTCCTTCCATTTCCTGGATCAGTGTGTTCTGCACCTGCAGCTTGCTGCTTGAACTTGTAGAAAAGAGTGAGTCATCCAGCTGTGGCAACAGCTGGTGAAACTTCTCTCAAGTAAAGTGGGACGATTTGAGATCTTCTGTAATCGTTTGAGAAAAAGCTCAGTGGCCACTGATTGATAGTAACAAAATAAAGTGTAACCAATGCGTTTCTCATTTCTCACGCATCCTCAGGGATGTACCTTTAACAATATAAAGCAGACAGTTGTGAATGAGGTGGAAGCTGATTTGTTGATTTTCTAATCCACAGGTGTAGGTTTGACTAGATTAAATTAACCTGATCCACAGATGTGTTTCTTAATTTGAAGAAGCAAATGCAGCAATAGACCTGGAATGTCTTGGATATATTAGATAGATGTTGATAGGGTCTGTAATGATGGCCCGTCACTTTAAGGAGATGGCACCGATAGGTGGTTTATACAAATGTATACAATAAAAAAAAACTGTAGTACATATTTGGATAAAAGAGCCTATATATATATATATATATATATATATATATATATATATATATATATATATATATAATAAACATTGTTTCAACTTGGAAGTGGTAAATGTCCTATGCTTTTCCTGATGTCCTGGGAACGACTTTTTTTTAATCCACCTCTTTCTTTTACCAGAGTATTCTCATAAATACTGGGACATTTAGGAAGCACAGAATAACCCACTATCCTTCTAATTTATTCTAGGCACCCATAAGGATAATATAAAAACTACAAAAGGTGCAAACCTGCACTTCCTTTTTTAGTGTGTAAAGCTAGGTTCACACTACACAGTTTTCATCGAATAATCGGCTAAATCAGCCGACATACGTCCGCTCGTTCAAAAGTCGGGTCAGTGTGTGCAGTGACACGATGGTCGAAAGTCTGCCCAAATGGACGATTGTCGCCTTATTTGGTTGGTCGTACTGTTTAATATTTTCATTCCAATCTCGTTTCCGTTGTGTAGTGTATATAAACTTCTGACCTCTGTCTTGTTTTACTATTGCGATTAAAACCTTTGTGCTTTGGAACCACAGCGATCGCTTCGGAGAATCTCTATTGTATTCGATAGACATAGATGTAACAGAGCTGTCAGTACTACAAAGCGGTGTAGAGAGGACTTTGAGAGGAATGAAAACCTGTTCAGGGACATATAAGAGATGACAAATAAGGAGTTGAAGCTGAGTGTAATGCTCTGAACATGAGAATTAGGACTACAATTTATTTGTTGGGTAACACAATGAATTAAGATATATTCAATTACAGAGAGTAGGTAGAGATTGAGGAGAAATATAAACAGTCCTTGGGGTATAAGTAAAGATAGACAACAGTGAGAATACTGATAAGCAGATAAAATAGATGTCAGAAGTTTAAAATAATGCAAGCTGGAGAGAATGAGTTTATGCAAGTGCATTTTAGCTAAGACAATTTTTTTGACAAGTTTCTGAAGGAAGAAACAAAAAAGATGTATCAACATAAATGACAATAACTGATAAGAAAAAGAGAGTGACAACTTAAAAATAACCATTAGACAATAAGGTGAGTGGCATTATATTTGATACATTGGATGTAATCTTTACATCAGGGTTTTTTCCAAACTTAAGTGCAAATATAGTAAGTTCTGATTTGGATATATTAATTTTAGGTCAGCTGAACGCAAAGATTCTGGTTTCATGTCCTAGCAGATCCCGACAGCTAGTAAATTTGAATAATTTTCTATCAGTAAAACGTTTTGAGTTACATTTAGTGTAGTTTGTCTCAAATACTGTAAAAATTATTAAGATTAACCTTATGATAAGAAAGAAAAATAGATTACTATTTAAGGATTAATGAAATTTTGAGCATCTTTTTGAAGCTGATCTGTGACACGCACTGCCGAATAGGTAATTCCAGAAGTTGATTGAAATAGTTACCTGATGTAACTATAAAAGGACAATTAGCTCAGCGTATATGAGAAGCCTTGACAAAGATCTGACAGGCACAGGGTCAAAAAGCGTTGGCGCTGTAGGAGCGGGACCACCTTCACAGAGTTGGCGATATTACTACAGGAAACGGACATACTATATTGGCATGCTACAGGCTGTTTGTTCTTCGGAACTCTGGTAGGCGGACTTGCCCCTATTTCATACGCTGAATTTATGGATTGAATTTTCGATCTGATTGTGTTTTTATATTTATTTATATTTTGATTATTTGTAATAAAAAATAAAGCACTATATACTCTTTTATATCTCTCTTATGCCCTTGGATTCGAATAATATTGAGGGAATTCATGAGAGAGATTTGTGTGAGAAGTATTGGTGCTTCGTTATCCATACTATCCGTGCTGTGTAAGTGCTTCATATTATGGTGATATATATTCACTGATATATACCCCCTCTGTCCCTGCATGATATACGTTGTGACAATAATGATGGGGTTTAATTTCACCTATTCCCTGTAATTGGAGTGTGGTTTTTGTGATTCACACAGGGTGTGTTTGTTATGTGAATAAATACCTACATAATATTCTGATACAAACTTTTCCTTATATTTGAGGACATTCTCATAAGTGGATTTGATTTCTTGAGAATATAATAATACAATACCAGTATCAATGAAGAACTATTTGAAGATTTGAATAGATATATATTCCAAGATACTCATGAAAACTTATTGTATGGACTAACGTATATCGGAAGAACGTATTTTGGATGTTATAAATAATTGTTTGCACATTCTTTATGAGCAGGAGATTAGCGCTGTTTGTTACATTACATTTATCTCTATAACTATTCATTGGCACAAACTTATATTTTAAAAAGCATCTCATAAACAGATAGCAGCTGTGAATAGCTAACAATACTAGATTTAATTTGAAATCAGCAGATCCTAAGCATATGCATTTCTAAAGATTTCAATTGATTTCTTCCAAGAACTCTAATGGTATCCTGCTTTATTCACTCACATCACTACTCATATCTGCAGAACAGTCAGGAGAAACCTGATGGGAAAAAAGTAATTTAGAAACTGAAAAATAATTAGAAACGTTAAAGGATCTCTAAATCCAATAATCGGTCAGTCCAATATGTGGTACATTAGTGCAAAACACAATATACCTGCTGCCTTCTGTATCAAACCTCCGATTCACAAATGAAGTAAACAACACAGATAAAACCAAAAAGAAATAGATACAGAGTTGGCGCTGGTTGGTTTTGGTTCAAAAAAAAAAAAAAATAATGCAATGGGAAAAATAGTTCAATAGTAAATTGTCCATACAATAATGTTCATATTGTTGATCCGTTGTGTTGATTAAGAATCTTATTCATATGTATGTAAATGTTTCCATCGTCTAGCTAAGTAAAACGGCAAATTTATATCCCAAAGAATCTTGTATATCCTCATAAGAATGTATATAAAAAACAAACAAAAAAGAGGAACATAGTGTAATCCTGTTACGGAATCTGTGTACTCTATTCTCCGTGTAGATTTAACATGCAGCACCACCCTATCCCAAGTGACATGTTCAAAAGGATTTCCCCTTCGGGGTATGCACTTACAAATACTCGAGTAGTAGTAGGCAGCATGTAGTGTATTTTCTTTCTCCTTGTTCTTAAAATAATGGCGATCCTCTTACTTCTAAGGCATGAACATCTGTCTTATATCATTTAATATATGTAAGAAGGGATAAAAAAACTGCTAATAGTGTATTACCTTTTTAGACATAAAAGGTTTTTTATTACAACAAATGGTATAGTCAGCCACGTGATCTTGTACCCTATGCATGGAGATATGAAAATATTCTCTACCTGAGTGCACCTTCTCTGGACAAGGTTGTAAGCAATTACCATCAGCTGCTATCATCATCTTTTAACCAGAACCTTGAAGGTATGCCGTGGACATTGTTGCTGAGTTTCTAGGACCTCATCTGGCTGGGAAATTAATGCTGTTTTACGCAACTATTTATTGCCGCAATTATTGATAATTGAGGCAATAAATTATACTTTCTTTAACCATTACCGTTTTCCCAAGTGTGTCAAGGTACTCACAGAAACAGACCAAACCCAAAATCCACATTAAGCATGCCCTATGGAAGTTGGTAATAATGGAGATCTCACAGTATATGTATATATATTTAATATATATATATATATATATATACACACACACATTTTTTAAAAGCTTCGTTCTCGCTTAAAAAGTTTCTCAGCACGAACACTCTTTGCCTACGCTCGCTGGTAGTGACCAACTTTAAGGGACAAACCGCATGTGATCCCGCTGCAATCATCTCTTCCAGCATTACAAGAAAGCAGAGAGCGCTATCGTGGCAACACATTTAATAATTAATGTTAAAATCAATTAAAAGCAAAAAAACATATATATGCATCGATCAACCATTACTAATATCAACGGAATCTTGGAGCATTAGGCTATAACTGGTTGGGCTTAGGACACTATAGCAGAGAAACCTGCAGCAAAGGTTCCACTGCCATAATGTCACTCAAGCCTAACCTTTTCAGCCTGGGGCTGAATTCCATAGGGATTTGCAAAAAAAACCACTCTCTTCCCCCATAGTAGTAAAAACTCCTGTGCTGAAAGCAGTGGTGCTTGTCAGGAGCACAAATAGGATGGTGACACTAACTGGTATTGACACTACTGGTATTCACCAAGGATCGACCT
This sequence comes from Mixophyes fleayi, assembly GCF_038048845.1. Taxonomy (NCBI): domain Eukaryota; kingdom Metazoa; phylum Chordata; class Amphibia; order Anura; family Limnodynastidae; genus Mixophyes; species Mixophyes fleayi. The sequence goes on along the minus strand of NC_134412.1, from coordinate 66,569,083 downwards.
TGGCTGCAAGAAGCGCTCAGGTCGTGGTTCTCCTAGACAGCTACCAGTGTAGTGGAGTTGACAACCCGGGTCAGGCCACACTAGAAGTGCAGTACAGAGGTAGATTCAAATAGAGAGGTCAGAGTAGTCAAAGTCAGAACCAGGTGTATCAAACATAAATCACAAACCAGGAGAAGAGTCAAAAGCAAGCTGGGTCAATAACAAAAGCAATGCAGGAATCAATGGAACTCTGGGGACCGGAGACCTGATACTCTGGCACCCTAATGGTGACAGAGTGAGGTTTAAATACATTCTGCCTTAAGCTAATGGGAGGGCAGGAGGGAGAGGATGGCTAGAGGAAAACTGGCCACCGATAGGACAGTGGAAAGAAACGTCTCATTGCCTAGCAACGGTATGCACACTGCACATGCGCCCAACGGAGCTCAGACGGCCAGGGAAAGCCGTGTTCCTATTGCCTAGCAATGGGATGTCCTTAGCCAGAAATGACAGATGGCCAACCCGCTGCATAGCAGGAATGCAGGGACGGCCCCTGACAGCGCTCCTCCCAAAACCCTTTTATGGTGGGTGGATATGGACAGAGCTGAATTTAGGTGGGGGAGCAAGGAACATATGCCCTGGGTTGCCCTGTCTCATGGGGTGTGGACTCATAGATATAACTAGAGCAGTGTACTTGCCCAGGGTGCAAGTATGAGGAGGGTGGTGTTGCTGTCTCCAGGCACTAAAATTCAGGGTGCATCAGTATACAAGGGATGCTTATCTGCACCACTGAACCTGGCAGCACTGTAACATAAGCAAGATGCTAAGACACAATATTAGAAATCATAATGTAACTGCTATGAAGATTATGCTGTATAAGGATTTTGCAGCAATATACATGTAATCGTTAAAGTATGCGGATGGTGCAGTTGCAAGGTTAACATGATATTATTATGCATTGTGTGTCTGTCATATTTCACGATGTGATGCTATCTGTTAACTATTGCATATTGAAATGTAGGGCCGGATTCATTAAGTAAGTAAGGCAAAAAATTAGCAAATTTTCTCATGGACAAACCATGTAACAATGCAAGGGGTGCAAATTAGTTAATTATTTTGAACATAAGTTAAATACTGGCTGCCTATTCATGTAGCACACAAATACTTGATAGCTTTATTTTTGATACTGAAATCTAAAGTTGATCTAGGACATGCCCTATCCTAACTACAAATCTGTCCCCACATTGTAAATTTACCTTCCTCTACAATGGAAACATGGTTTTGCCAAGGTACAAAGATGTTTAAATTACTCCAGGTGGGTGACATGTAACAAATTGGCAATGTATATTCAATAACTGTTCTGCGTAAGTTAAATGGCAGACTTTGAGTATAGTTATTAGTTTGGTAATGTCATAACTTAGGCTGGGGTATGCTCTACAGGATTTTCAGCCAACTATTGGGCCAATCACACAATAAACACCAGGTCAGCCCAATGAGCGATAATCATTCCAAAGCACATTGTAGCGTTTGATTTATAAACAAGGCTAAAAATCTTGTTTAACGATGGAATATTGTTGTTCCAATTCTGCAGTGTGTAGACACTCACGAACAGCAGTAGTAATAGATCTCTATGGAGTGTGCAGAGTCACGATATTTTCAGCAGATGTTTATGACATTGACAGCTGAAGAGCACAGATCTGAAGGTAGTTCTTTTAAAAAGTTATTAGTGTATACACATGAATTGGGACATGCTGATCGGGACTTTTTTTTATCAGTCATTGGTAAAATTGTTAACGCTGTCGTATCAGGAGAAATTTTAGATGGCAAATATGCATACAGTTACAATTAATATTTATTATTACTAATAATTGATAGTATAAATAATATTAAGAGAGGTCAATATAATAAGGTTAATATTATGAAACTGTGTTTGCAGCAGCCTTATGTTTTAATACACTTATTCAACCAGACCTTGGTCAACATACTGTTGTGTAGCTGGAAACCTGGCAGCTGTTTGTACAATATACTAGTTTTGATAGCAATTGAATAGCAAACTCTCTACCTCAGTGTAAATAATAACAAACTGCATTTTAACCTAAGAGAGTATTGTGTTGCACTGTGTATAAAAGCGACATTATATTACATAACTGCCTAACATAATTTTACTCATTGAATAGATTAAATCAAAGTGTGAGCCCTTGACAGGATAAAAGGAGATAAATGCTTTTATCCAAATGCACTTGTTAGTAAAAGTAGGTATTGGGAGTAAAAGTGTATTGGATTACTCATTTTAGAAAAGTATATTTCAGGGCCTATAAAAATGTGCATTCCAGAGCAGGGGAGAGGTCAATGTGTGTCATCTGGTGGTGAGATTGGAAGTTTAAGTATCATGTCCAAAGCCCACAAATCCAATACGCTGCTAGTTCGGAGTGATGTATTGAAGAGGTCATACTCTGGTCTGAGTAATCTCAACATCTGTGAACAGCAGTGAACTAATGTCTGGGATTTGGCCATGTTTTTTTTATATTGGGACTTTGCCTTCATGCTATCATCCTGGGACTTTGTCTTGTCACTTGTTGGACTATTGTTACTCACTTGGTAAATAGAACACTGCCTCTTATATCTTTTGCCATTCATTGCTATTTAATAAAGTACTGCTGTATCTTCATCTGTCGTCAGCTTGAGTGATCTATGAATCCCATGCAGAAGATTTTTCTCTCCATCCACGACCTCCTTCAGTGTCACAAACATGACATCATGACATTGGGACGTAAGTATAAAGTAATGTGCAGAAAGTTATTGTGCTGCACTACACTCTGTTTACTCTCTATAAACTACCCCTATGTATATTTATCTTTTAAGAGTTCTTGCAAGGTTACCAGTTTCCTTATAAAAAAAAGGTCATGTGTTATATATATGTTCATGACCAAAAGTTTTGAGAGTGACACAAGTATTGATTTTCATAAAGTTTGCTTAGACAGTGTGTGTAGACCTTTTTGTCAGATGTTGCTATGGTATACTGAAGTAAAATTACAAGTATTTCATAAATGTCAAAGGCTTTTATTGACAATTACATTAAGTTTATGCAACTTTTGGGCCACATACTGACTGATGGCCGCCCATTCGTGCTTAATCAATGCTTGAAATTTGTCAGAATTTGTGGGTTTTTGTTTGTTCACATGCCTCTTGAGCATTGACCACAAGTTCTCAATGGGATTGAGGTCTGGCGAGTTTCCTGGCCATGGACCCAAAATTTTGATGTTTTGATCCCTTTTGCCTTATGGCAAGGTGCTCCATCATGCTGGAAAAGGCATTGTTTGTCACCAAACTGTTCTTGGATGGTTGGGAGAAGTTGCTGTTGGAGGATGTTTTGGTAGCATTCTTTATTCATGGCTGTGTTCTTAGGAAAAAATGTGAGTGAGCCCACTCCCCTGGCTGAGAAGCAACCCCACACATGAAAGGTCTCAGGATTCTTTACTGTTGGCATGACACAGGACTGATGGTAGCGCTCACCTTGCTTTCTCCAGACAAGCGTTTTTCCAGATGCCGCAAACAATCCGAAAGTGGATTCATCAGAGAAAATGACTTTACACCAGTCCTCAGCAGTCCAATCCCTGAACCTTCTGCAGAATAACAGTCTGTCCCTGATGTTTTTCCTGGAGAGAAGTGGCTTCTTTGCTGGCCTTCTATGAAAATGTAAATGAAATGTCCAAAATACAAAAAGGCATGTATTCCCAAAGAGTTTTAATTTGGAAAGGTTATAAGTTGTTTCACATGGGGTAGGAATAATGAAAAATGGATCTACCGGTGATGTCATATACAGTGTCGGACTGGGGCATGAAGGGCCCACCGGGGAATGCAACACTAGGGGCCCACCAAAGGGGGTGTGGTCAGCCATCATAGAGGCGGAACCAAACACTAGAGGGGGAGTGGTCAGTCCACGAAAGACAGCTAGCACCTTAGTGTAGTGAAACTACAAGCCCCAGCATGCTTTGCCAATATATAGCAGCTTATTGCTGTAAGGATATGCTGGGACTTGTAGTTTCACAACACCTGGAGTACCACAATTTAGCCAAGCCTGCACTAGGCTCAGAACATTTGACAGACTCTCCTACCTGTTGTTGTCAATTTTACCACCTGTGGCTGCTGGTTTCTTTAGTTGCGGCTTGTCTGGATCCAGGAATGTTGAGGGCCCTATTTGGATAAAAAAAAAATGGGTACATTTAGAAATGCCAACCATCTCTGCCATTAAATCAACAGCACCCACATTCAATTATAGACCCAAACCACCTCAGCATTAAAGGTCCCATCACCCCCTCCCTATAGTGTTCTCTGTGCAGCCCCCCCTCACTAGAGTTTCGTATAGTCAGCCCCCCTATAGTTTAGTATAGATAGGCAACCCCCATATGCCACATAGTAGTGCCCCCAAAACAATGCTATGCCACACGGTAGTGCCCACAATGTTACGCCACGCAAGTGTCCCCGATTTATATTATGCCTGCAATAGTCCTCTCAATTCACACACATTTTTTATATATATATATATATATATATATATATATATATATATATATATATATAGAGAGAGAGAGAGAACAGATGTAATGGGAGACCCCATATACTTTTTACGATGAGCGCTACCTTAGTACTTTCTGGTAAAAATAAAAAGAAGGTGAAGAGGGTGATGCTGCCACTATTCCCAGGGGGTAGAGTATCCTGACAGTACTCAAAAAAATGAAAATTTACAGGGTTTTATGGGATGGGCGCAAATCAGGGGGGAAGTGGGACACACAAGGATACAAACATACGCACCTATTTGGACTGTAATGTGTATCTAATACTGGGTGTGTGTATTGATCAACAAAGCTAAATTAATATCAAATCCAATACTAATAACATTGTAATCCAGTGTTATCAAGATAAAAAACTGTAATACATAAATGATTTTTAGCACAAACAATATAAACAACTGGTTAAAGTATACTTGTCCAAAAGTTGATTGATGCAGCCTCTCTGATCTTCTCCCTTCAGCGGCGCGGGAACATCAACTGACAGGGTGAGTGGGCGGGTCACATGATCGCAGCTGCGATCGCATGGGAAAGGTGAAAGATGACTGGCTGTCAGTGACAGCCAGTCATCAGCAGCAGCGGGACGCCGGAGAGGAATGCGAGCACCCTGGTGTGAACAACTGGCCTCCAGGTAAGCTCCGCCCACATCTAAAAGGGGGTGTGGCCGTAAGGTAGCCGGGCCTACCGGTAATTTTACCGGTAGTTCTGTGGGCCAGTCCGACGCTGGTCATATAACAGAAAGAGAAAAAAAGAAAATGTAGTATCAGATTTAAAATATGAAACTACACACGTAGAGTTGTAAGTTGCAGGGACAGCTTTATGGTGCTGGTGGTGAAAACATCGATATGTGAATGCAAAACCTAAACACAGCTATGTGGAAGACGCTTCACCAATAAAACACCAATGTTGGGACAGCTGTCCCTTTCAATATGCTTACATTGCTGGTATATAAGCTGGGCAGATAGTAGCAGTTCAATCCCTTTAATTTTCATGGTGGTAACTCTTCCAGCTGACTTCAATCTGGGATAGAATAGATGGTGTCAGAAGTTGGCAAACATGGCTGCACCATGTATTATTATTATTATTATTATTTTTTATTTATAGGGCGCGACTAGCTATCCGTAGCGCCGTACAGGGACAGACAGAAACACGATACAGGGTGAGACAGCACGCTACAGTTAACAAAAAGCACAGTAACTCCGAAGCTCAATGTACAGCTAGAAGAGAGGTGAGAGCCCCAAGGGGGGTAGAGAGAGGGGTAGAAGGGCAGGAGGACCTCGTGGAAGAGACAAGGAGCTGAAGAGCAGACTTAAGGTGGTGGATAACAGAAGGAGAGGAGGCCCTGCTCGAAGGAGCGTACAATCTAAGGGGAGGGTAGGACGGACAGAGACGCAATGGTAGGAGGAGGGAATGGGGAGAACAGAGGCAGAGACGGAGAGGGTGAAGAGGAGAATGAAAAGGAGGGAGGTAAGAGGGGGACAGGAGGGAAGGCAGGAGTGGGAGGGGGGAAGGGGGAGTCTGGGAGGAGGTCAATTAGGTGGGGGACTGGAGGGCTTTAAGGAAGAGGTGGGTTTTTAAGGCCCATTTGAAGCTGGACAGATTGGGGGAAGTTCTGATGGAGCTGTGGAGCTGGTTCCAGTGGAGGGGGGCAGCGCAGGAGAAGTCTTGGATGCGAGCATGGGAGGAGGTAACCAAGGGGGAAGAGAGGCGGTGGTCATTAGCCGAGCGCAAAGGGCGGGATGGAGCGTGAATGGAGATTAGGTTGGAGATGTAGGGAGCAGTGGAGTTGGAGAGGGCCTTGAAAGTAAGAGTGAGGAGCTTGAACACGATTCTGTAGGGGATGGGGAGCCAGTGGAGGGATTGGTAGAGGGGGGCGACAGAAGAGGAGCGGTGAGAAAGGAAAATGAACCGAGCGGCAGCATTGAGTATGGAGCGAAGGGGAGCGAGATGAGAGCGGGGGAGGCCAGTAAGGAGAAGGTTACAGTAGTCCAAGCGGGAGATAATAAGAGAGTGGACAAGAGCTTTAGTGGCATCTTGGGAGAGAAAGAGCCGAATGCGTGCGATGTTGCGCAGCTGGAAGCACCAGGATTTAGCGAGAGAGAGAATATGAGGGGCAAAGGAGAGAGAGGAGGCAAGGGTGACGCCGAGGCAGCAAAGTTGAGGAACAGGGGGAATAGAGGAGTTGAGAACGGTGATAGAAAGGTCGGAAGGGGAGGGAGAATGAGCGGGGGGAAAGACAATAAGTTCGGTTTTAGCAAGATTAAGTTTGAGGAATCTAAAGGACATCCAGGAGGAGATGGCGGAGAGGCAGGCGGACACCCTGGAGAGGAGGGAGGGAGAGAGATTGGGAGAGGAAAGGTAGAGTTGGGTGTCAACCGCATAAAGGTGGTACTTGAGACCAAAGGAGCTGATGAGTTCACCCAGGGTAGAGGTGTAAAGAGAGAACAGTAGGGGTCCGAGAACAGAGCCTTGGGGGACCACTACTGGAAGGGAGGAGGGGGGAGATAGATCCAGAGGTGGAGACGGTACGGTCAGCAAGGTAAGAGGTGAACCAGGACAGGGCGGAGCCGGAGAGGCCAAAGGATTGAAGGGTGTGGAGCAAGAGTGGGTGGTCAACGGTGTCGAAGACCGCTGAGAGATCCAAGAGAATGAGAAGGGAGAAGTGGCTCCTAGCTTTAGCAGAGAGGAGATCGTTGGTGACTATGGCAAGGGCAGTTTCAGTGGAGTGGAGGGGGCGGAAGCCAGATTGGAGAGGATCGAGGAGGGAGTGATCAGAGAGGTAGGTGGAGAGGCGGCTACAGACGAGCCTCTTAAGTATTTTGGAGGCAAATGGGAGAAGAGAGATTGGGCGATAGTTGGAGAGAGAGGTTGGGTCAAGATTAGGTTTCTTAAGAATGGGGATACAAGAGCGTGTTTAAAGGAGGAGGGGAAGATGCCGGTGGAGAGGGAAAGGTTGAAGAGGTGGGCGAGGTAGGAGCAGGTGGCGGGTGAAAGGGAGTGAAGGAGGTGGGAGGGGATGGGGTCCAGGGAACAGGAAGACGGAGGAGAGGATGAAATGAGAGAGTGGACTTCTTCTCCCGTAGTGGGGGGGGAATGAGAAGAGGGAGTGGTGGCTAGAGGGAGAGGGAGGGTGGGAGGGGGGGAGGGGAGGAGGAAATTTAGACTCGGATGGCCTCGATTTTAGAGGAGAAGAAGGAGGCAAAGTCAGTGGCGGTCAGGGAGGAGGGGAGAGGAGGGGCGGGGGGGACAGGAGGGTGTTGAAGGTGGTGAAGAGGCGGCGAGGGTTGGAGGACTGGGAGAAGATAAGGGATTTAAAGAAAGATTGTTTGGCGAGAGAGAGAGTGGAGCTATAGAAAGAGAGGATGAACTTAAAGTGGAGAAAATCAGCCATGTAGACAGAAAGATAGCCCAGCGATGCAGTATACTGTCCATTACTTCCTGAACTGGAGCCGGTTGAGATCAATGTTACAATGTTATGATCAAACAAGAGACGGTTAATGCAGCAGAGACCTTCAGCCATGTCTTCCAACCTCTGACACTACATATATATATATATATATATAAATATATATATATATATATATATATATATATATATATATTCCACCGTAAGCATGGAAAAAGTTTCAGCCATTGAACATCATGTGGAAAAAATCAAGCTTCAGAGAAGAGAAACCAAAGTGAAAAGGCCAAAGGTGAAAATGTAAAGGTAATATATATATATATATATATATATATATATATATATATATATAGCAGGACTCCTTATATGATTGCACTGACATGAACATCCATGAGACAAACGCATTAAGATAACAATTATCCAATATTTTCGGAGTGCTCAGGGAGATCCCTTTCTTTTGGTCTCCAGAATTCTTAAAACATTTCCAAATGATATAAATAGAATCTAATATGAAAAAAAATACAGGGAAATAGTGAAACAAACTGGCGATGGGCAAAAATAGATCTAAATTAAAATTAAAATATTCGCAGCTGTATAAAAAGGACTTTGCTTATGTCCTTACCAAGAGAAACAAGAAAAAACACTAAATACAGGACTGAAAAAGTTGAATAAATGCAATAAATAATTCTTAATGATAACCATAATTCATGACGATACACTAGAGAGTAAACATAAAAAAACAGAGTGGTTATATAAGATTTTTTTTTTAATAAATTAACAATTACATTTGGGATATAGTGTAATAACCTTTGCTGTAATAAAAAATAACTTCTGCATAAAACTATCAAATCTCCATTTATACAATGTAAATAGCACCTTTACAGGGGAGTAGCAATTATTTCTAGCAGAGTTATGAGGTAAAATGGCAGAATAAGTAAATCCTGCAGGTGATCACTCCTTGTGTTGGTATGGTTAATATCTCTTTGGTAAGCACCTTGGTTCTCCCCAAATGCCAGCCAGTAACCCTGAAAAAGAGGTACATGGCCATGAAGACATGTTAGGTTCATGGGCAGAAATAGTGGGATTTCAAGAGACCCACTTTATGGATCTTTACACATCAAATTAAATCACATTACGTTCATCTGTCAGTTGCTGACTCTTCTTTCCTCTATTTATCCTTTGTAACATTACTGTAATGTTGAAATTTTTCAATTTATAGCGCTCACATCTAAAGCACACCTTAGCTCTGAGATTTCCTTACTGATATCTCAGTTTGGTCTATTTGATCAAAGGAAATCTTTAAACCGCTCTGTTAAGCATTATACATTTATATCCTATGTTATTTATGTATATACACATGTTGCCTTACTACAGTAATTTCATTGTGTCGTAAAATCAATTATTTTTCTCATCATATAGTCAGACCATGCCCCTTGCCGCCATATTATGTTTTGTGTCCTCTCAGAGTATTTTCACCCTTCAATGCCCCCTTTTTTTCTATCTAATCTGGAATCACCAACACTGGTATGCATCACCTTTGCCATCATTTTTGAGAAATATAGTCCTAATGAAAGTTCATTGACCATGAGATGATGCTAGGCTAAAAAAAATGGTGAAGCCACTATTTTCAAGTACAAGACCAAACAGTTAATCTGGAAAAAGATTAATAAAACATCCCAAAGTAGGAAGATCACCAAGGTGCAGTGTGAGGAAGTAATTGCAGGCAATGGTTTATATGAAAGCTATCATTGCCAGGAATATGGTGGAAATATGGTGGATAGAATGATAGCTAATACCCTGCGTAAATCAGCAAGCCTGGCCTTGCATTATTTTTTCATGACACTGTGGGGCTAGGTCTCACTATTCCCACAAACACTGTCAATGCATTTGCAAAATATTACTATTCCCTATATAATCTGCATATCTGCTAATTATAAAAGTCATTTTTGATTGGTTTTATTTCAGGCAATTTAGATATAACAATTTAGATATAATTTCTTAATTTTTAATTTTGCAATTGTTGTTGTGTATACATTGTTATCTATATTATTAGTATATCATTTTATATATTTCCTGCATATATTTATAGTCATTTGTTGTTTCAATATTATGATATTCTCTATACTGGATTTAATTATCTTAAGATATGTGCAACTCAAAATGCAGCACATGTCATGCTTCAATGCAGACAATCACAGATAAGGAGCCTGGCTTAGGGTGAAATACACAATATTTATTGCAGGTATGTTTCCAGAAAATGCAGTATGATACAAACCGGATGGTGTAGATATAGAACAGGGATTGCAAGGGGGATGCAGAAAGCAAATAACAGGAACATGGCTGATACAGGTGAACAGGTAGTTTGTAGAAATCCCAGGGAACAGGCGAACCAGGATCACAAAAAGGAACAGCACAGCGACATATAACAACAACAATGACCAGCATGATGCATGGGAAGGTACAGACATAAATAATGAGACACACAACTGTACCCCTAACGAGGAGCAGAGATGAACTCCTGCTAGTGAGTGAAAATGTCCATAGTGGAAGAACAGTACCTCTGGTGGCATGGAGGTACTGCATCCAGGAACATAACCATTGCAAAGAATAAAACATATCTAGGAAAACAGGAGCTGCAGAAGGCAAGCAGCACCCTATAGGGAGATGTTGCAAAGCAACCGGAGGCAGATCGTGACAGTACATATATAGCCACATCACATCAAGATATACTCTGATTATATCTTTATGAAGCAGAAATAAAAATACTTCAGTCATCATCATCGACACAATGATAATGACTGCCCTAATAAAAGTAGAATAATTTAATTAAAAAAAGTGTACCCCCTTAAAGTACGTAACCCGCATCAGTAATATAGTATGATCTTACTAACGCTAAAGCAGGGAGGTAACGAACACTAGGTCGCTCTGCATAAGTATCAAACAGCTTCAGGCAATGGTAGGCTGAGATGGTTAGAGCATGTGGTCCTCCTGTCATAATATAAAACCAGCCACAGCCCAGTCAACACAGGGCAGAATTCCCTAGGGCATGATTTTCATAGATTCATCAGGGATCCCTTTAACTGATGCACTTTTGATTTTTCTGAACAGCACAACAATAATTGAATTGCCAGTACCCACCTCTACCTCTCTTGCTTCAATGTATGACCTTCATTGCATATAGTGTCATATGTGCATAATCAGCCTTGGTAAGAATCAAAGTTTAAAAATCCAACCTGTTATAAAACATATAATTCAAAAAAACTTGTCTAGTTAACTGCTCTCCCTATAGATGTATAGGTAATAAAAGCTGTCAAAAGGAGAAGGATATAGGTGACCTCTATACCTATTGGAGTGATACCAACTTACATTTTGTAAGTTGAGGTATATCTCTACAAGATCGTGATCTTCCATATCTTTGGATTCCATTTATGGAAACTTTTTTCTGTGAACTTTCCTTTATATCATCCATTTATCGATATGTTCACACTCAAACTGGGTTAGAGAACGGAGGGAACACCCTGAGCAGGACTGCAAATTATATTTTGCCACAAGACTTTGTGTTTCCTATCAAGTGGAATCTACTTTATTCCCAACCATATCCATACAGGACTTTGTTTCAACACAAATCACCCTATAAACAGGCAAGCTTCTGCTTACCCCTTTTGCAGGCAGAACAAATCACTGAAAACCAAGTGTTATCTGCACAGACTGTATCTGCAGGACATTGTATTGATTTGCTAAACTCAGCTGTTTGTATCTACTGTGATCATTGCTTGATGATTAAAAGATCAAGCTCATATAAGCAATGAAAAGATTTGTTTTTTTCTTACAAACCTTTCCTATCCCGTACATTCCCATTATACACCTTTCCTTTGCACCAAGGAGGTTTCTCCACATCTGTACAAATCATGTCATTCATTGTCATATTGAAAAAAAATCCTCTGTTTGTAATGGAATGTACCCGAACCCCAAATCGGTCGGTACAAAGTTCATCCCTTAAATTACATCCAGATTCAGATGCTCTCAAGTATGCAAATGTAGAATAATTGTAGATAATAGCATATAAACTTAAAATATAGAAGTGTGAATGTATTTAATGAAGGAATTACGCTTCTCAGTTGTAACATTGAGTTCATTGCAGTGAAAAGTCAAATCAAGAACAAAGTGTTTGTGTGATCTGACTGATGTATGAATAAATGATCACGTATCAACTTTTATATCTGGACTTATTAGCTCTTAAGAGACCTAGCTGGATTGGACATTTTAGTCAAAGGGTTGCCTGGATTAACTTTCAATTACCTTTACTATTTAACTTAAGCAAAAGAATGTGGATGTCTAGATGTATGCATCTGTCAGGTTTTGATAAACCTGACAGGCATGTTGCTCCCAGGAAGGGGGAGTGGAGTTCAGAAAGTTCCATCTGCAAAACTGCCAGGCTGTAGGGTCCTACTGGAGCCAATGTAGGCTTGAAGATTGTGCTAGACTCGGGGAGCAAAGCCCTGGATTTAAGTATGAGCATAGAAATCCAAATATAAGATCCTCCAGCCCAAACTTAGAAGACTCAGTGCTGAGAGGGGTCTCAGCGACCATTGCAGATGGCTGTTCGTGGACAATATACTTTCATAGTTGTTTAATACTTTATAATAATATTTATGAATTATATTGCACACTGATATAAATAGGATATTCTATATACTGTCATGGATAAAGCACACCATATAATGAAAGGAAATATACTACATACTGTCACAAATGGGCATATAATTATTCACTTGAGGCATACTGTTTGCTGATTATGGCACTCTTTAAATTGGCAAGAGATAGATTACATATTGCATACTGTGTGGTTGCATGCACGTGATACACTTTTTATTTGCGGCCATACGACATACCATATATTGGTATCACTGTAAACAGGCATAAAAGGTGCATGTGCACATACTATATACTGACTGGATGAGGATCCACAGTTTGCTGAATTGTCCCTGCTTTGTACATTAACAGGTTTGTTACACAAGGCGAAGGGTCATTTGCTATCATTTGCTAATTTAATAAGTATTGTTCACAAAGTTGATGAATATAATCAGGTAAGTTATATTATAAGCGCTTAGTAAGACTGGCTTAGACTCTTGTCACTATCAGGTAGAAAAAATTGCAGGAGATCAGTCTATTTATAAAATTGCTGCAATTGAATTGTTGTAATGGAATTCACCCAACCAGCTAATAATTTATGTAACTTAGAATAAAGGGAATATACACTACTCTGATCCAATTGGATAGTTTGTTGTTCTCTTACTAAGATGTGATACAGTAGATCACAACTTGATCATAGTAAATAAGAGATTGTCCTACTTACTAAATAGAATTGAAAACATTATATGGGGCTAAGTCGCTCAACAAAGTGAAAATGTCTTTGCTCCATTAACTTGCTTATTTCCCATGGGACTGTTGTGGCTACTTCAAAATTACCCTCATTGTTGGAAGTCACAATTATATTCAAACTTGAAAAATATCTTTCATGAAGCTTTTATTTTTTCTGAGTCACATCAGAACAGAGTATTACAGGCCCTTTAGATCACCTTGAAGTCATCATATAAGTTGGTTAATGGAATGAGCAGTACTCATAACATATTCTTATAACTGCTGATACTAAAATATGTCCGTTGCTACAATTCCGTAAAGTCATTGTGATATGATATGATTAAACTATTATCTCTTAAAGGTGCATTTTACCAGCCTTTAGCAATTATCTGTAAATTGCTTGCATGATTTTTAACCTGGCAAGATTTTATGGTATTCTAACTCTGTTTGTCAATTTGCTGTTCACAGGAAGCTGCTTATACAGGCCTCAAACTGTGGGAACAAGCTATAGGTGCTGGAAACCCTGTTACTAGCAGCAGGTGATTATGCCACTGCTTGATGCAGATCTGTACAGATAAAGTGATAATAAAAATGGAGCTGTAAGTTGTTAACCAAGCCTGTTGCTCACTGTACAGTGTTGGCAGTTCCACTTCAGCAGCACCAGATTTATCCTCTTCATTGATGGTGTCAGATGACAGGACAAACCCTGTGCTTTCAGCATTGGAGCAGGCATGCCTCATTAGATAAGAGTCTTGATTTTAAACAGTGACCCTTACATGCCCCAACAATGAGGCTTTAAGGTCATATGAGACTTGCAAAACAGGGCAAGCCACAGAAAGCACTAGCACAGGACCTAAGGGCATCTCTGCAAACAAATCATAATGTGTACTGGTGGTCTTCATAAGAAACCCACCAGGTGCATGTTTTGAACATGATCTAATACAGTATAAGTAGTTAACCTTTTACCTTCAGTACTTAGCTTTATAAAATTTAAATAACAATTTGAGGTGAGTGGGTTTGACAGTACTTTGATTTTTTTGTGTTTAAAGTTCTGCTTACCATGTATGTGGACTGAATACATTCTTAAAGGTCAAATTAGCAAGTTGCTTAACACTAGAAATAAGCAAAATGGTTATGTGAAATATTCACCAAATTCTGCATTTGGCCATGAAATGTTATTTATTTTGTGTTTCCAGTCTTTCCCAACCACATCACACAGCAGAATGGATTGACCGTCATCATTCCAGTTGTAATCTTAGACTGTAAATTCTGCAAAATGCTAATTTTTCAAATAGAGTGGATAGCACTTAATGGAATGGCAATGCAAAACTGGAACTCGAAAATGATATTACCAGAATGCTGCACTTCTGCTAAACAATCTGAACCGCAGTGTAACTCGATTTGAACAAAATTGTAAAGCAATTTCTCTCATCTCCGCTCTATTCTCTTTCTTCACATTCACTTTTCAGACTTTATTTGTTTTATAGAATGTTAAATTATAAATCATCAATTTATGAATTAAACATGCTGATTGTCATTTATTTTATGTATGCAATTTGTTCCCTGCACAAATGGCATTTGTTCTAGCTTAAGAATTATTGTTGACAGTTATTGTTACAAATCATCAGCATGTTTGTTAACATGGGTATAATGTAGGATTCCTTTTTTAATATTTAATGGCTACAAACAGAGTTTTGTTTAATCTTCAGCAGTCAGCAGAAACAATTTATATTGTGAAACTGTGCCAACTTAACTTTTATTTCTGAACTGTAACCCTGTTATTGGGATACTATTGGCTATGAGTTTAATCTTCTAATCAGATGACACCCAGTCCAGTAAACTATAAACAAGTAGTCTTCCCTCAAATTTAGATGATGAAGGTGCTCCACTATCTCCACAACCAGCTAACAGTATAGCTATTTTTTTAGAAGGTAAATATATTTAACAATTTCTTGATTAGATAAAGTGATTTTCAGCCCTTTAAAATATTTTTTTATTACAAATTTCAGTTTCATATTAGTATTATCTATTGAATATACCATTATCTAATTAAGTGGAAGCAGCACCGATTATAGCAAGGGTCACCAGGGATTGTAAATAATATGCTCACTAAAATACACAACCTTTAATAGAGGTGCTTGAAGTTATTTTAAAGTGGTTCTCAAACTGTTAGCTGTTCGATCAAGATTAAGAGTAATGTACAAATGGGCTTTCAGCACTCAATCAGGATAGTTGATATAGTATAGTATATAGTGCAGCAACATTAATAAGTATAACCAACTCAAATCACAGTAATAGAAATATAGTAAGCAGATGTACAAAAGGCTCTCCTGGATGGCTAAAATATGAGACTTAGTTAGGTTACAACAAGTCCATACAAAGAGTTTTCATCATAAATCAACCTGGATGGTGGAATCCCAATAAGATCTTGTGCACCTATAGTTTTCGTGCTGAGGTGAAACCAATCTCCTAGATAATTTCCATCCCCCACCCCCCCCACACACACACACAAACTTTCTAGTGACCTGACCTGTTACTTTATTTCATTGCAGGCAGATATTATTTATTTTTGTAATAAAAGCTTGTAAATGTACAAAGATTTAGCAATTCTATTTTACAACTACAGATAATCATCATCATCATCAACATTTATTTATATAGCACCAGCAATTCCGTAGCGCTTTACAATTGGAAACAAACGTTAATAAAACAATACTGGGTAATACATACAGACAGAGAGGTAAGAGAACCCTGCTTGCAAGCTTACAATCTATGGGACAATGGGAGTTTGAAACACAAGGGCATGTGCTATACCATATTGCACAGTGGACCAGCTAGAATGCAAAGGTAAAAGTATTGAGTGGGCTGTGTTTGTAGCAATGTTGGTCAGAGCGTTGTTTTGTGTTAGTTGTGTAGAGGGTGGTAATAGGGTAAACTAGGGAGATTAAGATGGTGGTTGAGGATTTAATAAGCTTGCCTGAAGAGGTGGGTTTTCAGAGAACCCTTGAAGGTTTGAAGACCAGAGGAAAGTCTAACTGTGCGAGGTAGGGAAATCCACAAAGTGGGTGCAGCCCAAAAAAAGTCCTGTAACCGGGAATGGGAGGATGTGATGAGAGTGGAAGAGAGATGAAGATCTTGTGCTGAACGGAGGTGTCGAGTTTGGAGATAGTTTAAATCAAGTGAGGAAATGTATGCCGATGCAATTTTGTTGATGCCTTGTATGTTAGTAGAAGAATTTTATATTGTTTTTGTTGAAATACAGGCAACCAATGTAGAGACTGACAGAGTGGCATGATTTAGATATAGAGTTGATGTGGAGAATAAACGATACTTGTGAGTCAAGGATTACACCTAGGGAGCAAGGTTGCGGGGTAGGATTTATGGTCATGTTATCAATAGAAATAGAAATGTCAGGCAGGAAGCTTCTTTTTTGGGTGGGAATATAATTAGTTCAGTTTATGAAAGATTGAGTTTGAGTTGGCGAGAAGACATCCAAGATGAAATAGCAGAAAGACATTCAGTACCGCGAGACAACACAGATGGGGAAAGATCAGGAGAGGATAGATAGATTTGTGTATCATCCGCATAGAGATGATACTAAAATCCAAAGCATCTTATTATTTTTCAAAGAGAAGTGGTGTAGATAGAGAATAGCAGAGGACCTCGGACTGAGCCTTGTGGTACTCCAACTGATAAAGGAAGCGGAGTAGACGTGGATGCAGAGAAATTAACACTGAAAGAGTGTTTAGATAGGTAAGATGAGAACCAGGATAAGACAGTGCCTTCAAGACCTAGGGATTGTAGTGTTTGTATATGGAGAGAGTGGTCAACAGTGTCAAATGCAACAGAGAGATCCAGGAGAATCAGAAGAGAGTAATGGTTTTTACTGTTTGCTGTGATCAAATCATTGACAACCTTGGTCAGTTTCTGTGGAGTGTTGAGAGCGAAAGCCTGACTGAAGAGGATCCAATAGGTTGTTTGCTGTAAGAAAGTGTGTAAGGCGAGTGTAGGCAATTCTCTTGAGAAGCTTGGAGGGGCATGGGAGCTGAGAGATGGAGCGGTAATTTGTGAGAGAGTTTGGGTCAGAAGTTTGTTTTTATTAAATGGGAGTAATCACTGCATGCTTGAATAGTGATGAAAAAATACCAGTAGAAAGAGATAGATTACAGATTTTAGTTAATGTACAATATGTAGAGCTGCTCAATGCATGCAACTAAAATTCATTGAAACTGTAATAAAGCAATATCCATAAATGCAAATTTTTATTTATTTATTTTGTTCCATTTGTTGCAAGTTGCTACATCTTAGGTGCCAAAAGCAATGTTGCGTGCTGGGATTGATATTAATTGTTCAACCATTATGATTATGTGCTGAAGGAGAAGGAGTTTAATAAAAAAAAAAATCTAAATTTCTAGGAGATGGTCTGGCACCCAACAATTTCTTTGACTTTGCACTACACCACCACTATTGTCCATTTCAACTCAACCTGTGCGTTACACCTGAACTGAGTGTTCAGGGTACCCATTGATCATGGGTGCTACACCCATAACATAGCAGGAGCTAAATAGGAGAGCAACTGTGAGTGGGGTACCACACCACATCATTCCTTCCCGAGTAAGTGTATATGCAACATTAGCAGGGTTTCACAATAGTACTAATTAATGCTGAGGAAGTAGTATGGCCTTCAGCCCTTTCTGCTCCCTGACCCAACTTACATGGTCAGACATATAAGGTATCATAACTTATTGCATAGGAAATATAGAGATCTCCAATTAAGTCTATACCATTAAGACCTATGTGAACATGGTGATATTTAAGTCTATCAAAAGTAAGGTAATGAATTCTCCTAACAAATGGAGGCCAGCACTCAGATTATTTGCTACGGACAGAGCAAAGATTATAGGAGTTCAGGTGAAGAGTTTTTGGGCCTAATTTATCTCCAAACGTAAGTGGTTTTGCGTGCCATATTTTGTGTAAAGTATCTCTGTGTATAATCAGAAATAGACCATGCACTAATGAATGTATTTACAGGCAATTCATGTCTGAACGCAAATGACACTTACAACTGCCTAAGACTTCAGGGGAGGAATGGGGGAGGAAAAAGGGCAAATGAACGTAGGCAATGTACAGTAAAGGCATGACGAGGGTGTGCTTTTCTCTAATGTGGCACCCTATATGACAACCAGTTTTTCCCTCTCATGCTCCCAGTGCCCAACAGCCCTTTTCAGTAATGCCCATGCCCCCCAACGTTTCTCTTACATGCGGACCAGCTCTTTATTACATGGCACCCCATGTCCACCAACTCTTCTCGCACATGTCCATTGTACACCAGCATTTCTCTCAAATGCACCCTGCCCAATAACTTTTATATCACATACATCACCGCTGACCAGCATTTTCCTAATATGCCCCCCAAATGCCCACTAGCTTTTCTCACATGGCATTGGAATATGCCCAGTAGGATTCTTCTTATGTGTCATCCCATATGCCCACCAGTGTTTCTCTCACATGTCCCCTGCCCATCAGCTTTTCTCACACATGCCTCCTGCCCACCAGCTTTTTTTTTTACATTGCACCACATGCCCCCTGTTTTTCTCATCCATCCATCATCACCCACTATCTTTTACCTCACATGACACTCCCAACCTACCATATTATCTCGCACATGACTATCTGCAAACCAACTTCTCCCTGCACAACAGTTTTCCCTCATGACACTCGCTGCCACCAACTTTTCTATCACATCATACTTGTGAACACCCAGCTTTTCTATAACATGCCAATATGCCAACCAGCTTTTTTCTTATGACAAATGCCAACAGCATTTTCTCACACTTGCACACTGCACACAATCTATTCTCACACATTATTATTATTATTAATTTTTATTTATAGGGCGCCACAAAGTATCCGTAGCGCCGTACAAGGACAAACAATGGCACAGTACAAGGTGAAACAGCACAGTACAAGTAACAGTAAGCACTATAACTCTGGGGGCTCAGGCACAGCATGAAAGAGAGGGAGGGAGGGGAAAAGTGAGTACAGGCAGGTAACTATGGCCCAAGAGGGTGGGCACGGATGACAGGTTGAGAGTCACACATGCCCAACAGCTTTTCTCTCACATCCCCCCTGCCCACCAGCTGTCCTCACCTATGCATCACCATCAGATTTTACCTCACATGACACCCCTTCCTACCCAATATTCTCTCACATGCTCATCTACCCACCAGATTTTCTCTCATGCAACCTGCCTTTCAACTTTTTGTCCCAAGTCACCGACTGCTCACTAACTTTTCCCTTACATGCCTCCTGCACACTTGCTTTTCACACATGTCTCAACAGTTTCTCACTCACTTGCTACCACATTAGCCCAGCAACTTTTCTCACATGCCACCACATATGCCCACCAGTTTTTCTTTATGCCACTATACAAACTCACAAGCATTCCTCTCATTTGCCATCCCCTATGCCATCCAGCTTTTCCTACACATGCCATGCCTTATCCCCTCCACATATTCTCTCACATGCCCCCTTGTTCACCAACCTTTCTCTCACATGCCCATCAGCTTTTCTATAATCTGACATCCCATATTCCCTCTAGGTTTTATAAATGGTAGTCGTATTCTTCACACTCTAATTGAGATTTTTCAAGTTGCAGGCTATAAGAAAGGAACTTACAGTCAAGTAGTAATTGATGTTCACGTAGCAGTTACTTGTATAAGATAATAGACTGCAGTTTTCTCCGAAGAGTTCAGTGTCAATCCTCCACGATACAGCTGATTCCCGTATTCGAATCAGCTGTATTGTGTTCGAATACGGGAATCAGCTGTATCGTGGAGGATTGACACTGAACTCTTCGGAGAAAACTGCAGTCTATAATCTTATACAAGTAACTGCTACGTGAACATCAATTACTACTTGACTGTAAGTTCCTTTCTTATAGCCTACAACTTGAAAAATCTCAATTAGAGTGTGAAGAATACGACTACCATTTGAAAGTCAGTGGTTGCTCAAATGCCCAGTCAAGTCTTCTGCATTTTATCTGATTCTTTATTGTTTATATGTATTTTTTGTGAATGGAATAGATTGTTATCTTTAGGATAACAGTTTAAAATCTCTTTCTCTGTATTTTTGGTTAACAGAAAACCCAGTAGCGCTGCAACGACTCCTTCTATACCAGTATCTATTTAATCTACTTACAGCTTGTGTTACGATATCCTTTGAGTGCCCTTAAACACAAACCTGCTTTCTGTTGATTCCTATATTTAGAAAGTTGTGTGGGTGCACCACTTCTAGGTGACGGAGATATGATGTAATAAATATTATTGACTATATATTCCACCACCTTGAAATAATAGGATTGTTCTGGTGCGATACAGTTATTTTCCTCTTAATCAGGTGTAAATTTTGTCAGAATTTTTATGAACTAAGGTGACTGCAATTTCTTTCAGATGATCCGGGGGAGTAGGCTGAACCTTATCAAGCACACAGTGACTTACAGATTGAGGAGGAAAGTAGACCGGGTATGATGACCTCGGTGCACTTCTATCTAACCATTTTTTTCTTTTCAAATTAAAAGTCTCTTCTTGGAGACTCCTCAGTGAGCAAATGGTTTCCCAACATGGGGTAGCCCTGTTCTTAATGAATGGGTATGTGGAGGAACAGTGAAGAGCTTCAGGGTGCTACATAGGATAGGCATCTTCCAGGCTCCATACTCCTGAGATTAATGATGACAAGAAAATGTAGAGTTTTGCATTCTGATTTCTATAAGCCCCTTTCAATGAAAGACTGCCTTAATGATATCTGCTCAGAAGGTATAGCTTTGGTCAATGATCATAGGATACACCTGAAGTTCGGGGACATTGGCTGGTTCTCCTTCCATGACTATACATGAGAATAAACCTGAAGCATAAAGATGCCCAAGATCATTGCTGCCCTCAGGAGGAATGTCCAGGGGAGGTGGAGACAATGGATCATTCCTTAATCAAGAATCCTTTTCATGTAGAGGTTTACAAAAGAGTTTGGTGTGTTGAATATATTGTGCCTTTCAGAGCTTAGTTATCCTGAGTGGGTTTATGGGGCACTCAAGAGGTATACGAACTTTAGGTGAGCACTAGCTACAGTAGTGTTTAGGTATTTAACATGGAATGCACGGTGTCAGATATCCATACAAAGATAGGTTCTTCCTTGTTATGTGGTGGTAGGTAATATTCTTCATGAGTTATGAAAATCAGTTATATGGCACGTAGTTAGATGAAAGCCATCAGGTGGGCCAGACTCTGGCATAACCTGAAGACCTCTTAGTGGATTGTGGAGGTCTAATGTCCTCCATCATTGGGTCTTTTCTATTCTTTTGACTCGCCCCCTTATATTTTATGTGAAATACAATTGGCTGCTGTAAAATGGGCAGACAAAACTTTATCCCTTAAAAGGTAAGTGCATTGTACACACACCCAAACATAGTACATTTAAGTGTGTTCAGCTATAGGGGCCTCTCTTGTCTAAGTAAATAGGCAAATATGGGATGTCCTTTTCTAGCAGCATGCTATATACCCCCCAACACTGAAAGATATCAAAGCGGGACAGTTGACTAAAGGGGGCGTGCCCGCGTCATCACAGGGGCATGCCTGCATCATCATGGAGGTGTGTCTGTGTCATCCCAGGGGTGTGGCCATCCTCTCCGGGAAATTGCCTAGCACTACAGCAGGGAACTAAAGACTTGGAGACTATATATTAAGGTGAGCTGGACTCTGGAACAATGGCGATCACTTTCTCCTCCAGGAGGGTGGCGCAGACGTAGTAGCACACTAACAGCAGATCACAAACCTCCCAAATTGCCCAAAAAGCGGGAAAATGCTGTCCCGATCAGGAAGGCGGGACAGAGCACTCAAATCAGGAATGTCCCACCTAAATCGGGACAGTTGGGAGGTATGATGCCAGCCTAAGATATACAGTAATATAAGGCCCCCTATTTCCAAAACCCTTTTGTTAACATTTATAAATTCAATATGTCTGCTAGATCTTACTGTCTATAGGACAAGAGTGCTGATTACTATAATGAGTGTAATACAGGTAGTCATGCTACTCATGTGGCCCAAACAATATGTAATACCTCTTTCCTTTTTCATACAAGTGTAGTCCTATGGCATATAAAATGTTCTTAGTTCCCAACTCTAAATAGGCTATTTGTTTGTCATCCTTTGCATGGTGCTTGGCCCGGTTGCAGACTACGTAACTGTAAGCAGAAACAACCGAAAGGTAGGGTAATTATGTTTGGTACTGGTAGTCATTGACAGTATATATTGTAAATCCAAAAAACGTATGCAGCGCTAAAGTCCTGTCTATAGAAAAAGATATACCACCGCACTAAGTATTTATTTACGTATCCAGGATAATATTATATTATCTTAATAGTTAGGTTATATATCTGGATTGGTGCGCCTCTACATGTGAAACATTGAATTGAAACACAAGTGAAAGAGGGAAACATGCTTAGCAAGGGCACTCTGTAATAATCATGTTTATTAAAATATACCTTTTATTTTTATAATTTTAAAAAATACAGTGTTCCCATAATAAGCCTAAATATAGTAGGCAGCGAAATAATAAAAAGAAAGAAGTAATGAAAATAAAGATTTAAAATAAAGATGTTAATAAACTGGCAGATTATGCCAAGCCTCACTGTGTTGTTTGCTTTATTGAGAAATATATTTCATTAATTAGTAATTCTCTCTCTATATATATCCCCAATTGACCATAGGTGTCAGTGTATAGATTCAGGTTACTTAATGACAAAGTTTGTATTCATCACCTGTATCGTTATTTACAGTATATTGTTGCTTATATAAGGATTTTATTCCTCAATTATTTTCATACACATTGACATAAACCACATGACTATATGTCTGTTGTAAAAGGTTAGTCCTTGAGATTGAATAGTGTAGTGACCTATCATTGACTCTATTAGTGATCATGTAGATCGATATACATAATAGAGCTGCTCCAAAGCTATTAACATAGGTTTATACTACAATCTCAAAAACGCTGTTGCCGCTATTGTCAAATATCATATATCCTGTGCTAAGCTTAGTTATCAGCACAGGGTAATCTAAATCCTGTTAGTGGCTTTCCCTTGGCTAATAGGATTAGCGGTCCAATTCACCTCTATTATAACGGGATTAACATCCCTCTGATAATTGGACCTATAGTATTTAGAGCATATAGTTCAGTGTGTCCCTATTATTATGGGATTAATATCCCTATGGGAATTGGGTTGGTAGTATTTTCAAAGCATATTATTGCAGCGCGAGAGATCCAAACAGCACAGCGAGGCGAACGCCGATGCGCGTTTCGCTACTCGCTTTAACTTTTGCCTAAGTTAAAGCGAGTAGCAAAATGCGCGTCAGCGTTTTTGAGATTGTAGTATAAACCTATGTTAATAGCTTTGGAGCAGCTCTATTATGTATATCGATCTACATGATCACTAATAGAGTCAATGATAGGTCACTACACTATTCAATCTCAAGGACTAACCTTTTACAACAGACATATAGTCATGTGGTTTATGTCAATGTGTATGAAAATAATTGAGGAATAAAATCCTTATATAAGCAACAATATACTGTAAATAACGATACAGGTGATGAATACAAACTTTGTCATTAAGTAACCTGAATCCATACACTGACACCTATGGTCAATTGGGGATATATATAGAGAGAGAATTACTAATTAATGAAATATATTTCTCAATAAAGCAAACAATACAGTGAGGCTTGGCATGATCTGCCAGTTTATTAACATCTTTATTTTAAATCTTTATTTTCATTACTTCTTTCTTTTTATTATTTCGCTGCCTACTATATTTAGGCTTATTATGGGAACACTGTATTTTTTAAAATTATAAAAATAAAAGGTATATTTTAATAAATATGATTATTACGGAGTGCCCTTGCTAAGCATGTTTCCCTCTTTCACTTGTGTTTCAAGCTAAAGTCCTGTCTGTCTTGAAGAATATAGATATTAGTAAATAAAATATGGACCACAAATCGTCAAATGTATAAATTTATTACAGTATATATGACTTGTTGAAAGAAGAGAACTATATAACAGTAAACAAAAATCACACATAAATAACAATCCGAAACCCTTTAAGTGTTGTTAATATTTTTTATCAGATTCCATAGAGGAAAGAACGTATTAAAGTATACTTATATTTTCTTAACGATGTTCTCTGTATTTATTAATTCTTACTTAGGATATTCCCCCAAATCAGATTCACATAGAAAGATAAAAAATCACAATAGTACAATACTGTTTGTGAAAAACAGTATTGTACTATAAAACAATATTTCATCCAAAGTGCAACCATACATTTCTTTGAAAATAAGAGTGACCTCTACCAGCGAGCTGCCCCTTAATGTCAGGCTATTCACTAGACTCTCAATGGAATGGACACTTCAATATCAAACTTTGCTCTTCTTAAATCTTTCTCCAGGAGATCAAATGCAATATATATATATATATATATATATATATATATATATATATATATATAAACAAAATCAATAATATATATTTCTTTTTTAACTGGGGTATTTTTTTTATTTTAAAGCGTAATGGTTGGAAAATAGCACATACTTTGAAATGACACTGGACAAAATTAGTTCAAATTCCTTTTTGCTTCTATATCAGATAATCTCTTACCAAGTCAAAGTGACAACATGCTCTCATTTGATGCTAACAACCTTCTGTATGACTTTCCAGCTATCATTTTCCTAGATAACATCCCCCTCAGGCAACACTCGCTTGGACACCATCAATTTAAATTTAAATATATATATATATATATATATATATATATATATATATATATATATATATATATATATATATATCTATATAATATATTTTTCCTGTAATCTATTCTGAGTGCATGTTACTGTCTCCTAATATATTTAGAAGACACCAACATCAATGAATCACCTAATCATCACATGTCAGTGATCTTAAATCAGTTGTTCTTGACACGCTGTGAAGTGAAAAACAGACACTGACCAAAGTAGCCGAGATAAAGCTCCCTGCTGCCCGAAAATCGGGAAAGGTAGCGGACTTAATTACCCCCCTTAGGGGTATTAAATTACACCATCAATGAAAAGAGTAGAGAGTTCTGTTTGTCAGGGATGCAAGATAACACGCCACAGTCACAGATATATCGGCAATTTTCTGTCCCCTTGCTCTTGATTACATTGAGGGATTATTAAATGACACACAGTCACTCACTGTCAATGACTATGATAATGAATGCCAGTGAGAGAGAAAGAACATGGAGGAAACCCTCCTGGCCCCAGTGCTGTGAGGCATAATTGCTAACCACTAAGCCACCATGCTTAGCATGTTGACAACCACTATTTACACATACTATTGTTATTTTAGTACAATTTTAGTATAAATGTTTTTCCCTATATGCCAGCGATTTTTATGAAGCTTAATTTAAATTTGTTATGGAATTACCATCTTGGAAACATACAGGTAAAGTTTAAAAAATATATATATATAAACCCAAAACTTCATCAAGACTGTTGATACCAACAGCTATCTACATTTTAAAAGTAGCCATGTCAATAGATGGAAAACAAACATCCCCTTTTCACAATTCTCGAGAATCAAGCGAAATTGTAGCAACGAGTCACAATGCAAAATCCAATTTTCCGTATATGCACAGCGCTTTCAAGATAGAGGATATCCTGAACAATTATTACTAGAGGCTCTGAAAAAAACAGAGGAAACCAACAGGAATGAATTAATGCAGTATAGAAACAAAGAACCAAAAACTGGATATGTTCCGTTCATCACCAACTATAGTGCAGGTGAACGTAGGATTAGGTCAACGATAACTAAACACTGGGAAGTACTGAGAATGGACCCCATTCTAGCTAATATCCTACCCACCAGACCTGATATTGTCTTTCGCAAGAGTAGAACCCTTAAAGACGCCTTAGCCCCCAGCATGATACCAGAAGGTACTTTGAACTCTAGAAAAACATTCCTGGAAATCAAGGGATCCAACAAATGTAATCACTGCAATATGTGCAAATATGCACATCCAGTCAAGAAAATATTTTATAATCATGACAATAGTATGAAATATGACATTAAACAATTCATGAATTGCCAAACATCATCCGTGATTTATCTTTTAGAATGCTCGTGTGGATTGAAGTATGTGGGCAAAACTAAGAGACCATTGAAATTGCGGATACAAGAACATGTCCGCAATATAAAAAACCGAATAGAATCACATTCAGTATCTAAACACTTTATTAGCACACATAATTCAGACCCTAGTTCCCTTACATTCAAAGGAATCGAAAATGTCCAATTAGGTCCAAGAGGGGGCGATATCCAGACAAAGTTATCCAGACGTGAGATGTTCTGGATCTTTCAATTAGGCACCTTGGCCCCCACTGGTTTTGATGAAGGCTATGAGATTGCACCTTTTCTATGACTTTTACATGTCTTTTATATATCTTTTATATGTCTTTTATATGTCTTTTATGTCTTTTATGATTTTTATGAATTTTATTCTATTAATACTATAGAATGATTCACCTGAGTGATCCCCCCTTGCTACGTATTGTTTTAAGCTAATATTTTGTAATGGTATATCTTATATATGTAATACATATCTGAGCCCTCCCTGGTATGTATTTTAAACTATACTGTATAATTGTAACTGCTAAGGACAATATTACTCACTACTTATTATTTATATGTACTGTATATTTATATGTTTATACCTGAAAGTATGTTCACTTATATTGGATCTATAGATCCCGGTTATTTATCACTATTTCCTAAGCATTAGCACTATTAGCACTCTAGCACTTTACTAAGATGGCCATTTTCTGGAGCCATTTATTTATTTCTCCCTTACCAAGATGGCCACCGCCATACTCTATTATATCACCTGCACCAAAATGGCCAACAATCAGGCTGATCAATTGAAACTCCTTTACCAAGATGGCCACCGCTGTATCTTATCAGGCTGATCCATTGAAACTCCTTTACCAAGATGGCCACCGCTATATCTTGAGTTTTATAACCACTATAATTATTGTGAGTTACTGCATTCCCCACATCCCACAATATCCCTCATATTTCACTATTACCAATTGAACAGAGGACTGCCTGTGATCAGAAAATCACGCCAGTACCGTAGTCGTGCATGTGCAGTAAGACCAATGAATCGCGCATGCGCAGTCCATCCAGCGCAATGCGCATGCGCAAAATGGCGATGCGCATCAGTATAAATACATCCCTGGTTTAGACCACACTTATCACCTCCTGAGGAAGTCCTGTTGAGGATGAAATGTGTAGAGGCTCTGTTCTAATCGTTCCTGTGTATATTGGATCACCATACCATCAGTTAATCCTGTGCGGAAGACTGTGGGAGGTTCCTGTTGTACCTGAGGACATGGTATATCTGATACCTGAATTTCAGATAAGCTTGTATTTTCATTACTCTGTGTGAGTGTGCATTTTATATGTTAATTCTGATTAAATACTGTTACTTTTGAAATACTACACCATATAGTGTATTATCTTCTTTTTCTTATCCACTGAGTGGAAGAAAGATATGGTGTTTACAGTATGCTGCTGTTATATGACTGGAGTACAGACTTGCAGTTGCTGAGAATGCTGACCACATATTATTGAAAGAGAAGTGGTGATTAAGCTGTGTTCCAGTCTCTGGATTAATTATACAGATAAGCGATATAATTCCTTGGGTGTGTAACACTATGGTGATGGGCTATCACTAACACACTGCTCCTACTAATCCTATGCTTTTAATATTCTGTCGTTTTATATATGCAACACTGGACATATACCCTTGGTCCTAGAGGACCGTCCAGCAAGCGTGGAACATTGAACTGTTGTTTTATTACTACTTCCGCACTAAACTTGGGTTAATTTCCCTAGTAACACACCATTGTGCGCCGTATCCTTATTTGACTTTATATAATTCTGGACTTACCTACCAATTACAAGGAAGGCTGCCTCCATATGTGGAAGAGGTGTTTTTGTCGACTTTCTATTTATTTACTCCACACATTACTGTTGTGAGCGCCAGTGTTTATTACGTATTTTGCTATATATATATATATATATATATATATAAAAACATAACCTTATTAAAGCCCAACATTTTAATAAATCCCACATATTTCTAAAATCATTAGAAATCATCATTGTAAAGTAGCTAAGAGAAGAAGCATAGCAAAGTATTTTTTAAACATTTGGTTTTCCCCATTATATACATGTAAAAGGGATATACTCAATATGGTAGCAAAATAAATCTCTGTCCAGGAAAATTATATAATATTAAGCTATCTGATGCAGTGCAAAAACATGACGAATGGTGTAGACATTTCAGATGCACAATCAGCACGCATCTCTGACAGTGATAGGCTTAAAGGACAATCATAATCTAAACAGTACTAGCTAACAATGCAAATATACTGTCATAAATATGTATTGTGCTTTTTTCTTCTGGGCTAGATGGCTGAACTTCAGACAGGTCAGCCAAGGATGTCACAACAGTCAATTTGTAGCCATGGCTAGTTTTTATTCATAACATAAAAATAAACAAACGGAAACAAAAGTCCTAGCATGCCTGGCAACTAACTTATACACAGGAACTCCCTCTCTAAATTGAGGAGCTTAGTGTCTCACACATATGCAAAGCAATCAAACTTACAGACCGCAAAATGCAGTATCTCTCAGGAGCCATGTGACCTCCTCCCCAGGTATTGAGAGAGTGAATGAACTGCCCAGCAGCCTTTTAAAAGCATCTCATCAGGCACATCTCCTGACTGGTAGCAATTTTCTAACTTGGTGGAAAATCCAAAATGGGACTTATGAATGGAGACTGCCTTTGGCTTTCCATTCATACCCCAGGGACCCTTATACCAAGTATTCCTACAGCTGAACACACTATTTGGGAAGTTTTTTCCCACAAACAGACAATCTCTCTCTGGTTTTTTAAACAAAAATGACAGAAATTCAGAACTTATATACCTGCCATTTAATATCTTCCCAGTGCATCTGTCACACTACATATACAAATATATACCCTATATGTAAAAATACAATTATGTTGCTCAATTAGACATCTTCTTTAAGTGTAGTAGGCAACATTGAAATAATTTTGATCTTTAGCTAGTCTCCGTGTACACAATAAAATGCACTGCATGTATCTGTCACGAGCTGCGGCAATACGCCGCATCCTGGCGTGATCTAGCAGCCGGGCGTGTGCATTGGATACAATGCACTGCTATTTATCCTTGAGCTTATCTTTGTAGCATAGAGTAGGAGGGTGTAGGGACATCCTCCAACACCAGGGGGAGCTCCCCTATGATTTAAATTGGTTCATTTATATATTTATACATGTTCCTGATTTATGTTATTATCTATGTCAGTTCTAAGCTAGTAAATTAATTAGCAGCCTCCTTAGGCTGATTGTCATCCCTGTGCTCCTTTTTTCTGATTGGCCCATCAAAGTATTTAAGGCAGGGAGGGCTTAGCCTCACTGCCGGTTACAGCGTCCAGTTTCCTGTTAGCTTACCTGCTCCTGTGCTGTGTTTGGTGAAATCCTTTTGGAATGATTTCTGTGTATGACCTCTGCCTATTTCCTTGATTTTGATACACCTTGTTGCTCTGATCTTCTGCCTGTACCCGGACTCTGAACCATTGCCTGTGACCCTGACCTCCCGTCTGCACCCGGAAGCTGAACCAGTGCTTGTGACCCTGACCCTGCTGGTAGCTGACTTCTCCACTGGTGCTCTGTCCAATCCGCAGACCCCCTGGCCTTTCCTAGTCTGTGCATTACCTTCTGTATCTGTGCACCGCCGTGCAGGCATAAACTTGTACTACTCTGAGCACAAGTCCTGGGGGCATCCGAGTACCTATGATCATAACCAGTCTCTACGGGAAAGGCGGCTGCTAAAAGTGAAGACCATAACAGTATCTAAACAGAAAATAAGAAATTAGACTGTGTATTATTTAGAGATGGGCGGGTCCGGTTCTCCGAGAACCGAACCCACCCGAACTTTGGGTATCCGAGTACCGAGCTGAGCAGCTCGGTACTCTCCCGCCAATTCCGAATCCAAATCGAGGCCGAACGTCATTGTGACGTCGTCGGATCTCGGGACTCGGTTCTCGCGATACTTCAACTTTATAAATACACGCCTCCACAGCAATCCATCGCCATTTGACAGAGGGAGAGAGCAGGGTGTAGTCATAGGCTAATTAGAGCAGGGACAGAGAAAGAATACAATATTGTTCTTGCAATTGCTCTAACCAAAATCGCTAGTGCAGAGAGGAGGATAGAGGTTTATTATTTTTTCTTCATATTTGGCACTCCCCAGCGCTTTTGGGTTGTCCCCCATAATTGTGCATTAATATTTCTGGCTGTCAAAAGTCATATCTGTCAGCAGTATCTACTCAATAAATGTTAGCACTCCTCAGTGTTTTTGGGGTGTCCTCTCT
The DNA here is from genome assembly GCF_038048845.1 of Mixophyes fleayi. Taxonomy (NCBI): domain Eukaryota; kingdom Metazoa; phylum Chordata; class Amphibia; order Anura; family Limnodynastidae; genus Mixophyes; species Mixophyes fleayi. The sequence continues at coordinate 66,538,225 of NC_134412.1, read as the reverse complement.
AATTGTGCATTAATATTTCTGGCTGTCAAAAGTCATATCTGTCAGCAGTATCTACTCAATAATTTTAAGCACTCCTCAGTGTTTTTGGGGTGTCCTCTCTAATTGTGCATTAATATTTCTGGCTGTCAAAAGTCATATCTGTCAGCAGTATCTACTCAATAATTTTAAGCACTCCTCAGTGTTTTTGGGGTGTCCTCTCTAATTGTGCATTAATATTTCTGGCTGTCAAAAGTCATATCTGTCAGCAGTATCTACTCAATAAATTTTAGCACTCCTCAGTGTTTTTGGGGTGTCCTCCCTAATTGTGCATTAATATTTCTGGCTGTCAAAAGTCATATCTGTCAGCAGTATCTACTCAATAAATGTTAGCACTCCTCAGTGTTTTTGGGGTGTCCTCTCTAATTGTGCATTAATATTTCTGGCTGTCAAAAGTCATATCTGTCAGCAGTATCTACTCAATAATTTTAAGCACTCCTCAGTGTTTTTGGGGTGTCCTCTCTAATTGTGCATTAATATTTCTGGCTGTCAAAAGTCATATCTGTCAGCAGTATCTACTCAATAATTTTAAGCACTCCTCAGTGTTTTTGGGGTGTCCTCTCTAATTGTGCATTAATATTTCTGGCTGTCAAAAGTCATATCTGTCAGCAGTATCTACTCAATAAATTTTAGCACTCCTCAGTGTTTTTGGGGTGTCCTCCCTAATTGTGCATTAATATTTCTGGCTGTCAAAAGTCATATCTGTCAGCAGTATCTACTCAATAAATGTTAGCACTCCTCAGTGTTTTTGGGGTGTCCTCTCTAATTGTGCATTAATATTTCTGGCTGTCAAAAGTCATATCTGTCAGCAGTATCTACTCAATAATTTTAAGCACTCCTCAGTGTTTTTGGGGTGTCCTCTCTAATTGTGCATTAATATTTCTGGCTGTCAAAAGTCATATCTGTCAGCAGTATCTACTCAATAATTTTAAGCACTCCTCAGTGTTTTTGGGGTGTCCTCTCTAATTGTGCATTAATATTTCTGGCTGTCAAAAGTCATATCTGTCAGCAGTATCTACTCAATAAATTTTAGCACTCCTCAGTGTTTTTGGGGTGTCCTCCCTAATTGTGCATTAATATTTCTGGCTGTCAAAAGTCATATCTGTCAGCAGTATCTACTCAATAAATGTTAGCACTCCTCAGTGTTTTTGGGGTGTCCTCTCTAATTGTGCATTAATATTTCTGGCTGTCAAAAGTCATATCTGTCAGCAGTATCTACTCAATAAATGTTAGCACTCCTCAGTGTTTTTGGGGTGTCCTCTCTAATTGTGCATTAATATTTCTGGCTGTCAAAAGTCATATCTGTCAGCAGTATCTACTCAATAATTTTAAGCACTCCTCAGTGTTTTTGGGGTGTCCTCTCTAATTGTGCATTAATATTTCTGGCTGTCAAAAGTCATATCTGTCAGCAGTATCTACTCAATAAATGTTAGCACTCCTCAGTGTTTTTGGGGTGTCCTCTCTAATTGTGCATTAATATTTCTGGCTGTCAAAAGTCATATCTGTCAGCAGTATCTACTCAATAATTTTAAGCACTCCTCAGTGTTTTTGGGGTGTCCTCTCTAATTGTGCATTAATATTTCTGGCTGTCAAAAGTCATATCTGTCAGCAGTATCTACTCAATAAATTTTAGCACTCCTCAGTGTTTTTGGGGTGTCCTCTCTAATTGTGCATTAATATTTCTGGCTGTCAAAAGTCATATCTGTCAGCAGTATCTACTCAATAATTTTAAGCACTCCTCAGTGTTTTTGGGGTGTCCTCTCTAATTGTGCATTAATATTTCTGGCTGTCAAAAGTCATATCTGTCAGCAGTATCTACTCAATAATTTTAAGCACTCCTCAGTGTTTTTGGGGTGTCCTCTCTAATTGTGCATTAATATTTCTGGCTGTCAAAAGTCATATCTGTCAGCAGTATCTACTCAATAAATTTTAGCACTCCTCAGTGTTTTTGGGGTGTCCTCCCTAATTGTGCATTAATATTTCTGGCTGTCAAAAGTCATATCTGTCAGCAGTATCTACTCAATAAATGTTAGCACTCCTCAGTGTTTTTGGGGTGTCCTCTCTAATTGTGCATTAATATTTCTGGCTGTCAAAAGTCATATCTGTCAGCAGTATCTACGCAATGGATTCAAAGCAGTCCACATATGATCTAAATGAGCAACCAGGTTCTGTCACCAGTCCTGATGTTAGTGTTCCCAGTACGTCATCTGGCCAAGGCGATGTCAAACAACAGAGTGTTTTCAAATTAGTGCAAAAAACAAAAACCAAAAAAAAATTTACTGTATTGAAGCGAAAAAGAAGTGTAACTGAGTAAAAGTTAAGTGACGATAAAAAAAAAATTGCAAGCATGCCATTCTACACACGCAGTGGCAAAGAGAGAATGAGGCCTTCACCTTTGGCTATTAGTGGCAGATCCCAAAAAGTTACCCAGCCTACAATTGGTGCACAACTACTGTTACGCGTCAAAGCCGAGCTGCAAGATAACAGTGAGGCATTACAGGAGAATATTTGCTCTGATTCACAAATGACAACAATCCCTGTGGAGAGTCCATCCAACAGTGGGATGTCTAATCGTGACCATTCTGTTAGTCTACCCATAAAGAAGGGCCCTTTCAGCAGTTCTGCTGATATGTGCCTGAACAGCCCGAGTGTAGCCGGTGATACACCAAGTGAGGATGACACTTTGTCTTTAGAAGAGGATGTGGGGGAGATTTGGGTATCCGACGATGAGGATGCGGTTGATTGTGTAAGTCCTGCAGCAGTGTGGCACCAGTGGGAGCAGTTCTGGCATGTGAGGTTCTGGCACCAATATGCACTTTCCAAACACAAGCAGGGATGACGCAGGGGGCAGACCACAACAGTTTGACATCTGGGCTGGTTTGAAGGATTTGTCAAAAAAATGTGTGACCTTGACCATAATTCCAACCAATCCTACTATTAACATGCAAAGGATGGTGGAGGGCCTATCAGGGATTAAACTGTATTTTTCATAATTTTCACTAATAATGTTTGGGTGTAATATACACCCAAAGACGAGTGCTCAATTGCTAAGAGTCATTGATGGAGAGGAAGACAAGCAGGCTTGTCTGTAGAATTTGCAGGCAAATTGTGCTGCGTTATATAGGTAACACCCAAAGAGAAGAGCTCCATTGCTCCATTGCTAAGTGTAATTGCTGAAATAGAAATAATAGGGCTGACAGTCTTGGTCTAAATCTGCAGTTACATTTTATTGTACCATAGCTCACTGCGAAACTGGAGAGGTGGCAGGGTTTAGTGATAATCTTCCTCCAACAATACTAATTCATCCCAATATCCCAATATCATAGAAGTCTGTGTAGTATGATGTAATTGCTGATAATGGCCTTCCAAAGGGAATGACTAGTTGATTTTAGGGCAGAGCTGTCACGGTTTTTGGGCAATTCTTTTACAGCACAGCAAATATCAAAATGTTTAGCGGACTCATCTGCATCACCACTGGGTGTCTTGGGAAAGCAATTTCTTTTACTACAAGCAGTTGCCAGAGAAACTGAAGGAGAAGACGTCCCAACAAGATGTTGATAAGTCTGGGATCCTTGCAAAGAAAATTAAGTATTTCATCTACAATTAAAATATAGTTAGCACATTTACTTTGTTTTATTGCACACTATAATTTTATGTAGCACCTTTTCAAAATCTATTATTAAGGCAATCACTTGACTCAAGCTAACCGTGTCTGCACTTTCTTCACAGGTAACTACTTCGCTGGACTAAAGTATATTCCCCTCAAATGCTAATCTTCTTGCAGCTGCTGTATTCTCCTACATGCTGTTGCAGAAACCACAAATTGACCCTAAATGTTTATGGACACAAACAGCATCTCCTGCATGTCATTTTTCAAAAGTTCTGTAACACCAAGTTGATAGTGTGTGCAAAACAGGAAATGTGATGGAATTCAGCCCCGCTGTAATGCTGGACCAATATTGGGGTCGTAATCAGAAATGACATATCCTCAGGAGACTCCAAGCAGGATTAGCCATCTTTCAATGACATCCCTTAGTTTTTGGAACAGTTTGTCAGCTGTATGCCTCTTAGTGAAGCTGCTGATACACAGAGTAGCCTACTTCTCAAAAATGTGATGTACCTGGGTACATGCTGCTGCTGTCCATGCTGGGGAAGGCGAATGACCAACCCAGTGGGCTTTCACAATCATATAATATTTTGTTTGCCCAGTTACGCTTGTACACATATCTGTGGTTAAGTGTACAGTGGGTAGAATACCATTTTGTCACCCAATAATGACATTTTTAGTAAACTTTCGGTACAGGAGAGAATTAGCTTTTCTAGTAAAATGGTATAGTGATGACATTTGCTAACAGGGACATAACACCTCAATTAAATGTCTTAAACCAACTGTATTAATGTCACTCACCGGACTGTGAGTGCTTCTTCCCGGACATTTAGGAACCGTGGTCGTCCTCCATCCTGAGGGACTGCGCATGCGCAGCCCTTTCTATACCTCCAGTGTATGTTCCTTTAACTTAATTGGCAGATCAGGCAACCTCCCTATATTAAGCACCTGTGGTCATCACCACATTGCCTGATCTTGGAGTCTCATTCCCCATGAGTCTCTGAAGGTGTTCCTGTGTTTCCTCGTTTATTCAGCCCAGCTGATTCCTGTGGTTTCCAAACCACTTCTACCTCTGTGGTTTCCAAACCACTTCTACTACTGTGGTTCCCATACCACTTCTACCATCTACTGTGTTTCATCGTGACTGTTGAGCTGATTCCTATCCGCTGCCTCCGTGCACTACAGTCTTCTAATCACTTCAACTCTACCATTTATCATTGGGACTGTTAGCTGATGCCTATCCGCTGCCTCCGTGCACTACAGGCTTCAACCACATCCACTCACCTGTTCATGATTGTGACTGCCAGCTGATTCCTATCCGCTGCCTCCGTGCACTACAGGCTTCAACCTGCAACTCGTCTGTGTTTCATCATCGTGACTGTTTGGCTGATTCCTATCCGCTGCCTCCGTGCACTACAGTCTTCAACCTGCAACTCGTCAGTGTTTCATCATCGTGACTGCTAGCTGATTCCTATCCGCTGCCTCTGTGCGCTTCAGTCTTCAGTCCTTGTCAACTCTACCGTGTTTCCTTGAGTCTGCTGCCACTATTGCTACCCGCTACTCTCCGTGATCATCTGTTCCAGTTCAACTCTGCTCCGGGGTCCCATCGTTACTGCACCTGCTGGTTGCTATTGGTTACCTCCGTGTTCCCGCAGAGACCCGCTGCTGTTACTTCTCAGCGCTACTCATCCATCTACTGCTGATCCGCTCTCCACGCCTTCCTGTGCTCCCTGCTGGTCTACCTACCTGTGCGCTGCACCTGCTAGACCCCCGCTTCACCCATCCAGGGACTTGTATCCTGCTGGCCTCCTGCCCTTCAGGTATCTCTGCACTCCTGTCTGACTGCCTTCTCCTGAACCACGGTATGCATACTTCCCATTGACTGTGCTGTGTATTGCATACCTTGCTGGACTGTGTTGGTTCTCCTCTGGAGTGTACTATCCGCTGAGTCTATTGCCATCATTGACTGTGTTGGTTCTCCTCTGGAGTGTACTATCTGCTGACTCTACTGCCATCATTGACTGTGTTATCTCATGCTGGATTACTTCAAGAGACTTTCTATATTGGCAGTGTTGTTCAGTCATTTATACATTTATATTGTGCATATTACTGTGGATCAAAGTCAAGGTGCCCGTGTATATATTGTGTTGCAGTCTCTCCCCGTGCACCTCCTCACATATATATTCAGTGGTACAACTTGCTAGTGGCAGACCACTGACTCCTGTTTACAGTTTCACCTGTTCCAGTATCCTCTCACATAGCAGTGGTACAACTTGCTAACGCAGACCACTGACTCCCCGGATACCTCCACTTGGATTCCATTCCTTCACTCAGACAGCGGTACAACTTGCTATCCGCAGACCGCTGACTCTCATCACCTCCTCGTTTCTGTTGGACATTCCTCCTCACTATAGCAGTGGTACAACTTGCTACCGCAGACCACTGACTACCTTCACGTGTTCTTTGTCCATACAGTTCCTCGTGTATTACTACCTCCATATTGCCAGTGCTGCTAGTCATAGACTTTCCTGAGCATCTCATCATCTGCTATTTCCTGTTCCGTGATCACCCTGCTACCGGAGTACCATATTACCACCTAGACTGCTCTGGTAAGCCTATCACCTGGTGATCCCTGGGTAAAGACTCCTAGTGCCCGTGACAGTAAGATCAGGCCATGACAGACCCAGATACGGAACCTACTGCTAAAGAGATGCTGCAGCATCTGGTCAGCCGTGTGGAGCAACAGGATGCTCGCCAACAGCTGTTACTTCAATGTTACCAATCGTTAACCTCCCAAGGAACATCTGGACAGACTGTTACAGCTAGTATTGAAGCTCCTGTGCTTTCCTCCGTTTCCCCAGTGCCATCCCAGGTGTCTACAGCTCCTACGCTTCACCTGCCTACTCCGTCAAAATATGACGGGGACCCCAAAACTTGTAGAGGTTTCCTTAACCAATGTTCAGTCCATTTTGAACTCCAACCTCAAAATTTTTCTACCCATCGTTCCAGAGTGGCCTATCTTATCTCATTGTTTTCTGGACAAGCCCTGGCTTGGGCCTCCCCTCTGTGGGAAAGAAACGATCCAATTCTACAAGATAGTGCCAAATTCATTTCCACGTTCCGAAGTGTGTTCGATGAACCAGGTCGTGTGACCTCCGCTGCTTCCAGCATTCTTCGTTTGCGACAAGGCTCCCATACAGTAGGACAGTATGTCATTCAATTTAGGATCTTAGCCTCTGAACTTCAGTGGAATACTGAAGCATTAGTTGCCGCCTTCTGGCAGGGGCTCTCCGATAAAATTAAAGATGCACTGACTACCCAAGAGCTTCCTTCGTCACTAGAAGATTTGATCTCTCTTTGCCATCGTGTAGACATGAGATTTCGTGAAAGAGAATCTGAGAAAACAACTTCTGCTAAAGCACCTCTTCGTTTAAACCCTCAATTTCGTCCAGTTTCACCTTCTGTGATTCCCATGGAGATAGGACGTTCCAAATTATCTTTAGAAGAGAGGAAACGAAGAGTAAAGAATAGACTCTGTATCTATTGTGCTGATTCCACACATATGCTCAGTTCTTGCCCTAAGAAATCGGGAAATGCCAGGCCCTAACTAGTTCTGGAGAGGTGAAGTTAGGGTCCCTGGAGTCCTCTCCATTGTCTATGAAATCTAAAGTCTGCGCTTTCGATGTTACGATTTCCTTTGCTGCCAAATCCTTTGAGTCACAGGCATTGATTGATTCCGGAGCAGCAGGAAATTTCATTTCTAAATCACTAGTGAATCAATGGTCCCTACCAGTGATCACTTTAAAAAACACCCATTACTGTGACGGCTATAGATGGATCACGTCTCATCAATGGTCTCATCACCCAGAGTACGTCTCCAGTACCCTTCAGATTGGTGTACTACACCATGAAGAAATTTCGTTTTTAATTCTTCCAGTTACGACAAGTCCGATTGTCTTAGGCCTTCCATGGCTTCAATGTCACTCTCCCCAGATTGACTGGCGCACCCCTCAAGTTACGTCTTGGGGGTCTGAATGTCACCATCGTTGTCTCTCTCAAGTTATTCCTCTTAAAGTACAGCAATCTTCCATCTCATCTTCCTCCCCGGGACTCCCTCCTCAGTATGCTTCATTTGCCGATGTGTTTGATAAAGCTCAGTCTGAACGTCTTCCTCCTCATCGTTCTTGGGATTGTCCGATCGACCTTCTACCTGGCAAGACTCCTCCCAGGGGTCGGGTCTATCCTCTCTCGTTACCTGAAACTCAAGCCACATCTGAGTACATACAGGAGAATCTCCAGCGTGGGTTCATTCGACCTTCCACCTCTCCCGCTGGAGCTGGGTTCTTCTTCGTCAAAAAGAAGGATGGATCATTACGCCCTTGTATAGATTTTCGTGGACTCAACGCCATTACTATTAAGAATCGGTATCCCATTCCGCTGATCACTGAGCTATTTGATCGCATCAAGGGAGCTCGGATATTTACTAAGTTGGATCTTCGTGGTGCCTACAATTTAATTAGAATCCGTTCCGGTGACGAATGGAAGACCGCGTTTAACACCAGAGATGGGCATTACGAATATTTAGTAATGCCCTTCGGGCTGTGTAATGCCCCCGCGGTTTTCCAGGGTTTCATCAATGAGATCTTTCGGGACTTATTATATGTATGTGTCGTTGTCTACCTGGACGACATATTGATCTTCTCACAGGACCTGCCTTCTCATCACCAACATGTGGCAGAGGTCCTCTCCAGACTACGGAAAAACTCGTTGTTCTGTAAATTGGAAAAATGTTCATTCGAGTTACCCCAGATTCCATTCTTGGGGTATATAGTTTCCGGAGTTGGTCTGAAGATGGATCCAGACAAAGTAAATGCTGTACTACATTGGCCTCAGCCAACTACTCTTCGTGCCATCCAGCGTTTTTTAGGTTTTGCCAATTACTATAGACGCTTCATTCAAGACTTCTCATCCATTGCTTCTCCCATTGTGGCCTTAACTCGGAAAGGGGCTAATACTAAGCAATGGTCATCTGAGGCTCTCCAAGCCTTTCAAATCCTCAAAGAGTCCTTCTCGTCTGCTCCCATTCTGCGACAACCTGATGTGACACTCCCCTTCTTCCTAGAAGTAGATGCCTCTAATGTGGGCTTAGGAGCTATTCTCTCCCAACGCTCGGAGCAACAAAAATTACATCCTTGTGCCTTCTACTCTCGGGGTCTTCTGCCCGCAGAGAAAAACTATACTATCGGGGACAAGGAGTTGCTGGCCATCAAAGCTGCATTAGAGGAATGGAGATACTTGTTGGAAGGAGCTCGCCATCCGGTGACGATCTTCACGGATCATAAGAACTTGTCATATTTGCAATCTGCTCAATGCTTGAACCCTCGTCAAGCAAGATGGTCTCTTTTCTTTTCCCGTTTTGAATTAATTATAACCTTCAAACCAGCTGCTAAGAACAAGAAAGCTGACGCTCTATTTCGAGCTTTTGTGACGTCCTCTGATGTAGAAGAGGTTCCCAACCATGCTATTCTAGACCCCAAATGTATTTCTCTGGCTGCTTCATCCACCAAAATGCTACCATTTGGGAAGACCCTCGTGCCTCCTACTCTGAGGCGGAAAATCCTTTCGTGGTTCCATGCCTCTCGTTTTTCTGGACACGCCGGTGAACATAAGACCTTTGAGATTCTCTCTCGTAGTTACTGGTGGCCTTCAATGAGGAGAGACGTCAAAGAGTTTATTGCTTCCTGTGATTTATGTTCTCAGTTCAAATCCTCCCGCAGAACTCCAGCAGGGTTGCTGCGACCACTACCCATTCCGTCCAAGCCTTGGACCCATATTAGTATGGATTTCGTTACTGATTTGCCACCAAGTAAGAATCACAATACTATTTGGGTAGTGGTAGACAGATTTTCGAAGATGGCTCATTTCGTCCCTCTGTCCGGTTTACCTTCCTCGTCTACTCTGGCTGAACATTTCATTAAAGAAATCTTCCGCATCCATGGATGTCCGTCTGAGATTGTGTCAGATAGAGGAGTACAATTCGTTTCCAGATTCTGGCGGGCCCTTTGTAAACCTTGGGCATACGATTAGCACTCTCATCGTCTTACCATCCGCAATCTAACGGACAAACGGAACGAGTCAATCAAGATCTTGAGACTTTTATTAGGATGTTCTCTTCAGCCAACCAAGACAACTGGGTAGAATTGCTCCCTTGGGCTGAATTCGCCCATAACAACATGTACCATGAGTCATCATCCAAAACTCCATTCTTTGTGGTCTACGGTCACCATCCGTCTTTTCCGGAATTTCCTGCCCTCCCGCCCACCCAAGTTCCTGCTGTGGAGACTGCTTGTCAGACCTTCAAAAATATCTGGTCTCAGGTCAAAACCTGTTTAAAGAAGACATCTAACAAATATAAGTCTTTCGCAGATAAGAAGAGGCGGGCTATTCCACCACTAAAAATTGGAGATCGTGTCTGGTTATCTACCAAAAATATTCGTTTGAAGGTTCCATCTATGAAATTCGCCCCTCGTTTTATTGGTCCATATAGGATCATTCAAGTTATCAATCCAGTATGTGTTAAACTTCTTCTTCCTAAGAATCTTCGGATTTCCAATGCCTTCCATGTGTCCTTGCTCAAACCTCTCATCATCAACCGTTTCTCGACTCCTCCCTCAGCACCGCAGCCAGTTCAAGTTCATCAGGAGGAGGATTTCGAGATTACTGAGGTATTGGATGCAAAAATTTCGCGAGGAGTCCTCCGTTTCCTCGTTCATTGGAAGGGCTTTGGTCCTGAAGAGCGTTCATGGATCAAAGCTGAAGATCTTAATGCTCCTGCCCTTCTGAAGAAGTTTTATTCCAAAAATCCGGACAAGCCCGGTTCCAGGCGTTCTGTGCCCACCTTTAAAAGGGGGGGTACTGTCACTCACCGGACTGTGAGTGCTTCTTCCCGGACATTTAGGAACCGTGGTCGTCCTCCATCCTGAGGGACTGCGCATGCGCAGCCCTTTCTATACCTCCAGTGTATGTTCCTTTAACTTAATTGGCAGATCAGGCAACCTCCCTATATTAAGCACCTGTGGTCATCACCACATTGCCTGATCTTGGAGTCTCATTCCCCATGAGTCTCTGAAGGTGTTCCTGTGTTTCCTCGTTTATTCAGCCCAGCTGATTCCTGTGGTTTCCAAACCACTTCTACCTCTGTGGTTTCCAAACCACTTCTACTACTGTGGTTCCCATACCACTTCTACCATCTACTGTGTTTCATCGTGACTGTTGAGCTGATTCCTATCCGCTGCCTCCGTGCACTACAGTCTTCTAATCACTTCAACTCTACCATTTATCATTGGGACTGTTAGCTGATGCCTATCCGCTGCCTCCGTGCACTACAGGCTTCAACCACATCCACTCACCTGTTCATGATTGTGACTGCCAGCTGATTCCTATCCGCTGCCTCCGTGCACTACAGGCTTCAACCTGCAACTCGTCTGTGTTTCATCATCGTGACTGTTTGGCTGATTCCTATCCGCTGCCTCCGTGCACTACAGTCTTCAACCTGCAACTCGTCAGTGTTTCATCATCGTGACTGCTAGCTGATTCCTATCCGCTGCCTCTGTGCGCTTCAGTCTTCAGTCCTTGTCAACTCTACCGTGTTTCCTTGAGTCTGCTGCCACTATTGCTACCCGCTACTCTCCGTGATCATCTGTTCCAGTTCAACTCTGCTCCGGGGTCCCATCGTTACTGCACCTGCTGGTTGCTATTGGTTACCTCCGTGTTCCCGCAGAGACCCGCTGCTGTTACTTCTCAGCGCTACTCATCCATCTACTGCTGATCCGCTCTCCACGCCTTCCTGTGCTCCCTGCTGGTCTACCTACCTGTGCGCTGCACCTGCTAGACCCCCGCTTCACCCATCCAGGGACTTGTATCCTGCTGGCCTCCTGCCCTTCAGGTATCTCTGCACTCCTGTCTGACTGCCTTCTCCTGAACCACGGTATGCATACTTCCCATTGACTGTGCTGTGTATTGCATACCTTGCTGGACTGTGTTGGTTCTCCTCTGGAGTGTACTATCCGCTGAGTCTATTGCCATCATTGACTGTGTTGGTTCTCCTCTGGAGTGTACTATCTGCTGACTCTACTGCCATCATTGACTGTGTTATCTCATGCTGGATTACTTCAAGAGACTTTCTATATTGGCAGTGTTGTTCAGTCATTTATACATTTATATTGTGCATATTACTGTGGATCAAAGTCAAGGTGCCCGTGTATATATTGTGTTGCAGTCTCTCCCCGTGCACCTCCTCACATATATATTCAGTGGTACAACTTGCTAGTGGCAGACCACTGACTCCTGTTTACAGTTTCACCTGTTCCAGTATCCTCTCACATAGCAGTGGTACAACTTGCTAACGCAGACCACTGACTCCCCGGATACCTCCACTTGGATTCCATTCCTTCACTCAGACAGCGGTACAACTTGCTATCCGCAGACCGCTGACTCTCATCACCTCCTCGTTTCTGTTGGACATTCCTCCTCACTATAGCAGTGGTACAACTTGCTACCGCAGACCACTGACTACCTTCACGTGTTCTTTGTCCATACAGTTCCTCGTGTATTACTACCTCCATATTGCCAGTGCTGCTAGTCATAGACTTTCCTGAGCATCTCATCATCTGCTATTTCCTGTTCCGTGATCACCCTGCTACCGGAGTACCATATTACCACCTAGACTGCTCTGGTAAGCCTATCACCTGGTGATCCCTGGGTAAAGACTCCTAGTGCCCGTGACAATTAATAGTGAACATTGGACGCAGATCTAACACTAGCATAGTACCCAGGGCGTCTGTGATCCGCTTTGCGACTGGGTGACAGGTTTCATTCTTGCTTCCTCTTGCAGAGGATTGTTTAACTGCCAATTGTTGGGGGGGAAGACTGCAGGTGCTGGGATGTAGATGAGAGAAGGGAGGTAGATTATGCTGGAATGCTTGTTGTTATTTTTTTTTTAACCGAAGTTTCTGATTTTCCCAACAGTTTTCCAATAACTCGCTGAAAAATGACGAAATATGGATGAGGATCCCAGATGGTTAAGGTCCCTACCTCTACTGAGTGTGGCTTTCAAAATGCTACAAATGGATAGACAACTCTTGCCAGGATTCGTGTAAAAATAATTCCACACTTAAGAGTGGATTTTTGGTCTTATGCCCAGGCATGACAATGGCCTTTTTGTTATCACTGGCAAGAACTGCAGCAATTTTTCTTTTCAAGTGTATGAAAATCATATTGTGACATAGGAGGTGTTCAAAATTGAATAAAAAATGACTGGAAATTAGTGTTACTGAGGTTAATAATAATGTAGCTACAAAATAATACCTAAATTATGTTATTTTAGCACCAATAAATGTAATTTTTATAACAAATTGCAAAACAAAACCAAACAAAACCAAAACCAAAACCAAAACACGCAATGGCGGTTTTGCAAAACCAAAACCAAAACCAAAACACAACGGTAATCCAGATCCAAAACCGAATCCAAAACCAAAACACGGGGGTCAGTGACCATCTCTAGTATTATTCTCCATGAGAAACAAATGGTTTTTAACTAAACTATCCTTTTAAGATAGATTTTCTTGGCTCTTGTAGTTTTTTCCACAACAGAGCAGGGACTGAGTAAGAAGGAAACAAGCTGAGCCCGGTATTGGGCCTGCCTCCTGATTTCTTCATCTTTCCAGTTCAGGCCAATGACATTGGAAGTCCCAGTGCCATTGGTTGTGCAATGGGGTCTCAAACATCATTAGCCTGAAGCAGCACCGCTAAGAGGAAGAGCTTACATAAGATGCATATCATCATCATTTATTTATATAGTACCTGCAGATTCAATTGGGAACAAACAGTAATAAAAGAACTGGGTAATACATACAGAGAGGTAACAAGGTCCTGCTTGTACGCTTACAATGTATGGGAAAATGGTTTGATACACAAGGGTAAGTGCTACATCAGATTGCATATTTTTCCAGGTAGAATGCAAACATTAAAAAGTAGTTAGTGGGCTGTATGTTCAGTCACACAACTATGTTGGTCAGAGGGTTATTGTCTTGTGTTAGCTGTGTAGAGGGTGGTAATAGGGTAAACTAGAGAGATTACGAGGGTGGTAGAAAAACATTATAAGCTTGCCTGAAGAGGTGGGTTTTCAGAGAACGCTTGAAGGTTTGAAGACTAGAGGAAAGTCTTGTGGTGCGAGGGAGTGAATTCCACAAAGTGGGTGCAGCCCAAAAAATTCCTGTAACAGAGAAAGGGAGAATGTGATGAGAATAGAAGAGAGACTCAGATTTTGTGCAGAATGGCGGTGTCGATTTGGGAAATATTTTGAGACAAATGAAAAGATGTATGTTGGTGAAATTTTGTTGATTGCCTTGTATGTTAGTAGAATAATTTTATATTGGATTTGTTGAAAAACAGACAACCAATGTACTGACTGAGACTGACAGAGTGGCTCAGCAGAGGAAGAACAATTTGCAAGGAAAATCAATCTAGCTGCTGCAGTCAAAATAGTTTCTATGGGCTCAAGTCGATGTGGGAGATGATGAGTGCATTAATTAAAGTTTTTGGAGTGTCTTTTGTGAGATATGTATATATTCTGGCAATGTTTTGTAGAAGTATGCAACATGATGTAAATATAGATTTGAGAACAAAGGATAGTTATGAGACACGGATTACACCTAGGCAGTGAGCTTGCGGGGTGAGATTTATGGTCATGTTATCCACAGAAACAGAAATGTCAGGTAGGAACCTTCTATTGGTGGGTGGGAATATTATGAATTCTGTTTTTGAAAGATTGAGTTTGAGTTGGCGAGAGGACATCTAAGATGGAATGGCAGAAAGACAGTCAGTATCGCAGGTCAACACAGATGGCGAGAGATCAGGAGACGATATACAAATTTATGTATTATCTGCATAGAGATGAAACTGAAATCCAAAGGAGCTTATTAGTTTTCCAAGAGAAGTGGTATACATAGAGAATAGCAGAGGACCTAGGGCTTAGACTTGTGGTACTCCAACTGATAAATGAAGTGGAGTGAAGGTTGTTCCAGAGACATTATAAAAGAAGCATAAACCCATCAGTGCAGAAGAGAATGCCCTGAGGAAGGAACCCGCATGATTCAGTTTGGGGGAACAGGATGCACAGTAACTTTCAGAATATTTACTATGATGGAGGAATTAGCCTTTCAAATGTTATACTTGTCCAAGCAACACTGCTACAGATATTATTAGCTAAATTACCTTTGGTATTATTTTCTGCATGGAAACATTTTGTTTATTTGTAAACATTGAATTATTTATTTTTCATTATGATAAATCAATTAAAATATTCTGTTTTTTCAAGGAGATCAATGCAATATAAAATATTACTTACTGTTTTAATGAGGAAATATGGCATTATATTGCAAATTTAATGAATAGTATATATCACTAGCAATTTTCTTTGTCTGATATAACACATCAGCGCCTTATTTACTTCCATTTGCTTTTCATTTAATAGCATTCTACTATATATTTTCCAAATTATCCAATTAAGTGCATATTTTATATTTACTGCTGAAATGTGGTATATTTACTTAATATAAATAATTCATTCAATATTCCTGTATTAATATATTCAGAAATAATGAATGCATTATTTATATTAAGTAAACATGCTGCACTACAGTATAAAACAGAAGATTTCTCCAAGATTTTTTAATTTTCCTTATGCCTATAAATTTCAAACTAGATGGATCAGCATTATGTCTGAGAGCATAATGATGGGATACACTATGGGTCTCAACTTTATTCTTGATATTTCTACAGTGTTCACTGATTCTTGTCTTCAAAACTCTTATGGTATGTACGATATATTGTAAACCGCACGGACATGTCAAGAGATATACCATGCCTGTGCTGTCACATGCCATTTTATCTTTTATATGAAATTTTCTTCCATTAGAGGTAGAGACAAATTCTGTAGTGGGTTTGGTACCAGTGGCATGAGTGATCCTGCAAGCCTGGCATCTAGTGCAATGATAAAATCCTGCTTTGTCTTCATTCAGCCAAGTGCCACTCCCATTATTCCCTTTGATGGGAATAGCACTCTTAACTAGTGTGTTTTTTAGGTTTTGACTCTTCTTGAACACAACTAACAGTTTATCTGGTATCAGACCTTGCAATTTGTCATCCCCTAATAACATGGGCAGGGGTCTCTGCACTAATAAATCTGACTTTCTTTGTATCTTCTGATATTTTATCCCGACCTTTCAAGAGTTCTTGTCTATCAAGATGTTTCATTTTTTCAAATTGCTCATTTACCATTGCTGGATCATACTTCCTTTCAATAAACTTCTCCCTCATCTCCCCTGCCTGTCTGACATAAACCTCATTTTTGGAACAGTTTCTCCTAACCCATAGGAATGGCCCACTAGGGATACTGCATAACCAGCTTTTGTGATTGTTCGTTGCTGGTATATGATTTTTGCAATCAACTGGTTACATCCACAAAGTGCTCCTAGCAGACAGGCACTTAGACACAGTACTGGACCCAGTTCTCGACACATTCCATAACACTTGCAACCCTTCTTCTCAGGCTAACAAACCTTAACAAACATTTGTATCAGCACTTTTGGCACATGGAAAGTTTTCACGAAATTACACTTTTTATTCCTGCCCACACCACGCCTACTAGAGGATAGATATGCTGTTGGGATACAATCTTCACTCGCGTCAGCTCCTGCAGTTAACCGTAAAAAACAACCAGTGGTGGGAATAATTAATTGTCACATCTTAGTCTCCTGGAGGTCACTTTATGCAAAACGTCATGGAGGCTGAACGAAATGTGTTGTGAAATTCACAAATTTCAAACTAGCACCAGGGCCAGAGGGTTACCCCATGTCCTACTATAATATTTTTACACAAAATTTACTCTCCACTTATGACGATGTTTAATTGGATCATCGGCAATGAGATCTTTCATCTAGATATTATCAAAGCAAACATAACAAGGATTCTCAAGCTGGGGAAGGACCCTTCCAATTGCTATAATTACCACGTAATATTGATAGAGTCTCATGTTCATATATGACTCTAACTCTCAAACATTTCTTTATGGGCAAATTTCTGAAAGCCATTAGTGCATTATATCGCAAACCCTCTGCCACAGTCCTCACCAACAGGGGTTATTGAACCCCTTGCAAACAAAATTAGAAGCAACCCTGATATTTTGAGTGTGTCTACGAGTAAATATGAATATAAATTTACTCTCTTCGCAGATGAAGTACTTCTCTTTTTTACTAAACCATTGTTATCACTCCCCAATCTTTTAAAGGGGCTATAAATTCAACAACAGCAAATCTGAGACATTACTTTTGTACCTGCCCAATTTCCCCAAAAAGCTCCTGAAACTGAACTTTGACTTCTAGTCATGGACTGACTCTCCCAATTATCTCGGCATCAAGATCACAAAGACCTAGGCCAATTTTCCTCCACTCCTTCATAAAATTGAGCAGGACATCCTCCAGGATCATTTCAGGTCATTTCAATACAATCAATATGAATATTCTATTTAAAATCCTCTACCTGTTTCAGACCCTACCTGTTCCTGTGCTGCATAGGACTATCGCCACTCCTCAAGCCACATGTAAGAAATTTATATGTAATGCTAAAAAACCCAGACTAAATAGAATCTGCTTCTGAGAACTTCAAAATCAGGAGGACTAGGCTTACCCCTATTCCTTAGGTACTATAACGTCTCTCAGCTGAGTATGAGCCTGGCATGTCGAGCCTCAAGTCAAGTTATGGGTAGACTTAGAAAACAAATTGATTTGCATAATCTCTCTAAAGCTCATACCCTGGTCTAGTCTTTCTCTGTTTCTATGGTGAAACCTACATTTACTATCTGGGACTCTGTGGAAAGAAGTTTCCACTTGTCTTGCCACCCGTCCCCTTTCACCTGTATCTGGGATCATCCTCTCTTTTTCCCCGGACAAAACGCAGGTATGGTGGTGGGATGGAGGGCTGTTGAGAACACGAATTTCCATTACATTGTTGCCATATTTGGGCAATACTCATTCACAGACATACTGTAAAAATGACACATAGCAAACAAAAAAATTAAATTTCTTCAAATACTTAATTTTGCCAAGTCCACGCTCAAAACCGAACCTCCTAGATGCCTCTCTCAGTTCAAAAGTACCTGCACTTATAACCGCAATTACAATGGCGCCATTTCCATCCTCTACCACAGGGGTAGGCAACCTGCGGCTCTCCAGGTGTTGTGAAACTACAAATCCCAGCATGCCTTGCCACCTATCTGCTGGTTATCTACTGGCAAAGCATGCTGGGACTTGTAGTTTCACAACACCTGGATAGCCGCAGGTTGCCTACCCCTGCTCTACCATATGGTCCTTGCACCACAACAATTACCACTTGACACCCATTTATTGAAATGGGATGCTGGCTTAGGGACCCTCCTCGCAGAGGACACAAGGGACAAAATCCACATTACAATCTCCAAGTGTTCTCTCAGTATTGTAATAAAGGAAAACTCCTACAAAGTTCTCATTAGGTGGTATTTGGTCCCTGCATGCCTGCATAAAATCTTCTGAGTTGCGTTGGAAATAATGAGGCCAGACAAGCAAATTTGCACACACCTGATGGTCCTGTCCGAGTATCATTTCCTTCTCAAATGGGATAATAACAATCACTGCTGGGCTCACACTTCTGCTGTCATTTCCACCTTGTTTCCTTGTGCCACTGATCCCACCTAAAAAAAATCACTGGACAAACTGATTTTGCACATTCCATGAGCCGCAAAATACCAAATTACTTGCAATTGGTAAAAGTGAAGTCCCTCTTCTCACCAAGACGTTGTAAATTATGTTGGCTTATATGTAAAATGGAATACATCATCAGAATAATAAAGTCAACAATTTTGATAAAATTTGGAATCCATGGTATGCATATCACATCACCTCTCTCCCAGGGACCTCTTGTGCCTGGATTATTCATAAAGACACTACTTTCTCACCCAACACACCCCACTCCTACCCCCACTCCACATCCTGTTCCCTCCTTCCCCATAATGTGATACCCTTTTGATACTCTTGCAAAACACATACTGGGTCTGATTTATTAAGGAAAGTAAGGCAAAAAAGTTTTTTCTCATGAACAAATCATTTTACAGTGGAAGGGGTGAACATTAGTTTATTATTTTGCATATAAGTTATATACTGGCTGTTTTTTTCATGTAGCACACAAATATTTGATAGCTTTATTTTTATACTGAAATTTAAAGTTAATGTTGGAACTACTCTACCCCAATTATAAATCTACCATCACATTTTAAATTTACATCCCCTCCAATGCAACATGGTTTTGCCAAGGTGCAAAGTTACTGATATTTTTTGCTTTACTTTCCTTAATGAATCAGGCCCAATATACGGTATCTAGACATATTGTTCAATTGTAATGATATCTCATCCATGTATTTACAATGTACAATTTACACAATACAGTCTGTATCTTTAACTAGCAGCCATTATACATTGTCCAGTAATCTCCCTTATGCGGAGAAACAGGTCTATGAATCAAGCCCACTATCCACAATAAACATATCATCCGTTTGCCTTCTATACAGTTACTGTATGTTTATTTGAATGCTACTTATGTTACCTCGTTCTGCCAAAATCTCTATGTATGTAATGTTTATCGTACTGCTTTTCAAAAAAAACTTTAAATAAAGTGGTGTTAAATAAATCGCTGGAAACTTCTGGGGAAAATGAGTATTCTTTGCCCTATGTCTTTTTTGCTTGGTACAATGATTATTAGTGATTTCAACCAATTTAAAAAAGTGAACTCACTAGCAATATTTTAAAATCTTGCAGCTTTTTCTATCTATTTCAATGTATCCATTCATTTCAGTGGGGTTTCATGGTTGTGTTTTATATATATAAACCCCATTAAATGCATTGAAAGAAATGTTATAACTGCCAACTGTGCAATTTTCAATTCTAAACAAACAGGTTAGTTATACAGCGCTGGAGCTGTCAGGTCTATTCCAAACAATTCCCCATTTTTAAAAACAAAAATTCTCTTTCCATGTGCCTGGAGACCTAAAAGCTTTGTATGGCTTTTCTTTATCCATTAGCACAGATTTGAATGTCTTTTATTGAGTCATTAATTCATTTGTTAACATTGTTAACACGCATCTTACTGTAATGTTAATTAGAGGTGAGTGGTTCGGATTATGTGAAATCTGACAAGATCTGATGTTGTGAATCCGAGTGAAACCGAACCATGACTCGATTTCTCCCAATAAAATCAGATCTCAAAACAATGCGGAACGTCATTTCTGGGATTTTATTTTTGTAAAATTCTTGCGAGTCTTTGATCGACATCATTTGTGTGTATAGTCCTCCCTCATTTTCTCAAGAGCCATTTTAGAACAGACCACATTTAGGGAGGAGGATAGCTGAGAATCTCTGCTCAGAAAATTGCATTCAGGATGAACAGGGGACAGCAGTAGAATCCTGTTATTATTGTAAAGCAGTTCTGTAGAGATTAGTCAGCTACAATAGTTTGCTGATCAATTGCTTTTAATTTCAATCTTAAATAGACTTTACATGGACTAGTGGTTAGTGGTTGTTACTGCATTGCATATAAATAATAATGCTAGACAGCATACACAGACTGAGTTAGAAATATATCATTCTGAACTCAGCAGTATATTTTTATTTCTTGGTGAAAAATAGTGTGCTTTTGCTGTCTGACTCTTACTATTACTTTATATGTGTGGGTGCACCTCCCCTCATGTGTTTTTCAATACTTGTCCATTTTGAAAGGGACATTGAGTGAAATCTATAAAGAGTGTTTGTGAGGGTCAGCACGCTGCTGCACATCCCAAAACATTCTATATATTCTAATCTTTTCTATTTTTCAATACTTGCCAACTTTGTAAGTAAACAGGGTGTCCTTGTCTTGACTCAGAGCAGCACAATCCTCCATTAATATTTGCATAAACATTTGTTTGTTAGACATATATATATATATATTGTGAAGCAGTGTCATAAGGATTGTAATGTAAAATTCCTTTCTTTCCCTCACTGGGGATCCCCCTGGTGTGGGGGCAGGCATCTGCAAGTAGCTACAATCTATTCAAGTAGCATTACTCCTCACATGAACCACTGTACAGATCAGGAGCAGCCCAGTACCAGTACTGGCAGTAGTATCACTGTTACAACCTCCTCCAGTAAAAAGGTAATGCAGGAAGAAAGCTAACAAAAGAGTTCTAAAAATACATATACTATTTGGCAAATTCAAACCCAAAGAAAACACTGACTCCTATACAGATGTAGCATGAGCCTCCCTGGGCTTCGTAAGTTCATAAAGAATCACGGAGAACATACTAGATTAAATGTATTTACCGTATTTCCCCATGTATAAGATACACCTTTTTCCCAAAAATTTGGGGTCTAAAACCTGGGTGCGTGACTTCCGCTCCTTATTTAAAGATAAGAAAAAAGTGTGCTATGTAACGACAATTGTGGGAGGTGCTAAAGGTTTGTTTACCAAATGTTTAAACACACACGGGAGTGTATTAGGCAGCACAGTTGTAACCTAATTATTCGTTGTAACACTTGCACAAATGATTTTGTTTTCTTTTAATGAACTAAATTAACATACCTTCTTAATGAAAGTTTGTGTAAAGACTTTGATTCAACTAAGAAGGTTTAATGCAGGTTAATCTTATAATAATTCACTAGCTTAAATGAACATGCATATTAAAATAAACAGTAAGTAATGTATTTTTTAAATTTCTATCACTTATGTTAAAAAAAATGCGTAGCCTACGCTTCCATAAGCGATACATAGAAAAGTGCATACAAAGAAAGGGCATGTGTCAGGAATCAAACTCATGAATCCATTATTGGAAGGTGGATTGGGTAACCACTAAGGCAACATTCATTTGGAAACATAAATAAATTCTATAGACTAGAGTGAGAAGCACAACAATACAGCATGTGTGTAACCGATGTAAGAGCTAGATAATAGTACTATTAGGTATTATCCAAAACTATATGGCAATTACGATCTGCACAGGTACCTTAGTGGTTAGCACTTCTGTCTCACAAAATTGGCATCATGAGTTCGAATACCAAGCATGGCCGTAGCATCTGTGTGCAGCTTGTGACCTTTATTCATTGATCAAATAAACACAACAGGAACTTTGGCCAAACCAGCCCATGTTTTATTTTTGCAAGGGCTAGTATTAGGATAGCATTTAGCTAATAAGGAAAGTAATGGTTTGTTATCATGTAACACACAAATACTTGTTAGCTTGTTTTTTTACTTTGTCGTCCAAACGTGATCTATTACATGCTCTACCACAATGACAAATCTGCCCTCATATAATAGATGTATCTCCCCCTCAAATGCAACTTTCTTAGGGCAAGTTGCATTTTTTCTTTCTGACAATGTTTTTAACTTTCAAAAAGGATGATGGCCGACAGGTCACATTCACATTATTATGTTCATGCTGACATTTATTACTATGAATGGCCTAAGGGGGTTGTTGATTTTGATGGTGCAGGCTCCTTGGAGTTAAATGCAACATTGTCATGAAACCTTGTTTTTTCTGCATCTATGGCTTATATGTTATGTTATGTACTCAGCTTTACAAAACAACAACGCAGACCACAGCTATATGTTATGAGAGAAGTTGATGCTTAGCTTTTCCTTCTAGTCTATTTCATGCACATTTTGTTTCCTCGTGCATGTTTGGTGTAGTGGTTAGACAATCCACCTTTCAACAGTGGAAACCTGAGTTTGAATCATCACGAACGTCCTTATCTCTCTGGAGTTTATATATCCTTCCCATATTTATGTGAATTTCCTATGTGTCCCTTATGTAAGCGTACACTTGGTTTAAGTCCGCACAAATTATCCATACAATTTTCTTCAAGTAAGCTGTTATGCTTTTACATTATTACTAGCATATTGTTAGAAGTTTTTTACAAATATCAGCAACTAACTGTTGACACATCAGCCACTGTACAGTGCGATTTATTACAATAGTGGTTGAAATTAAAAAGAGGATGCTTTTAAAAAAAATGAACACAATGTTTAATGTTTGATATAAATCTAAAATAAATAAAAAAAAATAATTCTTGTGCAGGGTATTAAGATGTATGTTGTGCATATTTAGTTGTGAGTGTTTTAAACGAATGATGCTTTTAGAACAGTTTATTGTTGTTATTCAGCGTTCATGTGCCTGAAACGTCAATGGGTGGGGGGGGGGTGTATCATGTCACTCATTCCCATAATTCTCGGGGAGTTTCGCTTTTTGTTAAGAAATCTAACTTTTGATCTGGAACAAGTAGAGATTGACCCGTATGGGTGGTATGTGTTTCTCAGGGCGGTTGTTAATTTCTCCCCCTATAGTTATATTGCCGGTTTATGCTCCAACCCCCTATAATGATGAGGTGTTAAGAAAAGCTATGTGTTTATGGCACTGTCTCCAGCTACTCTAGAGGTTTATTTAGGGAGATTTCATCAAAGTCCTTCACACGGGGCTGGATAGATGGCGAGAGGTAAGTATGCCTCTTGTTCATCGCTCTACTTCCTTTTCTCGTTTGATTGAGGAGATGGGCCTAGTTTATGTATGGAGACTTAGACATCTAGGCGTACAACAGTTTTCTTGTTATACTACATCTTATTGCACCATGTCGTGGACAGGCTTGTTTTTTTTTCTTTGTCGTTAACTCCGTGATCTCAGTTGAATATTTTTCCAGAGGCATCTATGACCATTCTCTGGGACTTATTTGATTAGAGAAAGGAATATAAAATTTGGGAAATTAAACCCAGCTTGGATGGATTAGATGGGGCTGGATCTGATCTTACATGAATGTAGGGGGTTACTTCAATAATAATAGGATGATGTTTTCTCCTGTTTTCCTCTGGGAGGCCTGTAAGAGTTTTCTCAGAGGAACAATTATTAAAAAAAGTCTCTAATGTTCAGAACCTTAAAAGGAGGATAGAGTCCTTGTTTGAACAGCGTTGCAAAGACTTGGAGTGTTTGAATTTAAAATTACAGGCCTCTGAGGATCGACTTCAGTGGCTGAAAATGCAGTTAGATTGAAAGGACTATCTTTTTTGATAAATCTAAAATGTGTCTTCTTTTCTCACAACACCGTTACTATCCACAGCCGGATATGGGTGGAGGTTATTTGGCTTGTTTCGCTAGGGAACAGTTGAGTAGTAGGACTATCCTGGTGATTTATAATGACCAGTCTGCACAAGTCTGTAGCGGGAGTAAAATTGTTCAAACATTTTCTGACTATTATAGGAATGTTTATGCTTCCAAAGAACAGTATACAAGTATTCAACTTTCTAAATATTTAAAGTCAATTATACTCTCTAAAATTTCCCAGGAATCAGTGTCCCTTTTGAATGCGCCTCTCACATTGGAAGAAATAGATGTGGCTATATCTTTGTTTCCTAATCATAAGGCCCAGGGGGTCCATAGAGCTATACAAGAAATTTTGAAACTTTTTTGTTCCACAATTGTTAGCCACTTTGTGAGTTATACATACTTACTTGTGTGGATGGGTCAACTATTGCTCAATCTGTATTATTTATGCATTCCATATTTATATACATTACATATTGATATGCATGACATATTTTATACATGGTATATTTATATACTTGTAAATATATACAAGTGACGAGACCCTTGTTTGATTCACAAGGGCTGCATTACGGAACATACTACTGGTATTCAGTCATATCTATCATACATGGGTTAAACAATATGAACACGAGGATCTTGATGGACGTGAAGACGTGAGGAAAGTCAGTGGTCTGCGTACAGCAAGTTGTACCACTGCTATAGTGAGAGGAATGTCCAGGGATAGATAGGAGGTAGTGAAGTCAGTGGTCTGCGTACAGCAAGTTGTACCACTGCTTGTAGTGATGAGACTGGTTCCAGGTGCAAGTAGGTAACAGGGAAGTCAGTGGTCTGCGTATAGCAAGTTGTACCACTGCTTATAGTGAGGAAACTTGTAACTGGTGCCAATAGGAAACAGGGAGTCAGTGGTCTGCGTTCAGCAAGTTGTACCACTGCATATATAGGTGAGGATAGGCACTAGGGTAGATGAGTGGAGCATCAAAGGTAACACGGAGAGCACAAGGAACTTGATTCCAATGGTATATATAATACAATAGCAAATGACTAGCGCTGCTTGAAGATACAAAGTCACTACTGAGATCCAGGACATATGAGACAAAGTCAATAGCATCTATAACTTCGTGAGATAGAGGACTCCGTAGATGAGCAGAACACAGTCCAAGCGGATATGCAATAAACTGGTAAAGTCAATAAAAGATAAGCATACCGCGATTCAATTGAGCAGGCTGTCACGAGAGAAACACAGGGATAGCTGAGCGGCTGAACGCCGACTCGAGTAGAGACCACAGGAGAGTGGTAGCGGTAATCCGTGTCTGTGAAACAGACAGAGAACATAACACGAGTGGAGCAATGATGATTCTTGCGGAGGTCAGCAGGAATAGTAGACACGATGAAACACAGGAGAGTTGAAGCGGTCTGGCAACCGGCAATGCAGTAGTCAGGAATCAGCTAGGACTGAAGACACGATGAACACAGGAGAGTTGAAGCGGTCTGGAAACCGGCAATGCAGTAGCGAGGAATCAGCTGGGACTGAAGACACGATGAAACACAGGAGAGTAGAAGCGGTCTGGAAACCGGCAATACAGTAGCGAGGAGTCAGCTGGAGCTGAAGACACGATGAAACACAGGAACACCTTCAGAGACTCACAGGGAATGAGACTCCAAGATCAGGCAACGAGGTAATGACCACAGGTGCTTTAAATAGGGAGTGTTGCCTGATCAGCCAATTAACTAAAAGCAACAGGTCTGAAGGGTTCATAGAGGCTGCGCATACGCAGACCATCAGGATGGTGGGCGGCCACTGTTCCTAACAATGGGAGAAGAGGCACTCACAGTCCAGTGAGTAACACCTGATATCTCTTATTGCCTCTGCCATTCATTCAGGATCTGTAACACTACCACTGTCCATCCAAAGAACTCTGCCTGTTTCTGTAGCATAGGTGGGGCAGCACAGTGGCCTAGTAGTTAGCACTTCTACCACTCAGCACTGGGGTTAGGAGTTCAATTCCTGATCATGGCTTTATCTGTGTGGAGTTTGTATGTTCTCCCTGTGTTTGCGTGGGTTTCCTCCGGGTGCTCCAGTTTTCTCCCACACTCCAAAAACATACTAGTAGGTTAATTGGCTGCTATCAAAATTGACACTAGTCACTCCCTCTCTTTCTGTCTGTCTTTCTGTCTGTCTGTCTGTGTGTGTGTGTCTATATTAGGGAATTTAGACTGCAAGTTCCAGTGGGGCAGGGACTGATGTGAATGGGTTCTCTATACAGCGCTGCGGAATTAGTGGCGCTATATAAATAAATGATGATGATGATGATAGGTGTCTATGATGGATGCTCTGTTACGCTCCAAATTTATTGTATGCTTACCCTTTGAAGATTTTTATTATGGGTTCACTATACCATCATTGATCATCATCCAAATTTCTGTATATAGCGCCATCATATTGTGCAATATTTAGCAATTTTTTGCAAGGGCACCAGATCATCTAGTCTAGGGATTGTATCTTTAATTAAACTGCCATGTATGTGTTCCATATATTTGTGCCACTGCTCTGTCAATTGCTATAATGCTAATGCTACAAATAGTAGTATAGGAGCAAAAACAGCTCAAAACTACATTATTTTACCTATTTTTCACAATTTTTAATTAAATCCAGATCCAAAACCAAAACCTTTCTCAATTTTTGGTAAAACGGTTAGCAAAGCCGAAACACAAGCGCAGTTTAGTACTAACACTGGTTCTGAAACTGAAACACGAGGGTCAGCGCACATCTTTAATGTTAATAAGCTTTCAATATTGAGGATAATGAAAATTACAATAAATTAAGTACCTACTTAATTTTTGGCTTCTCAATCCCTATTAATATTAGGAAAAACAATTAACACAGCTGTGGCGTCCCGGGTACATAGAATAGAACTGATACTTCCAGAAAAGTGTCCAAATGTCTAGCTATTCTATTACTAGCCAGTCTGGCTTTTTGAAATTCTTAAATGTCTGAAACCAGTAAAATATTATTGGGGATATTATAGTTTCACCTGGCCATCATTTCAGTGATGTTGCAAATTCTGCCTTTTTGGGTTTGTTTGAAAACCTGTGATTTATAGGTCGATTTCTCTTTAATAGATTCAGCGCTTAGAAAATCATCCTATAAATCACTATAAGAATTCAACCTATTGCACATTAGGGGCCTGATTCATTAAAGCACACAAAACTAATGTATTGTGCATTTTCTTAAAAATCGCTCGTAAGTCAGGCATGTGCATATCCATATCCAACAAGGAGTGGGTCTGAAAATACATCTGTTGTTGATTGTGAGTAGAGGTACACTCTGCTCTGACAGACTGCAGGATACATCCAATACATATGTGGAATATAAAGACAATCAGAATGCACACAAAGAAAAAAAAATTCAATTAATGTCCTCTGCTGAAACATTAAAAGAAAAAAAATGTTTTCATTCCCCTCCCTTCCCCTTAAAACATAGTTATGAGGATGTTATTAATGTCTACTGTACGTAAAAATGTATTTTTACAGTTGCTGCTGATTACAAACAGCATGCAAACGTGACCATCATCAGTATCACTCGGCTCTTAGACTTGACCTGTAGGTAGAGCAAGTGACACAACAAAAAAAATGTACATTTGAGGTGCCCAAAGCTTGAATTGGGTACTGCTGTTTGCGCTCCAGTTTGGCACGCCCTTACTGTAAATGTGTTAAGTCCACAAAGTAGCTGAGAGAGAGAGAGAGAGAGATGAGTTACAGACAATAGAGATTGATCTAGAAGTTTCCATGGTTGCAAAATGGCTCCTATGTGATGTAAATAATATATGCGGTAACACATACTTGCCTACCCGTCCAGAATCCAGAATTTCCAGGAGGCTGCTGAATTTCAGGGAGTCCTCCTTGACTACTAGAAGAGTAGGTATCCTCCCAGACAGTGATGCAGGTGGAGCTTAACAGTGCAATTTTGAGTATGAGAAATGTGATTTTGCTTAGCTGACGCAATCTTGTTGCCTTATAGCCATTTTGTTCTCTTATAGCTTAAAGACAGATTAGATACAGCTAATTTGTAGGACTTATTCATTGTTTGCTAGAGACTGTGCTTTTAACCATGGAAATAGCAGATGGTAATAAAACAACAAACCCCCCCCCCCCCCCCACCTGGGGAGTATTACTGTGTGAAAATGAAAGAATGTAGCATTATCTGTTTAAATGAAGCATGAGTGATTAAAACCTTTTGGGGCGTAGTTTTCTGTAATACGTGATTTTTGCTATATAGATATGGACTTGTAACAAATAAAGCAGAGCTAATTGTACACGCAAACCATGCAGTGTATTTAATTCTCTCCAGCTGATGAGCTCATAACTGATAAACGGACACTTACAGGTGAACAATCTGATTTAGATTCGACAGCATTGGAGGTCAACACCGAGACTGCTGACCTGAGCCAAGGACAGAAAAAACTGGAGGTCACCCTGGACACAGGACTCTGACTATAACCCGGGTGAGTAGAGTTTTCTACTCATCAGGCTACTCTGTTTAGAGCTTCCTCATGTCCGCCTAAGGTATCAGGCAAGCAGATCTGTAAGTCTCAGATTTATGCAGTAATTACTAACTCAATTTGTTTATTGTGATTGTATTGGTAATTAGATTTCTGAAAGATGAGTGAATTTTGAGTGCATGTGTGATACACCATCCCCATCCCCAGAATGTTGTCAGGAAGTTTAGAAAGAGTTTTCAGACCTTCGTCCCAGATGCTGTCAGGCTATTCTGCAAAAGGGGCATTCAGTGCACAGAGCCCACAGATTCATTCATCCAGTGTAAGGAGTCCAAAAGGGGCATCCAGTGTATGGAGCCCAAAAGGGGCATCTAGTGTACGGAGCCCAATGAACCGGACATCCAGTGTAAGGAGTCCAAAAGGGGCATCCAATGTTTGGAGCCCACAGAAGCGGACATCCACCCCAAGGTGTCCACAGAACGGGACATCCACTGTTGGGACAACCCACAGAAACTAGAACAGAGTCTCTATTGGGACTCAAAAGTACTGTCAATATAAGGGAATATAGACAGTAAGCAGATAGATGACAGCACCCCCCCATAGAAATGATGCACAGATTTCTAGGATATGGGGGGAGAAGAAGGTCTGCAAGTAATTTGTCAAGAAAGCGGGGATAGCCAAAGAAGGAATTGACATGTTTGGATGGAGAAACGAGGGTGTTGCAAGTGGTATTGTGACAAGAACAAAGGGGTATTGAGACCAAACCCGAAGAGATTGTTTGAAGTGGCAAAGGAAAGTTAAGAGATCTGGAAAGTTGCAATGTATGTGGATAGGCTAAATGTATCACAAGCTAAATGATATATTGACTAAAATAATGAATCAAGTAGGTTGTGTACTAAAATGTATGTTTGATGCTGTGCAGCTGAAAGAGTGAAATGTGCCCCTCGCTTATTCTGTGTAAAATATTTCAGTGTGTTGAGATAAGAAGGACTCCGTATTTTCTTATCTGGCAATGTATGTAACATTGATAAAAAGGTTCTTCAAGTATGCTTCAATATTTCAAGAGAAAAACTATGTCCAGAGTACTGAGTGATAGTAGCATATTGAAGCTGAATTGTATTTAATTTAATGCTGGGAACTGTAGTTCCACAGCAGTAGGCTGGAAGATAACAATTAATTTTTCTTTCTCTGTATGTGAGTTTTATCTCCGTCTTACTACATGTGAGGGAGATCCGTGTTTGTCTGTCTTGACCGTTTTACAAGAGACATGTTTCAAGGTTGAAAAAGTTGTACATTTGTAAATGTAATGCTTTTGAAGAGATACAAAAGAAGTTTTAAAATCTTTGGTCCGTTCCTGCATGATTCAGTGGACGAACAAGACTCTAAATAATGTAGATAGAATAATGTCAGAAGAACACAGTGACTTTCAACTGGCTGTTTCTGTATTTGAACAAAATAATTTTGTTTCTGAAGTTGAGAAAAATAGCTTTCTCTTTAATGAAGTTGAGAATTGTGGGAGTGAGCTTTTACATAGATATTAAAAGCGGTTTTAATCTGTGTTAAAATGGCGCTGATGAATGTTCTCAGAAATCAGGAGGGTTTGTTATGCCCATAAAGAAAATAATGTCTGAGAGGGAGACTTGCTTAAATGAATATATTTGTACTTTCAACATGGAAATCACAGAAATTGGAAATATGTATGAATATTTGGTGACGGGAGATTTTGTTGAGAAAATGATGAGTGATTTACAGACACAATGTGAGGTGTCTAACGAGAGTACTCTGATTTATAAGAGAAGCAGTGTTGCTTTCAAATGGCTGAAAACCTGGAACTAAGACTACAGATTGAATGTTTGTAAACCCGGAAAACAGTGTCATTCAAGGGGGCTGTACTTGGTGATTATGAAAAAGGAGTGGCTTTGTACGTCCAGGTCTCGTCACTTTTACATTCCCTGTTTGTGAGATTAGTATTAGTATTAGTATTTTTAGCCTCATAATAGTTTTGAGTCAATCAGTGTTGTAAAGACATTCACTGCTCTTATTTACTGTGCTATAATTATCATATACTGTAAATACATCTTTATATGATGGGTATGGTAATGCATTGATGGGAATTCAATGTTTGTACGTAAATGAAAAAGCCTTAAGACTTTATGAGCTATTATCTGTGCTCCTGCATTAGCACTTGTGGATTATAGCAAGCCATTTATACTCTCCACTGAGCAGAACCAAATGTTTAGCCAATTTTAAGATGAAGTAACTTTAGCGCCAGCACTGACTTTGCCAGATTATGACAAGCCTTTCACGTTATTTTGTTATAAAGTAAGTGCACATGCACAAGGAGTACTGACACAGATACATGGTCGCAAGCTAAGGTCACTTGCATACTACTCTACACAATTAGACCCAGCCATACGAGCAGTGGCTGCAGCAGCCATAGTGTTTGGAAAAAGTACAGATATTGTGGTAGGGCACCCAGTAACCCTAATGTTGCCACACGCGGTAACAGAAATTTTAAATCAAGCACAACAAAGCACTTCTCAGCAGCCAGATTTACCAAATATGAAGTAGCACTGCTAACTCCCTGTAACGTTACACTTATGTGGTGCACAATGTTGAATCCTGCTGCCTTATTGCAGAGAGTTTAAAAAGATGGGAGAAGTATCTGTATATATCGGTGTTCCCATAGCGATTTGGGGGAATCCCATCCCAGCTTGAACAGGAAGAAAAAATTGCAAACACAAAATTTTTCTGAATATGATTGTGTAGAACTAATGAGAAGATACACCACTATCAAATGCAGACATCTTATGATACCACATAGATGGTGTTTCTTATACAGGGTGTGCTGTAACCACACACACAGAAATACTGATTCAACAAACTCTACCGAGTCACATCAGCACAAGAAGCTGAAGTGAAGGACCTGACACTTGCATTCATATATGCAAAAGGACAAAGAGTAAACATTTACACTGATTCAAGTTATGTATTTGTAAGTATGCATGATTATGGCCCTATATAGAAAAGTAGGGACTTTATGGGTTCAGCAAGCAAACCAGTCAACATGCTGAACATATCAGGGCACTGTTCACCGCATTCCAGCTGCCCTCGAAACTCAGTGATAAAGTTGAAGGCACACACAGAGACACTACCCTCGAAGCTAAGGGAAATAGACTGGTAGAACAGGCCGCACGAAAAGCCGCCATAGCCCCAGTACCCCAAGGGGAGTCTATTTACATGGTGACCCCCTGACCAGAGGTCCAGAGGTCATTGAATGTGACTGAGGGATACACTTTACGGGGCAAGGATTCCTGTAACTATTAAGACATGGGAATCATATCTGCCCATCACACCCCTTACAGACCTCAAAAGTTCGAGATGTGTGGAGCGCCTTAATGGTAGTCTGAAATTAAAAATGCAGAAAATAATGGCTAAAACAGGCTTGTCATGGATCTCATGTTTACCTATGGCCCTGAGTAAGAAACACTCCTAGGAAAGACACAGGTTTAGCACCAAATCAGATACTGTTTGGCACAGCACACAGAACAGGCTGTTATTTTGCATAGCAACTACAGCATGTACATGGTGATTTTTTGAACTATGTTGCTTTATTATAGAAACAACTAACTGAAATACATGGTCAAGTATTCTCTTCCATTCCAGGCCCTAATTTTGATGCAGGTACTCATAAACTGCAACCAGGGGGCTGGGTGGTCGTGAAAAAGCACTTCAGGAAGAGTCTTGAACCCAGATACGAGAGTCCTTTCCAGGTCTTATTGACGACTCCCATGGTAGTGAAAGTACAGGGAAATGATTCCTGGATACATGCATCCCACTGCAAGATCTTCAGACAAGGAGAGTCTGAGTAAAATGTATTTTACAAGTTTTTAAAAGTCCAAGGGAGACCAGAGAGTGGTGTTCATTGATATTAGCAGAAGGAATATTGATTGCACGTTATGTTCCTTTGCTGTAGGCTGTAGATGTGTACTAGTCTAGAAAGGAAAGCTAGGTCTGGAAGAACCAGACTCACGCCAACAGTAATGTAGAGATCATTATACATAATGAGAAAAACTCTAATATGAAAGTTTAACCCAAACAAATAAAGAAAAGAGCAACCCATGACTGCAGGGGTTTACACCAAATACAGAAATGTATTTGTAAGTATTGTGGCCCAATACATTATTACATTTACACAAGACAATAGGTTAATATTGGACTGTCTGACAGCTTAGTCTGGAGGGTACTGCCTGACCCTAAATATTTAAATTGAAGCCCAGGGTTTAACCTTTTTAACTAGTGACGCAGATGATCCAGAGAAAATGTTTGATGAACACTTACAAAATATTAAATGCATGAAATATAATTTTTTAAAGGAGCACACTGGAGATGCTTATTTAGCAGGATAGTTTTCATGGCTGTACTTGGCCGATTGGTTCAAGGGTATAGGAGGATGGTTATCAGGTTTTATACATGTTATGAATCATTATTATTATATATACTAATAAAACTGATGATGTGGCTTAATAGCAAGTGTTTTAAAGCTAAATGTTTCTCTTCCAGAAAAATTAAAGTTACCACATCTGTCTTAACCACTGTACTGTACACCCCATCTAAAGAATGTGAACCTTGTGGAGCTCTCAGTACTACTGACAGTTGTGATCAGTGCAGAAACAAAGAACCTTTTCCTTGGAATCCACATGCTCGTTACTGAAGTTTATCCTTATGAAGATATACTTCACAATGGACAATCCCTTCTATTGTGAAATAAGTGACATATAACACTTGCCGAGCGCACTGTGTATTTTCTCCCTCCCTTTCCTTTTTTCCTTCCCTAAGAAATCTATAGTTAGAAGACAAAAAGGAAGCACAAGAGGCCCCAGTGCCTCTCATGTTCACTGATATATGTGAAGACCTGACAACAGGACATGCAGTGGGTGCAAGATGGTTGTCAACTCATTGACCATCTATTAATATCAGCTAGAAGAGGGATCATGGACTTGCTATTGGTGGGAGATGGGTTGTTCAATGTATCAAGCTTTAGGTATCCCTATTCATATGTTCTGTTAGAAGGGTGTATTAAGTACCCATTAAAAGCGACAGCAAGAATGTGATCTCTGATAGGTAGTGTTAGGGCAAATAATGAATAAAAAGATGGGAAATGAGAAATGTGATTTTGCTTAGCTGACGCCATCTTGTTACCTTATAGCCATTTTGTTCTCTTATAGCTTAAAGACAGATTAGATACAGCTAGTTTGTAAGAGTTATTCATTGTTTGCAGGAGACTGTGATTATAACCTTGGATATAGCAGATGGTGATAAAAACAACTCCCCCCTGGGGAGTATTCCTGTGTGAAAATGAAAGAATGTAGCAAGATCTGTTTAAATGAAGCATGAGTGGTTAAAACCTTTTGAGGCGTAGTTTTCTGTAATACATGATTTTTGCTATATAGATATGGACTTGTACCAAATAAATCAGAGCTAATTGTACACGCAAACCATGCAGTGTATTTAATTCTCTCCAGCTGATGAGCTTATAACTGATAAACTGACACTTACAGGTGAACAATCTGATTTAGATTCGATGAGTACTTAAGCCCAGCCCCTGCTATGAAATGCAGTGATGTTTTCATTTCCTAGCAGGGACAGTGGGCTATGGTAATGGTTGGAGTCAACACAACCCCTCCTACCCCTTGTAACATGACTTCTCTCTGGGAGCTCCCAGAGAAGAAGGTTGTAAACTTGGCAAGTATGCTCTTATGCTAGAAGTTTCCAAATGAATGGAATGTTAAAGGTGAATAATGGCTGTTGCAAAACATGATGAAGTTTACACTACACATTTCGGACTTTGACTGATATAAGTAAAATTAAATATTAGCAGAATAAATGGTAGACGTTTATATGTGAGATAAATGAAGTTTATAGTGTGATATGTTGTGAAGTGGATGGAAGAGTGAAATGTGTTTTGAAGGCTTAAAATGAAGCCTGAGAGTGTGTCTCCCCGCCTACCTGGTCACATGATCGCAGTGCTGAGAGCCGCACACCTGGAATTTGAGTATTGTGAGTGGCAGTGGGATGGGAGCAGGAGCGTGGAAAGGTAAGTCTCTTACAAAATGGACAATGTGCATCTGTCCACTCTCACATGTTCTGCCCTGAAATCTTAGGATGTCGTAAGGTTCATTTGCGCTTGAAGATGAATTGGATGTTTTTGCTTTTACTGGCATATGGTCCAGTTCTGGACATGCGCAGAATGATTTCATGCAAAATGCAGCATGTATCAGTATATCCATTCTTTAATTATTCAGGCCCTAGATGTATTGGCATTGTTCTCAATGCAACCAAGCATGTCAATCATTGATGAATGGGCCCCATAACTAAAACAAGGAATTGTCGTGCTTATATCATGAGAGAAAAATAGCTTTTTGATGTTAAATATTTGTAACTGAACATAACCTTGATGACAAGGATATTTAATAATGACTGTTAGTAGCATAGACCAGTGGTTCCCAAACTTTTGCAGTTCGCGGCACCCTTAGAGTCTCCAAATATTTTCAAGGCACCCCTCCAAAATAATTACTGAGCAGTCCTGTTTTAGAAGTAGTTGGGTCAAAAAATTGTAATAAGTATTTAGGTCACGACAGAAATACTTATTTAGTTGTATGCAAAAATGCCCCTCTGCATCCAGACACTCTGCCCCCTCTACATCCAGGCACACTGCCCCCTCTGCATCCAGGCACACTGCCCCCTCTCCATCCAGGCACACTGCCCCCTCTGCATCCAGGCACACTGCCCTCTCTCACTTTGCCCCCTGTCATGCTGTCCCCTCCTCTGCTCTCTGTCACGCTGTCCCCCTCCTCTGCTCTCTGTCACGCTGTCCCCCTCCTCTGCCCTCTGTCCCCCTCCTCTGCTCTCTGTCACGCTGTCCCCCTCCTCTGTCCTCTGTCCCCCTCCTCTGCCCTCTGTCACGCTGTCCCCCTCCTCTGTCCTCTGTCCCCCTCTGCTCTCTGTCACGCTGTTCCCCTCCTCTGCCCTCTGTCCCCATCCTCTAATCTCTGTCACGCTGTCCCCCTCCTCTGCTCTCTGTCACGCTGTCCCCCTCCTCTGCCCTCTGTCACGCTGTCCCCCTCCTCTGTCCTCTGTCCCCCTCTGCTCTCTGTCACGCTGTTCCCCTCCTCTGCCCTCTGTCCCCATCCTCTAATCTCTGTCACGCTGTCCCCCTCCTCTGCTCTCTGTCACGCTGTCCCCCTCCTCTGCCCTCTGTCCCCCTCCTCTGCTCTCTGTCACGCTGTCCCCCTCCTCTGTCCTCTGTCCCCCTCCTCTGCCCTCTGTCACGCTGTCCCCCTCCTCTGTCCTTTGTCCCCCTCTGCTCTCTGTCACGCTGTTCCCCTCCTCTGCCCTCTGTCCCCATCCTCTACTCTCTGTCACGCTGTCCTCCTCCTCTGCCCTCTGTCCTCCTCCTCTGCCCTCTGCCCCCCTCCTCTGCTCTCTGTCCCCCTCCTGTGTCCTCCTCCTCTGCTCTCTGTCCTCCTCCTCTGCCCTCTTTCCTCCTCCTCTGCCATCTGTCCCCCTCCTCTGCTCTCTGTCCTCCTCCTCTGCCCTCTGTCTCCCTCCTCTGCCCTCCTCCTCTTCTCTCCTCACGATCCCTCTCACTCTGCCCCACGCCAGGCGCCAGCCATAGAAAAAAGAAAGAAAACATAAACTTACCAATCCGCGCGGCGCCGGGACCCAGCAGCCTCCTATCTCCCACAGCTGTCACTGACGTCGATATTCAGTGACAGCTGCGGGAGAGAGGAGGCTGCTGGGTCCGGGCACCGCACGGATTGGTAAGTTCCTGTTTTCTATCTTTTTTCTATGGCTGGCCCGCGGCACCCCAGTGACAGCGCCGCGGCACCCCTGGGAGCCGCGGCGCACAGTCTGGGAACTGTCGGCTTAGACTATAAAAGTCCTATTCAACCTAAATCAATATTTATTACAGTTTACAGAATATAATATA
The DNA here is from genome assembly GCF_038048845.1 of Mixophyes fleayi. Lineage (NCBI taxonomy): Eukaryota > Metazoa > Chordata > Amphibia > Anura > Limnodynastidae > Mixophyes > Mixophyes fleayi. Next base: position 66,501,881 of record NC_134412.1, on the reverse strand, counting down.
TACTTACTGTACATTATAACAACGTCACTCTTTGTGAAATTCATATTTATAGTTAATAATTTGTTGTTTACTTTCACAATATCACTTTAAAGTCAAGGAATGACATGTTCAGGTTCTGGTGTTAGCTGGCTAACTAAGTTGAAATCATTTAATTTTTGCTGATCTAAATGTCCTTTTTCCTGTAAAATAAGAAAAACCGAGGGTTTATATAGGCTTGATCCTCCACTCTCTAAGCAGTGCCAATGGACTTACAGGTGTTTTGCTTAATTTGCACAGTCTAAAGACTCTGCCATTCCTTTATTTGTGGGAAAAGGCGGAAAGTGGTAATGTTAATGTGGTAAGTGGAAAGTGGTAATGTGGTAATGTTTAGCTGAGTTCAAGTTAATTGTAGTATTATTTTCTTTAGGCTTCAATAACAACTAAATCTTCTTTTCCATCATCATCATAATAATAATGAATAATAATAATAATAATAATAATTAGTAGTAGTATAAGTAGTAGTAACTGTGACTATGTTTTAACATAGGGGTAAATATATGAAGTTCCGACTTCTGCAAGCCCCCGGAAATCGGCAACTTTGCAGGGGCAATTTAAAGCAACGATGGCTTGCAAAGGCAAACTTGCCTTAACAAGCCATCACCACTTTAACTTTCCCCTGCAAAGTTACCGATTTCCATTGACTTGCTGAAATCAGTGCTTCATACATTTACCCCATAGGGCCTGAGTCATTAAGGATGGTAAAGCATAGAAAAGGAGTAACTTTGTACCTGGGCAAAACAATGTTGCATTGGATGGGGAGGTACACTTAAAATGTGAGGACAGATCTATAATTGGGATAGGGCATATTTTAGATCAACTTTGAATTTGAATGTAAAAATAAAGCTATTTGTGTGCTAGATGAAAATACAGCCATTATTTAACTTATGTGCAAAATAATAAACTAATTTGCACCCCTTGCATTGTAACATTGTTTGTCCCAGAGAACATTAACTTTTTTTTTTTTTGCCTTACTTTCCTTAATAACTCAGGCCCATAGAGTTTGTGTACTTGTATGTTTCTGAGATGGCGGCGCAAAGATATCAAAATTTTCCAACTCTTTCTCTGAATTGCAATCTTTCTACTGTTGTCTTTCACTACTGCTATATCTCTAGGACAAAGACAAAACCAGATTACAGACTAAAGCAGCAATGAATAGGATGACTACATGCTGAATGCAAGCATAAATTGGCAACATTAATCCATGTCAGCACAGCAAAGCTATTTTGTTAAAAATGTTAACCTTGAGGAAATGAATAATGGTAGGGGTCCTATCTCTGCAAACAGTTGCATTTTAAGACACTCTTTATAACAAACCTATCCACCTATACATTCCTAATACAAAATAACTGCCTTCTGATATTGTTTTAACATTGTAATAATGATTTATCTTTGATATAACCTGAAATGTAAGATGATTTGCAACTTATGCTATATGGTTTGAAAATCATATGCAAATATATTAAAAGGAAGTAACATTGCTATTGCTGTTTTGAAAATAATCTTTTGTAAGCATGGAACAAATGTTCAAATTTCATACAATTCTGACAGAAGGGAATAAGAATAGGAGACTTGATTCAATAAGGAAACTTAAGCAAAAGTAAGTAAGCGAGGCAAAACCATGTCTCATTGAAGGGAGAGGTAAATTTAAAACGCGATGGCAGATTTATTGTTGGGGTAGTGCATGTCCTAGAACAACTTTAAATTGGTAAAGCTATCAAGTATTTTTGTGCTACATGAAAAAACAGTATTATTAGAAAAGGTAGTATTTTCCTTATGTGCAAAATAATAAACTAATTTGCACCTCTTGCATTGCAACATGGTTCAGAAAACTTGAGTAACAAAACTTACTGAATTTTTTGCTTAACTTTCTTTAATGAATCAAGACCAAGATCTTTTTTAAAAAAAGGCGTGAAACAGTTTTTAATAATAAATATACATTTTAAGACTAATAATTCATATCTGCTAACCTGACTATTTAATAACACATTAGCCTAATGCTGTTTTTCACATTTTGGAATTTATTAATAAACTACTTTCGGAATTAATTAATAAACACATGTTAAAGCATTTTTACCATGAATTGGCTACAGTAAGTCAGCACAAGCTATTGCAATTGGAGAAGCTTGTGGGAAAATCAAAAGCAGTCACACTGTAAAAATGAGTCAAGTTGGCGGGTATGTGAATATTGTTTTTCAGTGATGTAGTAAGATTTCAGATTATGAGTTGTAATGATGTCATCAAATTACCAATTGATATTTATTCAGAGTTTTTGTTGCAATCATTTTTAATCACATCTTCTTTGCCTCAATTTGTTAACCATTCATGATATCATTTAGAACACAAAAATATTCCCAATTCCCCAATCTATGAAAGTAACACCAATTCTTAATGTTTTTCTGTGAATAGAAAAATAATAATTCACAGAATGTTTTGTCTCCCACCTCTTTAGCTTCATCCTCTTGGACTACACAATCCCTACTTTTCCCCTACAGTGTGACTCTCTTTTTTCCTTTCTCCTTTCGGATTGTTAACTTGTATGTGCATTATGCTCTATATACCATTGTTTATTCTCTGATGTCTGCTCACTTTTATTCTATTTGTACAAAACTATGTAAAATATTGAATGTAAATACTTTATAAATAAATAATGACAACAATTTTACAAAAGGTTAGGATAGTGAATGACAGACCATAATGTGAATTGTGACAAAGTCATATAGTAATAGAGCAATGTTTTATTGTATATAGTCCGAATTAGTTTGAAGATTCATGGCAAAGTTCAAGGAAGGAGGTAGAATGTACTAAACAATTTTCTTCAGTTGGAGTTTGATGTGGATCGGGTGGTATATTAGCATTCCACTTCTATTAACCTATGTTAAGTTCTTATTGTCATTTACAATTACACTAATAGAAGCAAAATATTTTGGTTATCTCGGCTGATCACTCAATATGCTCATTAACGTTTGAGCTGGATTAATGCATTTGTCCGTTTGTGCTTGATTATACCTGCATACTTTTTTATATGTTATGCTCACTGCCTTCACGTAGTCCTATGGTACTATATTTTATAAAGCAGTTTGGTTTTGCTTACCAACCGGCTTGATTATTGCAATTTGATTGGTCCGGACCACGGTTCAGTATCAACTTACTGGTAATAGATTGACACCGCTAAAGATAGGTCAATTGGATACATACTGGTGCACCAGTTTATTCATTAAGTATATCATGTAATATGTCGGTGGTCTCTATTCTATTGAATTTACAATCAATGTATACATGCTAGTCAATTGTGGTGTTTTTATATATAGGCTTTCCAGGCCTTAATTTGTATATTAAATTGTTTTATAGTTGATTCAGCGCTTATCCTCTAATTTTTCTATATTTCTATTATTGAGTTAGTATCAGATATCTAACTTAGAGGCAGCAGCGGTCAACTGTATCTAATATCAACCCATGTAGATTACTTAGCGCCCACTATTACTTCAATTCTTCAGTTGGAGTTTGATGTGGATCGGGTGGTATATTAGCATTCCACTTCTATTAACCTCTGTTAAGTTCTTATTGTCATTTACAATTACACTAATAGAAGTAACTAACCCATTTTATTGTGAAGGAAAAGTTTTGTCCAGTACCTTTAGCATTTAAATATTGATAGCCGAAACATAAAAAGTGTACACCAAGGGCCTCATTTAGAGTTAGGAGTAAGTCGAGCTAGAAGATGCATATGTGCACCATGGCAAAACCATATTGTTCTGGGTGATTGAGGCAATTTTACAATATTTATATAGATTTAGATTAGGAAGGAAGTCCTAGGAAAAGCACACTAGCTCAGTTTTATGCCCAAGATCCCCCTGTTATTTATTGTCACAAATATAAAGCATTGGATATTTCTGAATGTTATTGAAAAATGTCACAGAAGTGCTGAAGATTAACTTCACACCAAAAATAATTTTTTAGGCTCTGCTGAGCGACCATCTCTACTCAGCTACTTGAGCCACTGAACTCAACTCCCATTGCTGTTGCCATCTTTGGTCAGCTGTTAGACCCTCAGAGCTCAACTGTCATTGATGTTTAAATTTCTGTTCAGCTGTTGAGCTGCTTCCTTAGCTAATTTGTGACCATCTCTGTTTGGCTCTTCACCAGACTGTCAGTATCACCAAACTCTGCTTCTCTCTCCAGCATTATTATATCCCCTTCACTTCTTCCTTTCTTGTTAGTCTACACCCATGAACTGTTTTTTCCCCGGCATCCACAAGAATACCGGCCTACATAAACAGTAATAGACCTCATACCCACAAATCATCCTTGGATGTCCTCTTTCTCACCCTGCTCCTTCTAATGGTTGCTTGTGACATCTCACCTAAGCCTGGGTCCTATACAATAGTCACTATCTGCTCAAACTCCTCACTCCACGCCAAAACTTTCCACCCTGTACTTCCAATCCCACAAACCATATGCACATATCTCCACTACCTTCTCTTGTACACTATAGAATGCCAAATCTGTTTGTAACAAACTCATTTCCGTTACTGATCTATTAGTTTCTAAATCCATCAACCCACTCATCCACAGCCCAGTCATTAGAAAAACCTGGCTCACCTCTTCTGACACTATATCTGCTGCAGCTCCTTCTTGCAGTGGACTTTTCCGCAGCTACACTACAATAGCTGAAAACGGACAAGGTGGTGGAGTAGGCATTTTACTTTCTCCAAACTGCACCTTCTGAGTAATATACTCTGAACCCTACTGGGTCATTCCATGTCAGTTCAACCAGGGTTGTCCACTACCCATCTCAGATTTCTATGAAAATTTTTACCTTTTTTAAACACCCCCAAAAAAATGGAATCCCTAAAGGTATGGTTGTTAACAATGTGTAAATTATGTATGCTGTACAGCAGTAATCGAGCATCAACTTCATTATTTATTTTTCTCCACTATGAAACAGAGTACCTGGCTGATTTTTTTTTGTTAAAGTAATTTATACCTTTTTTAAACACTCCCAAAAAAATGGGATCCCTAATGTCAATTGAATCTAGCGTTTTTAATGATATTCGTAAACCGTGCGTTTTTGCCGTAACGCAAAACATGAGGCAGATAAAGTAATTTGTTTGGATTTTTGGATTCGGGAGGAAGAGTTACCTTAGGGGTCCAAATTTTGTGTCGATTCCTTAATAAGCACCTGTAATATTTCAAATAAACTGGATAAAGAAGCTGCTATTAATAAATTAATTAATACATTGAAAAATCAATATATAATCAACTGATTGTCAGACAGTCAAGATATTTGGCAGAAATAGTTGTTTTGACATCCTCTCTTAACTAAAAAAATGACAAAAAAATCTGAGACGGGTGGTGGACAAATCATGTTTTTTTGGGTGATCTGATTTGGAATGACCCTCCTTTTCTTTCTCTTGTCATTATGGCAGGGGGACCCCACTTTGTGGGTTCCCCTGCTATAATCAACTGGTACAGCTTAATGCTGCTACTAGACTGGTATTAGTGCTGGTACTTGAAGGAAGCCCTTATTTTGCATTGTGCTTCATTGTATGTATTTTATTGTACTTTATTGTGCCAGCGGGTGTCTTTTTGTATTATTTACCATGTGAATGTACCGTTTGTATTTACTGTATTATACTTACTGTGTGTATGTACTGTACTAACTCTACTGTATTGCGGGTCATGTGGGTGTATTGAAGTACTGAAGGCGGTAGTGCCGGAAGCAGTATTGTAAATTTAATGTTGACATTGTGACTGTTGACATTACAACTTGTTGACATTTATAATGTTGACATTTTACCCATGTTAACATAATGATCATTATGGTGTCGACATGTTCATTGTTGACAGATTGACTGCATCCCCTAAGCCTTTGTAAATTGATCAAGGGAAGTACCCTTTCCCAATAAGTATTTAGGTTGGCAACACTGTGGCTGTCGGCTGTCGTGTGTGAATAAATGTATTCAATATAGTTAAATCTATAATAAGAGATCACTAACATCACACTTACTTTTGATTGAAGACTTCATCTCCAGCCCAGGTTTGGATCCACATATTTGTGATGCTGTTATTATCCTGAGAACTCTGTGTTTTTCTGCACAACAATAAGAACAGTAAATCTAACATATTAATCTCATTATATATATGTTCTGCTTAACATCACTCTTGTGCATTTCAGTTAATTTAGACTCAGCTTTACATACCACTTTCTAGTATGTAACCATGGTATTTTAAAAATGTATTTATTCATTTTTTTCCAAACCTGCCATCAGCGTGCAAGAACTGACTGGATATATTGATTTGTTTATGGGTGTGTCATTCTATATTAACTAACCATGATTGGATGATACTTCTTTAAAGCGGTAACCCAGGCTATGACCGGGTTGCTTCTATGTTTAAGCATACTAGTTAAATCTGTGGTAAGGAAACGGCATGATGACGTAAATTTAGGGTGGCAGATGAGTAATATAATCGGGGCTAATGAAATCTCAATCAGACTTTAAATAAATCTTTAATAATAACACTGTATATATGATAAAGTCCTTCCACTCTAACCAGCTTGTGTGCTCGTGTAAGCAAGAGAATCATTCACAGAAATGAGCATATTAATTGGTTAAAATAACATGAATCAGAATGAAGACTCAAAAGTTACTTGCTTGCATGTTGAGCTGAATACAAGCATGTTTTACTGAAGCGAATACAGAAACTTCACAAGTAATGAAAGTGAAACTAAAATATAGGCTTCAATAACCAGAATGCACAATACAAGGAATATGTTTTTAACAATTAGCACATACTGAATGGCTAAATTTAACAATAAAACTCAGGTTATACCTAGACAGTGTAACAGTGGTCATTCCGATAACAGCAGAGCAATAAAGATTTTAGTATTACCATTTAGCCTGGAGATAACCTACAACCTTTTAAAATCATTAAACATGATATATAGACAACTTCGCTAATGAGTAAGAACATTGTGCTGAATACATAAATAACAGTTACAACTTTGATACATATGAATATCAGAACAATGCAGGCAGCATGAGACAATTGTTACATGCATGAACAATTAATTGTCTGAGAATACCTTTGAACGAACACCATTTAAGATCAAAGCCCCACAATTTAAGGGCACTAATGATAGCTGTTAATTATTTGAACAAGCTATAATTCAGATTATGCCTATTAATGCAGCATAGGTCATGGGATTCCCATGATTTACAGGCTGCTATATTTACAAAGCAACATCATGTTAAATGTATGAATAACGTTTACAGCCTGGCATTAACACTAATGAACAACAGAGCACTTTAGTTAGCACCAGGGTATTTAAATTTATATATATATATATATATATATATATATATGCAAACAACCAAGTGTCTGCAAGTGTCTTTGTATGTTTTCTCTTATACACTTACAATTGTGTTTTATTATTTGACCATTTCCAAACATATAGATATATGTGATTATTTTTATCACACATATTTTGCTTGTTATGTAATTATATACTGTGTGAACTGTGTTATTACTGTCTTATTACTGTGTTCACTTATTATTTTCCATATTTCATGTACCTATACATTTTCCAAACAGGTCCCAACATTCCAGGATCCATACAAGAATCCGGTACCAGGATGTGAAAACTGCAATAACAGGTAGATGAGAGCAACCCCATTTCAATACATAATTTGTCATGTCATCATCATCTTCATATTCATAATCATTTATTTATATACTGCCACCAATTCCACAAGGCTGTACAGAAAATATTTGTCATTCAAATCAGTCCCTGCCTCATTGGAGCATATAGTCTAAATTCCCTAACACACACATGCATGCACACACACACTCATTTGTGAGCAGCCAATTAACTTACCAGTATGATTTTGGAGTGTGGGAGGAAACCCACATAAACACGTGGGACAACATACAAACTCCACACATATAAGGCCATGGTCAGAAATTGAACTCATGACACCAGTGCTGTGAGAAAGAAGTGCTAACCACTGAGCCACCATGCTCTAAAGAGGCTCAGCCACACCCCCACCACTATGTGGCCATGCCCCTTCAAAAGTGCCGCTGCACAGCTCCAGCAGTGCCCCTTTTAAAAAGTAGTTATTTTTCTTTTTACTTACTACATATATTATAATTTTATTTAATCCACTGACAGTGGTGTGTTAAATCCTACACAGAGGATCAGTAGAGCAAATTTTTCTCTTTTGGAGTCAAACGTGTTTATCTAAAAATCTCATAATACCACAAGCAATATATGAAAAAATGTGTTGATTAAGTGTTGATTCTCTTTTTTTTTTTAAGAGTCAGAGTGTACTGTTTTTTTCTTTTCATAATTTGCTCAATAATTAGAGAACTTTCATGATATTTTTCACAACTCGACTGTGAAGTAGTGAAAATGTTAAAAGACATTAAATTATACCTAAATTTATAATCTTTGGTGAAAAAAATAAACATCTGTGTGCATTAAATTATAACAAATAATTATTAATTAGTATAATAAACTGCCATTGTGAATGTTTTCATAAAACTGGGTTGTTTATTTGTGAAATCATTGCATTGTATGCATTTTAAATATTTTAAATATTGTTTTCCTTTTTTCTCTTAAATCTTTTCAATTTGATTTGCTTAAAGAAACAGCTGCAGTAATTTGAAGATTAGCAAAGAAAAACAACATGATGCTGGGCCAAAGCGTGTTGCGGAAATGTCCTCACAGGATAATGAGCTCCAATTATTGTCATAACAAAATATGGAATAACTACAGATCTCTTTTCAGGACCTATATTAGGTCTGTGAATTAACGTTGTGGTCTATATTTTTTTTTTGTTATATATTATATATTTAGAACAGGATTTTTGTAAGTGGGGGGGTGTGGTAAGACAAGGGGTAATAGGGTATCATAAACATTAAACATCATCATCATCAGTTATTTATATAGCGCCACTAATTCCGCAGCGCTGTACAGAGAACTCATTCACATCAGTCCCTGCCCCATTGGAGCTTACAGTCTAAATTCCCGAATATGGACACACACTCACAGAGAGGGAGACAGACAGACAGAGACAGAGAGACTAGGGTCAATTTTGATAGCAGCCAATTAACCTACTAGTATATTTTTGGAGTGTGGGAGGAAACCGGAGCACCCGGAGGAAACCCACGCAAACACGGGGAGAACATACAAACTCCACACAGATAAGGACATGGTCGGGAATCAAACTCATGACCCCAGTGCTGTGAGGCAGAAGTGCTAACCACTAGGCCACTGTGCTGCCATATTGTGCATATTGTGCAAGAAAAGGTTTCTGATATGGTGTTTAAACTATACCAGTATCCTCCACCATAGACTAGCCACTGCTGATGAGAAATTGAAACATTATATTGGGGAACATTGTACTGAAATGATGATGATGAGCCAGAGGCAGTCATAGATATCCTCTATACCCATCCATGAAAGTCTAATCTAAGAGATTCATCATTTATTTAACATATACCAGCGGCACATTGTCTGTGGGTGTACCACTGAGAAAAGAGTATAGCAGAGGTGCTCAAACTCAATCTTCTAAAGCTACCAACAGTTCCCATTTTCAGGATTTCTGTAATCATGTATAGATGCACAGGTGAGTCAATCTATTTTTGTGGCTTAGTCATTGTCCCACCTGTTTCTACAGACAGAAATTCTGAAAACATGATCTGTTGGTAGCACTTGAGGACTGGATTTAAATTTTTGAAGTATAGCATTTTAGCAATAAGCAGGTTCATTTCCAAGACTATAGCGAATTGTTCTATCTATATTGAATTAATTTCCTGGTGAGGAATATTAAAAAATACCACTCAATCAACTCTCATTAGGATCCAAGCTAGTGAACTTACTAGTGATGCAACGTTAAATTACAACTGTAGCTCAGGAAATTTTAAGCTATTTGTTTTGCATATAATGGGAATCCTATGGATTAACTAACAACTCTTTCAGACCAAACAAAACTAAGTAGGGCAGTTCTCAGAAAAAAAGACTTTGTTTATTGTAACAAATGGAATCATAAAGAATGTAGTACAGTAATGTAGAAACCCTTTAATATTAACATCCATTACATAAATTCATCTTGACCTTCTTACCAAATGAATGTAATTATTTGTAAATTAATAATATTCTACTAAATGAATACTAACCTCTCATTACATCCAAATAATATAATAAAGATTCCAATTAATGTGAAGAGACATGACCTTGAAGCCAACAAGGAGTGATCTCCTCGAGCTTCTGGAGGAGAAGACTAATAATTACATCGATAGCGGCTTCCCCGCCACAATAATAACACCAAAGCCCCAATTGAGGTGTAAGGAGAGTGAGAGTGAGGGGTAGTCAGACGTTTTTCCCGTCGGTACACAAGTGGGTAGTCAGACATTTGCCAGGTCGATACACAAGAGGGTAGTCACAGATGCAAGGAAGTGCAGCAAGCAGCAGGAGCTGAGCAAGCAGAATACTCAAGTACATGTGTGATCCAGGAAGGGTCCATTATAGGCCCAAACAGGGAACAGGATCCAAGATGATTTCTCCTGGATGCTGTTTTGGCCATCTTGGATAAGGGCAAATCTAAGGGCAAGTTACAAATACAGATACCTCTATTGGTCAGAGGTGCAAATATCAGAGTAAGTCCTTACACAAATCATCGTATTTCATGGCAGCTCTGACAGCACCTGCTCTAGTTTCGGGTGGCCTGTGCTAGATCTGAAACATCCTGAAGTCCTGTCCTTCTGACAGATTTGCTTTCCAATCACATGGTCTGCAGACCTCCTGTTGAGTACAGAAGTAGAGCAAGGAGGAGAATCCTTCAAAAAGAAACTTGTAATATAAACTGACACCAAGCGTCCGCTATCTTGACCTACACTAGAGCACTGCAGATGATGAAGCAGAGCTACCATACGTACATGTGCACCCATATGCCTTCACATGAAACTTAGCTTATGACCCTGAGCAGTCTCCACTGCTCTTAACAGGGAGCATACAGCAGCTATATGTTTTCAGTTGTGTTGACAAAGCCAGCAATTTACTTTGTTAATATTCACTATTGGTCCTCACTGTTACACAATTTCAACAGGTTCCTATATCAATGCTGGGCCATAGTCACTTCAAAACCTATTAACGACAAATAATCTGAACTCAGCAGCTAATATTACCACTAAATAATCAATTCTCAGATTACTTTATTGAAAATCTTCATTTTAGTCACTATCTTAGAGTCTATACTTATACTTCTAAAGCTTTACTGCCACCTAGAGGCCACAAACATAAGGTTAATGTCTCAAACTTAGTAATATAATTTACCTATCAAGTGGAGATCAATAAGCTCCATACCGCATCTTTGTAAACATGAACCACATACCACATGAACTGAGCAATTACGATTGTTACACTCTTCCTACAATATTGTCACTGTTTGAATGTTTAGATCATGTTTCAGGTTCACATCTTTGAAATATACTTTAGAAATAGTATCAGATCAATCTTAGCTATCTAGCATACTTTATTACATAGATACTTGGTCTCGATAAATCAAATAAATATGAAGGACCAGCCCCCTACACTTCTAAATCCAGAGGGGTGGCTCTAGTAATACGTAATGGAATCCAAATAGAAATTCATAATAAAGATATAGACACAGCAGGTTGTTAAGTCTCCATCACAGGTGTTAGGTATTCATTATGCAATCTATATGATCCAAATACATATGATAGTTTTTTTCTTAGAACTAGTAAATAAATTATATGCACAACTAGATTCCCAGTTACTAATAGTAGGAGACTTAAGTTTGTCGCCATGGCAGCATATGGACAAAGTTCTTCTAGTGGACAGACATGACAACATAAATTGGGAATGCATAATGCATTCCCTAGAATAGATTATTTTCTAATTTTCAAAACAATGGCCACAAAAACCATCAAAGCAGAAATTTGGACTTGGACTATGCCCTGATTTGGGTAAAAATATAGACTACCAAAAAAACAGGGAGACATAGATAATGGATATTTCTCCATCTTACCTTCCTCCCAAAAATGTAAAAACATGCTGGAGGCTAGAAATATGCAACAATATGGCGCTCACAACAGTAATGTATAGAAATAATATGCTGTAAAGTCCACCTAAACACCCCTTCCACGTATGGAGGCAGCCTTCCTTTAGAATGGTTGGTAAGTCCACAATAAATAGGCAGGTGCAATACAAGAAACAGCGCACAACGGTGTGATGATATTTGGAAAATAAACCAAAGTTCCGTGGATATGTGATGAATAATGAGTTTCATTAGGTTAACAGAACAGATATGTAGGACTTGGTCCCATTCTTTCATAAAGTCTGCATTATCACTGCCAAAAGTAGGGGATTTATTAATACGTAATCCCACTCGTCCGAATATGTTAACATATTCCTTAGTAAATATGTAACCAGACTAGAGTCTTATCTAAAAGATACAACCAGTGTGCTACATATTTTTGAAGATTTTAAATGGAACTCAAACTACACATTGCTGACTATTGATGTGCAATCCCTCTACACAGCAATTGAACACAAAAAAGACATTAGTGCATGCAGAGAATTTTTAGACCCTGACCCTGAACTGTCTGTAGACCATAAAGATTTTATATGTGAATTAAGTAATTTTATTCTCACTCACAATTATTTTAACTTTTTAGATGCTTTTTACCTCCAGGTGTGCGGGACTGCGATGGAGACAATTTTTGCATCGAGTTTCGCTAATCTTTTAATGGGAAGTTGGGAACAAGCCTACATTTATAATCCTAACCCCTTCTCTAATTGCATAAAAATATATAAAAGGTATATAGACGACATACTAATGGTATGGGAAGGAGATGAGGAATCTATCAATTCATTTTTAGCATACATTGGTAACAATGACTACAATCTTAAATTCACTGCAAATCACAGCAAAAGTAGTATTGAATTCTGGACTTAAACCTAACAGGATCTGACAACAAAGTGGACTTCCAGAATTTTATCAAGACAGTTGATACGAATAGCTACCTGCATTTTAAAGTGGCCATCTAAAAAGAGTGGAAATCGAATATTCCCTTTTCACAGTTCTCCAGAATTAAGCGAAACTGTAGCAATAAACTTCAGTGTAAAGAATAGCTTTCTCTCTACGCACAATGGTTTCAGAATAGAAGTTATCCAGAACAACTTTTATCAGAAGCCTTAGCCAAAACTGAAGGGGTGACAAGATCCGAATTAATGCAATATATAAATAGAGAGACTAAGATGAGGTATGTTCCATTTATTACAAACTATAATGCCTGTGAACACAGGATCAGGTCCACACTATCCAAACACTGGGAGGTTCTAAGGATGGACCCCATACTAGCCAGCATTTCACCCACTGGACCAGACATAGTCTTTCGTAAGAGTAGAAACCTTAAGGACACTTTGGCCCCTAGCATGATACCAGAGAGCAACTT